>NC_092756.1:34527993-34854868 GCF_047496795.1 Chiloscyllium punctatum
AAACACACACACCCACGCGCGCACACGCACACACACACACAACATATATAGCCACAGTTTTCACCAGTGTCGACATTCCCTTCCCCCCCCACCTTATTCCAGATCCAACCCTCCAACTCGGCACCTCCTTCTTGAACTGCACAAACTGTTCGTCTTCCTTTCCACCTATCCACTCCACCTTCTGCTCTAAACAATCATCTTCACTCCACCTTCATTTAACAATCGCCTTCCCAGCTATTTCCCCCCCACCACCACCGCCTTCCCAGCTACTTTTCCCCCAACACTGCCCCCTTCTATTTATCCTTCAACCCCCTTGGCCCACAGGCCTCATTCCTTAGGAAGGGATTATGCTAGATATTTCGACTCTCCTGCTCCTTGATTGCTGACTGAACGGTTGCGCTTCTTCAACACCACACTCTTTAGCACAGACACACGCATACAAGCACACAGACACAGAAACACACACACAGGCAGATACAGACACAGACAGACACAGACAGACATACCAACATACTCACAAACACACAGACAGCCACATTTCCCATCCATGAAGACATCGACACTCTCCCTCACACACACACACACACACACACACACTCCCCACACACGCACACATAGGCTCACACACAGGCACACACACACACGGACAGACTTACTCACACAGTCACATGCTCACCCACACTCTCCACATATGCACACATACGCCAACGCAGACACACACAAACAGATATATACGTTCAAACAGACACACACTAACACAGACGCAGACACACGCAAAAAACACACAGACACTCATACACACATCCACAGACACACGCACACACATAGGCACAAAGATACGCAAGCAGACAGAGATACACACACAGGCACGTAGACAGAAGCTGACACTCATTGACGTACACCACACAGAAAACATACCCATACAAACCAACACACAGGCAAGCACACACACACACATAAACAGATATATACCCATAACCACCCATACACAGACACCCACATTCCCCACACACATGCACACGCATGCACACACAGATGTACACAGACACACAGGGACGCACACACACAGAACAAGAACGCACACTAACACATACACAAACACACACAAAGACATGCATACACACGCAGACGTACATGCATACACACAGCTGCACATGCAGGCATACTAACACATAGACATACACAGAGGCACACGCACACATTGACACACACAAACACACACACACACACACACACACACACAAACACACATAGAACCATAGAATCATTCGGGGGTTTGAAAACAGACCTATCAGCCCACACACTCAATTCTAACGATAATCTCAAACGAAACTTGTCCCATGTTCTTGCACTTGGACCACATTTTTCCAAACCTTCTCTTCTTGTTGTACTTAAAAAAATGTCTTTTAAACGTTGTAACTTTACCCACATCTACCACTTCTGAGGACTTTCATGCCAAACATTAACCAAATGATATGTAATAAAAATGCATATCATAGAGCCTGATCAGGTACACACAGGTACTCTGTGGGATGACCGAGAAGTGATTGATGGAAAACTTGATGAGATGTTCTTATCATCAATAACCACAGGTGAGGTGCTGGAATACTTGAGGCTGACTAAACGTGGTGCCATTATTAAACAAACTGGCAAGGAAAAGCCAGGGAACAGTAGACCAGTGAGCGTGACATCGGGGGTGGGCAAGTTGTTGGAGAGAATCCTAAAGACAGGATTTACATGTATTTAGAAAGGCAAGGACTGATAAAGGAAAGTCAACAAGGCTTGGAGCATGGGAGGTCATGTCTCACGAACTGGATTACCTTTTCTTGAAGCAGTCACAAAAAGCATTGAGGAGGGCAGAAGAGTGAACATGATGTATTTTGGCTTCAGAAAGGCATTCGACAAGGTTCCCCATGAAAGACTTGTTAGCGAGGTGAGATCTTATAGAATACAAGGAGAACTAGCCGTTTGCATACAGAACTGGCTCAAAGGGAGAAAACAGAGGGTCGTGGTGAAGGGTTTTTTCAGACTGGAGGCCCGTGACCAGTGGTGTGCCAAAAAGACTAGTGCTGGTTTCATTGCTGTTCATCATTTACATAAATGATTTGGATGTGAACACAGGTGGTATAGTTAGTAAGTTCATATTTGACACCAAAATTGAAGGTGCAGAGGACAGAGAAATTGATTACCTCAGATTATAACGGGATCATGATCAGATGGACCAATGCGCTGAGGAGTTGCTGATGGAGTTTAATTTAGATAAATGTGAAGTGCAGTATTTTGGAAAGGAAAATCAAGGCTTGGCTTATACATTGAATGTTAAGACCCTGGGGAGTGTTGCTAAACAAAGAGACCTTGAAGTGCAGGTTCATAGTACTTTGGAAGTGGAGTCGCAGGTATACAGGATAGTGAAGAAGGTGTTTGATATGCTTGTCTTTGTTGGACAGTGTATTGAATGTAGGAGTTCGAAGGTCATACTGCGGCTGTGCAGGACATTGATTAGGCCACTATTGAATACTTCGTGCAATTCCGATTTGCTCTTCGAGGAAGGATGTGTGAAACCTTAAAGAATTCACAATAGATTTACAAAGATATTGCCAGCGTTGGATGTTTTGAGATTTATGGAGAGGCTGATTATGCCGGAGTTATTATCCCTGGAGCATCAGCGGTTGAGAGGTGATTATAGAGGTTTATATACGCACAAGTGGAATGGATAGTGTTAATAGCTGATACCTTTTCCCCGGGGTAGTACGCTCCAAATCTAGAGGACAGAGGTTTAAGTTCAGAGGGGGAAGACTTAAAAGGGATCTATGGCGTAACGTTTTCAAAGAGAGGGTGCTTTATGTGTAACGCGCTACCAGGGGAAGTTGTGCAGGCTGGGACAATTACAATATTTAAACGGCATCTGGACGGGCACATGAATAGGAAGTGTTTAGGGGTATATGGGCCAAATGCTTGCAAATGGAACGACATTAATGTAGGACATCTGTTTGACAGGGACAAGTTGGGTAGAGCTGGGTAGCTCTATGACACTATGTCTTCTGTAAAACTTTCTCCTGTCATCTTCAAATTACCCCCTAGTCTTGAAATCCACCATTCGAAAGAAAGGACAACTTCCATTCAACATTATTTATACCCCTCTTTGTTTTATAAACCTCTATAAGGTTGATAAGCTCTCAACCTTCTCCGCTGCAGAAAAAACGATCCTAGTCCATCGAAACTGTCCTTATAACTTAATAACTCCATTCCCAGCAACAGCCTGGTAATTTGTTTGCCTGAACCCTCGCCAGTTTAATAATATCCTCAATGTAACTGGGTGACCAGAACTACACAGTACTTCAGGAGAGACCTCATGAATATCCAGCGCAACCTGAAGATAATGTTCCAGCTCCTATAATCAAAGGTCTGAGCAATGAAGGCCGGCAAGCCAAACGCCTTCATACCCACCCTGCCTACACATGATGCAAACTTCAAAGAAATATACCAGAACACCGAGATCTGTCTGTTCTACAACGCTACCAATGGGCAGACATTTCATTGTAGATGTCATCTCCTTTGTTTGTTTTACCAAATTCCGATACATTGTATTTACAGAAATTAAACTCCATCTGCCAATTCTCAGTCCAGTGAGTGGTAGTACTGGGGAAGAAAGGCTGGACAGTAAACAGCTGCCTTGGATTCCTTCGTGGTTTTAAGAAGAGGGCAGTCACACGTTAGAGGCGGGAAAGAGTGATTGGTGTTTTTGATCCAGAAAGTATGCTCTTTCTTCAGCTCTGGTGTTCAGTAATAAATATCTATTCCAGATTCTTTACAGTGCAGAGTGTGTCAGCAAGATGTCGTCCCATCATATTGCAGATCACAGATAATAGCAACTTAAGGTGGAACTCATAGCCAAGCAATTAAAGATCTTCATAGTTTATCAGGAAGGCAGAGCACATAAACTCAACATCCTACATTTGAGCTGAGTACATTTCATCTGTTGAACAATGCACTTCGTTTAACTGTGTAATTCAGTAAAAGTGAACCAAATTTTAATGAATCCACACCGAGTTGAAAGTTGACAGTTAAAATGTGACCCAAACTGTGGGCATGGTTCAAGTCTTGTGCAGTGGGTAACGCCCATGCCTCTGAGCCAGAGATCTGGGTTAGATTCCAACTCCTGAACTTGCGTCGTACTGTCTCTCACTCTGAACCAGAACGTCTGGATTCAAAATCTGCCTGCCATGGTAGTATTTCACAGAACTTCAAAACTGCCTGATGAACAAACACACAGGAGAATAATGTTGCAGCTTTAGGTGTATTGCCAAGTGGTGGTATTGTGCCTACCTCTGAGCCCTAAAGGTTAGATTCAAATCCCACAGAGGTGTTTCATAATGTGGTGAAACAAGTTTTTAAAATGATTTTAGAATTGTGATGTGATGAAGGAAGAGGATTCAGTATTGAATTTCAGAAATTAGGCCCAGGTTTACTGAAAACACAGCCATTCGTGTTGATTGGAGTCAAAATTGTACTTTATATTTGGATTATAAAATCACGAACACCATGGACAGGGTGAATAATCATGGTCTTTACGCCAGTGCAGGGAAGTCCAAAACTCGAGGACATAGATTTAAGGTGAGATTGACAAGATCTAAAAGTGACATAAGGGGACAATTTTCACACAGAGGGTGGTGCGTTAATGCAATGGGCTGCCAAGGAAGGGATGGAGTTTGGTACAAATTACAACATTTAAAAGGCATCTGGATGGAGACATGAATTGAAAGGGTTTACAGGGATATGGAACAAATGCTAGAAAATGAATGTAAGCTAACTTACAACGTCTGGTTGGTGCGAATGAGTTGGATCAGAGGGTCAGTTTCTGTGCCATACAACGCTGTGATTCATTGACCAAATTAATCATGATCTCTTTGTAATCTTACGTAACCTTCTTCACCTTCCACTTATATAGCTAATCTTGGTGTCATCCGTAAACTTGATCACCATGCCTTCTATAATTCTCATCGAAATCATTGATATAAATGACAACCAAAAGTGGATCCAGCACCAATCCCTGTGGAACGGCACTAGTCACAGGCACCCAGTTAAAAATACAACCCTCCTCTACAATCCTCTGCCTCCTGCTAATAACCCGAAACACAAACATACAGACATACAGAGACATAGACACAGTTCGCTCTTTAATACAGAAATAGATAACGTGTTGATTGATAAGGGGAGCAAGTGTTACAGTGAAAAGGCAGGAGAATTTTGTTGAGAAACATGTCAGCCATGATTGAACAGCAGATCAGACTTGATTAATCAACTGTAATTCTGCACCAAATTCATACACTGTATGATTTACACTATAGGAAATGTCTACCCAAGAGAACAGTGGCAGCTGAGATGAATAAATACTTTACTGAACGGAGCCAATGGAAATGTGGGATAGGTTTGAGCTGCTGAATGTTCTGTATCTTTCTGATTGGCTGTTCCCTCATTTTTTAAAAAAAGGGGAAGCTGATTTGCTGTGAGGGTCATGCACTTTTAAATTTAAAGGTTTCCCCATTTAAGATTGAGATAAGTTCCTATCTCCTTAGGATTGTGCTGTCTGTGGTATTTTTATTCCCAGGGAACAGTGAAGACTGGGCCATAGAGTCATAGAGTCCGAGAGATGTACAGCACGGAAACAGACATTTCGGTCCAATTCATCCATGCTGACCACATATCCCAACCCAAAGAGTCCCACTTGCCATATCCCTCGAAACCCCTCCTATTCATATACCCATACAGGTGTCTTTCAAATGTTAGAATTGTACCAGCCTCCACCACTTCCTCTGGCAGCTCATTCCATACACACACACCCTTCTGTGTGAAAACGTTGCCCCTTACGTCTCTTTTTATATTTTTCCTCTCTCACGCTAAGCCTATGCCATCCAATTCTGGGCTCCCTGACTCCAGAGAAAATACCTTGTCCATTCACCTTATCCATGCCCCTCATGATTTTACAAACCTCTATCAGGTCACCTCTCAAAGACAATCGCTTATTTTAATGTGTAGTGACTCCGTCAAATTTTAAACACAACAGCCAAAAATGAAATTAATGATGGGCAGTATTGGTTGTATTACTAAGGGGACGCATGTTCATCAGGCTAATAGGAACTGTCACCCCTTCTCAGTGTCTGAAGTTCAAAATTGCGCACTTGACTGACATTGCAGATGGTTCTATCGTTGCATCAGAAAGACAGCGACAGCGATTCCCCCAAATGTTCGTCTATATTCTTTACTCATCTTTTAAACTCTCAGGAATGAGGATCATTAACAGTACGAACTCCACCTGATTGTCTGAGAACAAATGGCCCGAATGGAGGATCACTGAGACAGAAAAAAAATCGACAATCAGCTACACAGCATAGCAGGAGGCCATGGAACCTTTCGATATGTTAAACAGGAACAGGAGAGCCCTGGTTCGCTATTAGGAAATAGAGAGTCGAGATAATTACTTATTTTCAAGTTGGAAAGCTGTAACTAGTGGAATTCCTGAGGAATCAGTGTTAGGTTATCAACAGTTTACAATCTAGTTAAATGATTTTGAAGAAGGGGCTGATTGGATTGGAGTTTGCTCATACACCAGGATAGTCATTCAACAAGATTTCAAGTGGAGGCAGAGCATCTGCAATGGGACATAGAGAGAGGGAGGGCAGAGAGTCTGCAATGGAATACAGACAGGGGAGAGCAGAGTGTCTGCAATGGGATATAGACAGGGGAGGGCAGTGAGTAAATCTTCGTCAAAAAAACAGTATAACGTGGATGGTAGAAAGTTTATGTTTTGCATTCAGCATAAAACAATCATAAATTATATAACTGGAGGCAGAATGCAGAACTGAGTGGTACAAAGTGATTTGTGTGTTCTGGTCCATGCATCACGTCAAGTTAGTCTGTACAGGCAGCACGTGATTTGAAAATTAAATCGCATAATACTTCTACTTGCAAAGAGTATTGGGTCCGATCTTCAGTATATTTTACTGCATCTATACAGGTAGCTATTGAGACGGCATCTGATGCACTGTGTGTGGCTGTAATTCCACTGAAATGAAAAACAAATTGCTTTTCAAACTTTTCAAAGATAGAACATAGAACATAGAAAAATACAGCGCAGTACAGGCCCTTTGGCACTGGATGTTGGGCCGATCCAAGCCCACCTAACCTACACTAGCCTACTATCCTCCATATGCCTATCCAATGCCCGCTTAAATGCCCATAAAGAAGGAGATCCACCACTGCTACTGGCAGGGCATTCCATGAACTCACGACTCGCTGAGTAAAGAACCTACCCCTAACATCTGTCCTATACCTACCACCCCTTAATTTAAAGCTATGCCCCCTCGTAATAGCTGACTCGATACGTGGAAAAAGGTTCTCATAGTCAACCCTCTCTAATCCCCTAATCATCTTGTACACCTCCATCAAGTCACCCCTAAACCTCCTTTTTTCCAATGAAAACAGCCCCAAATGCCTCAGCCTTTCCTCTTACGATCTTCCTACCATACCAGGCAACATCCTGGTAAACCTACTCTGCACATTTCCAGTGCCTCCACATTCTTCCTATAGTATGGCGACCAAAACTGCACATGATACTCCAGATGTTTCACTTTACTCGTTCTTGCGATGAAGGCATTATATTATATCCGATTAGAAGTTTAGGCCTGAGAATGAGAAATGTTCTTATTGACCATATAAGATTTTGAGCTGGTGAATACCTGATGAATATTTTATCTTGTATGGGAGAATAAGACTGGGAAATTAATTTATGAATAAGAGGCATTCATTGAAACGCAGATATTGTGAAGATATTACAAGTTATATTTTAAAAGTATACGAGAGCATATAAACACATTTTTAAATGTAGTGGCGCTATTTGTTCCGAAAGAAATAGTTGGGTGTCCAACAGCATCAACGATGTACCTGCATGAAGCAGGGAATGTGACGGAATCGTACAGTTCAGACACTGTTCAAAGAGACATCATTTGGTCCAGTTTGGGGCCGGATAACGTTATTGTGTGATTCGCCTCAGAGAGGGAGAAAAAATAATCTTCCTGAGAATGAACAGCCTGTTGCTCCCTCTCTCTCCGTGTTCCTGCTTCCAGCAATGTGTGTAAGCTGAAAAATTCTCAGTCGTCTTTACCACTGATGGAGGATTCCTGTCGAGCATTCACTGGAATCGCCCTACTGCCTGAAGTAAAGGCAATGAAGCTAAATCCACCTGTTCCAGGAAGTGATCCCATTACCAGTAGCTTGTAAGAGCAGAATAGCTCCATAAGCTGAATGATGTTTGGGACAGTCACTTATGTTGCCTTTCGTCACGAGTTCAATTAATATTTGAGCAAAGTTCTTTAAAGTTAACGCTCTGCAGAGATTTTATTTTTCAGTTTGTCATCGAATGTGTCAGTACTTTTCGAAAGGGAAACATCGATGCACTGACTTTCCATATCCGAACTGTCTGTTATTTATCTTTCCATCGTAGTTTGAGTAACTTTGTTTGGGTCATAAACTTGTTAATTTTAGCAGATTAAAGAATCCTGCCTGACTTGTTGCTAATCCTGACCCAGTCTGAGACTTATTTTATTGATCATATCACCAACTCCATTGCATTAACATTTGCAGTGAACAGCGGAAGCATGGGACGAGGAAAGGGAATAATGTCTTGAACTATAAGTCAGTGAGATGACGACATTGGTGGCCATGCTGTTGGAGAGCATTGAGAGGAGCATGATTTCCAGGTATTTGCAAATGCAACACCTGATGAAGGAGAGTCACCATGGCGTTGTGCTTGGGAACCCATTTCTAACAAAGTTCGCTGCATTTTGTGAAAAAGTGACAAAGAAGATTGGTAATAGCAGTATGGTGGAGGCTGTCAATATAGACTTCAGCAAGGCATTCAACAGGATTCCGAATGGCAGACAAGTTAGTAAGGTGAGATCATAAGTAGATCCACGATAAGCTATCAAATGATTACAAAATTAGAGTGAAGGTAGGAGACAGAGAGTGGTAGAGGACTGCTTTTCAGACTGGAGGCCAATGACCAGTGATGTGCCACAAGGGCAGTGCTGAACCCGCTGCTTTTCATTATTTATATAAATGATTTGAATGCGAATATTTGCCTGTTTATTATGTTTATACATAACAGTAAAATTGGAGTTGCAGTAGCCAGCAAAGTTTACCTTAAAGTACAATGGGACATCGATCAGATGGGCCAATTGGCCAAGTAGTGACAGATGAAGTTAACTTTAGGTAAATGTGAAGTGTTGCATTTTGGTAAGGTAAAATAAGGCAGGACATGTACAATTAATGGTGGGGTCCTGGGGGTTATTGTTGAACAAAACTGTGCAGGTTCATTGATCCTTCAAAATGGAGTCTCAGGTAGACAGAGCGGTGAAGATGGGGTCTGGTATGCTTGCCTTTATTGATCAGAGCATTGACTATGCGAGTTGGGAGATCACGTTGCGACTGGGCAGGATGTTGATGAGGCCAGATTTAGAATACTGTGTTTAATTCAGTTCGCTCTGCTACAGGAAGGATGTTGTTAAACTTGAGAGGGTGCAGAAAAGATGTACAAGGATATTGCCGGGCATGGACGGATTGAGCGACAGGGAGAGGCTGGACAGACTGTGGCTTGTTTATTCTGGATCATCGGAGGCCGAGGCATGACATTATGGACGTTTGTAAAATCATGAGAGGCATGGATAGTCTGAATAGCCAAGGTCTTTTTCCCAAGGTAGGGGAGTCAAAAACTATAAGACAAAGGATTCAGGTGAGAGGAGAAAGGTAGTAAAGGGGCAATATTTTCATCCAGACTGTGGATTTCATTTCATTTCATTTCATCCAAATTTTCATCCAACATTTAAAAGGCATTTGGCTGTACATATTAATAGGAAGAATTGACAGGGATATGGGCCTAATGCTGACAAATGTGTTGAGATCAGATTGGGATGTCTGGTTTATGTGGACAGTGTTCCCTGCTCTATGACACTGTAAGAGAGATGAGGAGAAATTCTAAAAAGGCAATTTGAGTGGTAATTCTCTTCCCCAGAGTATGTGGTGCCTCAGTGTTCACATTTATTCAAACTGAGTTCATTAATATTTGACAGAGATTGAGTCTTGGATAATGGAATACAGACAGGAAAGTTTGACTGAGACCACAACCAGATATTCCCCAATCTTAGTGCCCAGTGGAGCAGTTTCATAGTGTCGAACGACCTCATCATGTTCTTGAGTGCGATGCTCCATTGTTCCATTCAGCCCCTCCAAACTGCTAGACAGGAGCAATTGGAGGCCACTTACTGCTAGAACGTGGTGCTCAGAAAGAGAGAAGACCATTTAGAGACCTTTCAGTGATCTAGCTCCTCTGAATCTCCTGAAAAGAGAATTCCTGACATTCACTACCCTCTGTTTCAAGACACCATTGCTCTGCTCATACACAATGACCTATTGATATGTGCAATAGAGGTGAATACAAGGGCTTAGCTAAGAACGACTGGCCCTTGTATCAAGGCAGTATTTAACTGAGGATGACATCAAGGAGCCTGAGCAAAATCGCACTTCATCAGAATCCAATGCAATCTCTCCGCTTTTTGGAGTTATTCAAAGCACAATGGAAGATGTTTATCATAACTGGGCATCAATCATCTCAGCAATGGGACATCACTGCAGGAGATCCTCAGTGTAGCTCCATCAGCCCAGGCATCTCCAGTTTGTCAGCGGAGAATCCCTGCAGTGCGGAAGCAAGTCATTCAGCCCATTGAGTTCACATTGAACAGAAGTGAGGATATTCACTGTAAGTTACAAAATGTTCAGAATCCTTTGTCATCCCTCAGGTCCTAAAGCAGTCTGTGTCCTTGCACAACAAGACCTGGACAGCATTGAAGCCTGTGCTCTTAAACTTTCGGTAATATTTATGTAACAGTGCTGACAGACATTTCGACAGTAAAAGAAGGAGTTCACTCTTACCCTCAATCTGGCTTCACATGAATGTGGGAAAGTCATTTAGCCCACCAAAACTATTGTGCAAAAAGAGAGACAGGCCATTCAATCCCTTCTGCCTGGGACACAGGGCGACAAGCAGTCTGTCCAACACTCCACGTCACTTACACAGGAGCAGAAAAAGACAATTTCACACTCGGAGTCATTTACAAAGGAACAGGAAACGTTCTTTCTGCTTCTCAAGTCACTAACCCAGGAACAAGAACGTGTCAGACATGGTCTAACATCACAAACAAATGGAGCAGGGAGTAAACAGATAAATTGCTCCACTTTGTTCCTTGTAGCTTTATTACTTATAATACATTTGCATTACTTTATCATGGTTTCGTGGGAGTAGGAATGAAGACAATTTTTAACCAGTTTCAAAGGCATCTTCCTTCGCTGAGCGAGCAGACCTATCTTCTCTCTGGAAGTCAGAAGCTGGTGGGGAATGGCTAATTGTTTCAGAATGAAGGTATTATGCCTTCTGACAGATTTATGGACAATGCAATATTGAGTGCAGAGTCACACAGTAACTGTGCATGAAATTGTTCAGAGTTCATTCAGAGCCAGTAGCTCATTGTCAATCGATTTGAGGTCTCTGCACAGGGGCGTAAACTATGGGAATCAAACATCCGTTAGAAAGTATTGAATTTCCCACCTTATCAATGAAACATAATGAGGGTCCGTTCATAACCATCAAGTTTCAATTTCTTATTCTCTCACAGCGCTGCAGATTAAACAGATAGTTACTGCATTCTCTCCTTTAGGTGACATGATGCCAGGGTTCAGTCTGGTGAAACTCATTTGCATTGTCTTGGTGCCATGGAGGTCATTATTTATAAAGTAGACTAAGCCTGTACACATTACCCAAATACTGGCTCAACAAAGCACTACCATTGAGTAAGAACGATTTACGCTGGTAGTTTACTAATTTTCCATGACCGAACATATATCCTTTACAGTAATAATTGCTTCCTGCCCCGTAAGATTTCTGTTAGTGACTTATAATCCAGCACATCCAGATCCTTTTCCACAATAGCTCTTCCCAACCTCTCACCATTTATTAAACTTAAATGTCAATGATGGTATTTGTTGTTCATATCTGAATCACTTTTATCTCTTGTGAACAGCTGTTGCACAAGAACTGATCCTTCTGATACCCCAGAAGCCTTCCGTCCAGAGAAAAAAAAACGCTACTCTGTTCATTTTGCTCATTAAGCAATTTTTAATCCATATGGTGTATATTCACCACACTACCTAACCATGAACTCTAACATACTCCACGCATCTGCATTCAACCATGTCAAACTTTTTCCGAAATTTAAATTACTCCACTCCCGCTGGTTCTCAATTGCCAATGACACGGTGGACAGAGTCCACAATTTCGAACAGGTTTATGAAAGATTATTTCCCTTTGCGTAATCTACGCCAAATCTACCAAGTTATATCATTTTTCTCCAAGTGTCTCGTTGTCACATTCTTATAAAAAAATCCAAAGTTTTCTCTCAGCTGACATCAACCTATTTAGTTTTCTGTTTGCCCTCTCCGTCCTATTTTAAATATTTAGGTTTACAATTTCAGTTCTCAGGATCCTTTCTATTATGTAACCAGCTTTGAAGAATAGCAAGTAATTCTTTCGCGAGCTCTATTGCCACCTCCTCAATACTCTGGGCTGGAACTCATCAGATGCAGAACCTTACCAACCTTAAATACGATTAATTTCAAATCTCCAGCATCCACAGTTCATTGGTTTACTTCACCTTTAATGCTGTTGTTTCACTGGATGTCAGCATCACAGGCCAGGGTAACATTTGTTGTCCATCACAAACTGTCCTTGACTGTGAGTTCATTTGTCAAGACAATATTGAGCCAATCATATGATCGTGGGTTTGAAATCACACGTAGTTTCTTTACCAACGATGTAAGTGAAATAATGAAAAAAGTCTTGATGGTTTATCGTTGCCATTAGTAAAACGAGATTTCATTTCAATTTTTGTCAATCGAATTTAAGTTCTGCCATTGGCTGTGATAGGATTGGAAACAATGCATTTAAGGTTATTACCTGTGCCTCTCAATGGCCCGTCCAGTGGCAATATTATTCTGACATGGGGTCCCTATTATGTAACAGCTGGACAAGAAAGAACAAGTATGTGTTCAAAATATTTGCAATTGGAGGAGAGTTTAGAAGACAACTGGGACCGTAAAAGCTGAAGTAAACAAAGGGACAGATTACGGCTAACTCAACAGCAACACTGAGGCAGAGGTGGAGACTGGGGATATTACGAAGGTGGGTGAAGGCAGGTTTGATGGCAGAGAAAATATAGAGAAACAGTTCAGGGTAAAAGAAGACTCAAGGATCTGAACAATTTTCTTCCTTCTTAGATTTTTAAGAGTGAGGAATCTGAAATTGATGGGAATGAAGTGAAGTTTGTGACTGAAACTGAAGATAACAGTTTATGCACATGTTAAATATAAATAACTGAAATAGCAATAACCATCAACATCGTTCATAGAATTGACAGAGATGGGCTTACCAGGAACACCAATAATAGCGAGGATGGGATAATACCCAGCTTGAATAATCATCAGTACGGCTCGTATCCTCAACTCTAACCATGTCCAATCCTGAGAAAGCAAGTGAAAACCATCGGATAAACTCCTGTCCATTGTTGGAACATTCCAGTCTAATGTTCTCAAAATTCGATTCATTGTTGGAACGTTCCAGTCTATTGTTCTAAGATTGTCTTCCTCTCCCTGTATCTGTAGCTGCTGATCCCAATCATCTTGAGGATGACGCTGTCACTGATACTATGTGATAACAGGTTGCAGGAAGCCCCTTATTAATAGAACAAGAAAATCTCCAGTGACACAGTTAAGATCCATGGAGAATGGCATCAATTACAGTTACCGAACAAACAACTCCAGTTAACCCCTTTCGCAACATCCCTGACATAACTTGGATGAGATGTTGACATCGCTGACTATTGGGTGAATGGCACATCTCCATTTTTAAAGTTAGATGTGTGGGAGAGAGATGATCCTTTTTCTTCACAAGCTCGATGTTTCTCCTGTGATTTGGCAGGGTAGGAATTGCTGGGCTACTGTGGCCATCTGTGTCTGATCGCCAGGTCTGCTGCATCCTTTGGCTTTAATTATTAATATTTAACTTTGACATTTATCTTACCAACATTGCGGGGCTTAGTTAGGGTTAGGCACTTTTGACACGCTACTATAGTGGGATAGATCGTGTAGAAACAGTTCATTCCTTGTGGTCCTTGCAGCCGCGGCCAGGTCCTGTGGAGTGATGGTCAAACTCTCACAGAAGAGGATTCCCAGTTTTGCATTTCGTTATTTATTGCTGGGGTCTCAGCAGGGGTGGAAGGCAATAAATCTTACCCGGCTGCGACGCTCTCTCCCTGAGATTTCTCGCAGAATTGTCTCTTGATGTTCGTTCCTCCTGGATTGGAGAACTGCATGTGTTACAATATGTATCCTGAATTTGTTTTTTGACGTATGTGTTTTCAGGATGTTACAATATTGTAGCAGTAACTGTTTAGTAAATAACTAACCCATTAATCCGTTGAGTTTTCTAATAAATTAAGATTTTTCCAAGTTCCTCTTGTTTTTGTTGTATTTTGTCTACAGTGTTTCAATAAAGTGTGTTTTTCTTAATGTTGAATATTTTGACCAAAGGAATTGCATCTGAAACACAGCACCACGCAATTACCTTTAAAATAAGAATATGTTCGGGTCGACTACCTTCTTCATATATTGAGAGAGGCGCATATTGGAGCCATGACAAGAAGGACAGATTTGCATGTGTAAATTGGATAATTACTAATGGACAATACGTTGCAGAAACACAGGGTTTGGCAGCGTAATGCGTCGAGTTGGAGGAGTGATAGCTCTATCAGAAATTATGTCTGATACGCAATCCACCTCACAGGTCCAGCCCAGATGCTAAACGACCAGATGATTTATCTGCTGAGCACGGGGGACTGTGCAGACCAGTCTTAGTCCAACGCAGCAATCTGTCCAGGATGAAATACTGTGCAGCTCTGACTAATCCACTAGCTATCGGTCCAAAATGGGGAGCAGTACAGACCTCACCATCGCATTGATTCAGAAACCTGGATAAAACACTTAGTCCAGCATGGATAATGTGCAGCGCAAACAAGTGGGCTTGTTCTATAAACGTGGATAAGGTATTTGTTCAGTATGGGGAGCTGTGCAGTGAATAGTAGTGAATTGATTTATAATCCAGGAGCAGTTACCCTCCCAGCATGTAGAACTGTGTACCCCACCCCAGTACATTGTTCAGTAACACTGTATTAGATCCCTTCCCAGTGTGGGGAAACTTGCAGTCCATACTGGAAATGATAGGATGTGGAGTTCCCATCCATTTACAGCTCCATATCTCCATTGTGCCATGAAAAAGCGGTGATCTGGGTACGAAAATCCCTTCCAGAGAGAGATGGTAGGGAAATCAGTTTAAATACCAAAAAAAAACAAAAGGACTTTGGGAAAACGAGAAAGCGACATTGTGAGGCAATTTCATGGAAGATCACAGGTTTCAGAAAGCTGAAGTGAAGATAATTCAACAGCATCTTGCAACGTTAGCCAGTATTTCCAGGAATTGGGTGAACGGGATATTGCTGCAAATTCAGATGATGGAGTTTGGAACGAGCATTTGTTCTGCAGCTTTGCAACTGGGAGTGGGCTCAGCAGAGTTTTCGACTCATTTGGCTGAATCTAAAAATAATTTGCCTCAGTGCCATTTTCACTGAATCCGACAGAGGGGTTGTCTTCACGAGGTCGAATTAATTTCCTGGTGCTATCTTGTCGAACTCACGTCATTAACTACTCACCCCAACCCATTGTGTCCCTTTCATTGAATGACAGTCCTATTCTCCCACCCATCATGGTTGGAGGTACTCAACATCGCCCGGATGCCCCTGGCTATTCCGGGAACACTGGCACTGGTGCCATCGTTATAAGGCCAATGGGCACACGGTTGAGCTTTCTCTGTTTGGACCTGCCCTGCACAGTTTGTCCCCAGCATGGCAGATAAGGGACAAGTGCACCACGGTTTGTCGACAGTGGCAGGTGGATGAGGTAGTTCAGAAGACGATGATTATCTTCCCAGAGGGGGCCACAAAACAAGAACCACCGAGCATGGTCTGAGCTCACCATCTAGCTCACTGCTGTATCAGCGGTCTGAAGAAATGTCCAGCAATACAGGACAAGCATCAATAACATTCCCTGTTCCATCAGGATAAGGCTCATTGTATTGTCTCTCACACACTCACTCTATATCTGTTTCGCACAAACCCCCGAACAAGGCTCATGCTCCAAAACTCTCATTATCACATGCAGCAGTTTCCTTCTCTCCCTTTCCCTCGCTCTCTCGCCTTTTCAATACCTCCACATGGCGATAGGATATTCTGCAGAAGGCTGATTATGGATTGTTCGGGATAATGTTCCAAGTAATTCCAGTTTGCAGGAAAAAGATAGTGCTCCACGAATAGAGATGTACGTTTTGTAAATCAATTACATTTCAAAGCCATCATGAGGTCATTCAGCCTTTAAAATGTCTTCTAGCATTCAATAAGATCGCAGCTGATCTGATAGTTTTCTCATCTCCATGTTAGAGGAATTTTCAGTCATTCAACCCCTTGGGTTCCTGTCACTGACTAGACAACACTGAGGCACTTTTACCCCGGTTATCTTCAAGCGCCTGTTCAAGGGCATTTCCAAATGGGAAAGCACTCTCCAAACAATATATTTCATCCGCTTTATACTTCTACGTAATGATAAGCACATTTTCCATAGATCAATCAGAAATACACACTTATGGTTAACGATACCAAATTACAATTAATTATCATGGCTAATTCACTTGTCTCATTTTATTGCATTCAGACAAAAACAGCTTTTTAACAATTGTCTCGTTATAAAATTCAATTTCTGGCAGAGAACCTCTTTTATCCCCAACTGTAATCTTGACCGTTATCTGAATTGTAACATTTTCCTTGTTATGAATGTTTCTCTCGCCCTTTGCAAGTGATTGTTTCTGTCGCTCGCAGTGACACTGTCTTCCACTCAGTTGGCTGGACGACTGGTTTGTGATGCAGAGGAGGCCAACAGCGCCGGTTCAATTCCCCCACACTGACAGAGGTTACCATGATGGGGACATTCTCTCAACCTCACCCCATCGCCCAAGATGTGATGACTCTCAGAGTAAACCATCACGAGTGGTCTCTCTCTAATGTCAGAGCATCCCCATGGACCTTTGGAACTGTATTCTGTACTGTAGCATTTTTTTTATCTATGTTATAATTTTGTTTTGCATTATATTTCTGGATGTTTTGAATCAGTGTCATTTGGTACCCTTGTCAGCATATCCACCACACTGAGCATTCCTGTTTAATTATCCTTCACTCGTTTTTATTTATTAGCCTTCCGTCTGTGCCTGAAAAGAAAATTCAATATCTCTGCCTCCAATACTCTGCAGGGAAAAGATTTACAAAGACTCACCACTCTGTGAAAACAAACATAAGAGATTATTTTCTTTCTTCTTATCTGAGTAACGATTTAATGGCATTGGAAGCAGTTCGAGATATGTTTCGCTTCAGAGATTTAATTTTTCAGTGGCAGCAGCAAGTCGAAGGGCGGGAGCTTGCACTACGGGCCTGCCGGGAGCACTGAGTCACTGATCTCAGCATTTAAACACTTACCACGAGCGGGGGAATCCTCCACTGAACCCTTTCATCCTAGGAACCAGTCTAATGAACCAACCTCGTTACTTGTTGCATCAGCATGCTGACGTTGTGTTTCATACACAGGATCACGCCAATCCCTTTGTACTGCTTTTTAGTTTGGGAGTCCTCTTCATTAAGTAAAAGGATGCGTCTTCTTTGTCCATGTCATCCTGAAATTCAGATATATATTGCACTCAGCTCTCACCGTCAGGCTATCAGTATCGATTAAAATAACAGAAGCCGTCAGACTGATACTTGTAATCCAGTAGATACGTCTTTACAGCAAAGGTCGATGAATCCTGACTCTCTGATTTCTATGTGTTAACCAATTGACATTCCTTATTAATACATAATCCATCATTTGTCTTGTGTAAGAACCTTTAGTGCCCTCAGTCCCCTACTGCACTCCCTGTACACACATGGCAGTTTCCTCAGCCTCTGCTGTTCTCCCTGTAAACCCACGGCTGTCCCCTCAGTCGCCTACACTACACAGTATACGCCTAAGCTGTGCCCTCAGTCCCCGACTGTACTGCCTGTAAATCCATAGTTGTGTCTTCAGCCCCCGACTGTACTGCCTGTATACAGACTGCTATCTCCTCATTTCCCTACTCTACTCTCCGTACACCCACGGCTGTGCTCTCAGCCCTCTACCGTACACCCCGTGCACTCATGGCTGTGTTGCCAAATTCCAAACAAGTTTGCTGCTGACTTCACCAAAGCAGGAGGTATAGCAAGCATCTACGAGTCAGAATAAGGAAAGGAGACAGTGATGTGGTGGCATGATGTAATGATAATAAACTCTCTCTCAAATTCGACAAAAGTAAAGAACTGACCATTGACTTCAGAAAGAAAGGAAGGGAACATTTTCCAGTCGACAGCAATGGTTGAGGACGTGCAGAGCATCAAATTCTTCGGAGTGACGGTAACTTCCAACCTACCCTGGATGTCTCACATAGATGTGACAGTCACGTAGACTCAGGTGGCTCATAAAATGCAGCATGCACGACTTGATGCAACATTAATAGCGTACTATTCGCGTTCATAACAGCCTAGTACGGCAACTACTCTGCCCAGGATTGTAAGAAACTACAGAAAGTTGTGTTCACATCCCTGACCATCAGGGACTCCAATCTCCAAACGATTGAGTCGATTTACGTGACTTATGGCCACAGAAAGGCTGCTAACATCTATCCCAGACAACTGAGAGAAGGGTGGGATGAAATAGCTGGGACCTTAACAGATATCTTTGGAGCATCCTTGAACAAGACTGAGGTTCCAGAGGGCTGGGGAATTGCGAATCCCCTTGTTTAAGAAGGGTAGCAGGGATGATCCAGTCAATTATAGACCGTTGAGACTGATGTCAGGTATAGTGAAGCTGCTGGAGACAATACTGAGGGAGAGGATATATTCTCATTTGGATGAAAATAGTCTTATCAGTGATAGGCAACATGGTTTTCTGCAGGGACGATCATGCCTTACCAACTTAATCAAATTCTTTGAGAATTTGACAAAGTTGATTGATGAGGAGAGGCTGTGGATGTCATGTACATTGACTTCAGGAAGGCGTTTGCTATGTTTACTCATGATTGGCTTATGGCGAAAGTGAAGTCACATGGGGTCCAGGATGTTCTAGCTACGTGGATGAAGAACTGGCTGGGCTACAAGAGGCAGAGAATAGGAGGAGGAGGGAGTTTCTCAAAATGGAGAACTGTGATCAGTGGTGTTCCATTTAAGAGTTTTCTGGAAAGATACATGAATGGGCAGGGAGCAAAAGGATACTGCCACTTAGAAAATGTTCAGATAGAGGATCTGGATTGGCAGAGGCTTGGACTGCCGTAATGCTGTTTCTGTGCTGTAATGCTCTTTGTTCTTTGCTATAACATTACCAAATACTCATCACACCCCAGTAATGATCTCCTACCACCTCTTCCATAAGGCTAGAAGATGCAGACACTAAAAAACACGGAGTAGATGGTTCACGAACAGCTTCTTTCCAGCTGTTATTAGACTGATGTTTAGACTAATTAATCTCAGTTAATGTTGATCTTGTTCATGTTGATCTCGCCTAATGCACGCCCTACATGCCTCTCAGACATGTTTTGCAGCCAGTGTTCTGTGCATCCTTGCTTCCTATGATCTGTGTATGCATCTTGGTACAGGTATCAATAAATCCAGACCTTTCTCCCCCTAAGCCCCTCCAGTCCTCACTCCCAGCTCTCTCCGGTCCTCACCCAAGCTCCTCCCATTTCCCCCAGTTCGCTATGACCTTACCCTCATCTCCCCATATCCTTCGTCTCTCACTGTTTCTCTCACACTGTTTATTTCCGTGTGTTTTCCTTTTCTCAGTCCTCTGGTTCTTTCCCTGAAGCTATTCTCTCCCCTCTCCCTGTTCATGTGACTGGGTTGTTTCATTGTTTTGTCTCCTTTCTTTCTTTCACTAAATGTCCAATTGTTTCACTCACTTTTCTCTCTCTGATTCCCTTGGTGTCTGTCTCCTTCTCCCTCGTTGTGATGGTGATGGCTTCTCTCTTCCTTTGAAGAGATGATGGCTCATTGAAGAGATGATGGCAACACAATAAACTGAATTGTGTTTCGTATTGTGGACATAGTTTAAATTTATTGGTTAAATTTCAATTGTAAAAACAGAAACAGAACTTTGGTATTCATTTAACAGCCAATTGTTACATCTAACTATTTTGGAACTGTCCGTCTTCCTTTGATCCATAAACTGGAAAATGAAAGCATTCTATTCACGTTCATAATGGCGCGATGGTAACTGCTTTGCCCAGGACCTACCGACGGTTGTGGGCGCAGCCCAGACGATCACAGAGGACAACCTTCAATCCATTTATACATCTCATTATCGCTGAAAGGTTGGCAACATCAACGATCTCTCCAAAATCGGTAATGATTTCCTACAATCTATTCCAACAGGGAGGATATACAGAGGCTTGAAAACATGGACCAGCATGCTCAGGAACTCCGTCTTCCCTACTGTAATTAGACTGACAAATTGACACTTCTACCTTTTCAAATAATATTAACCTTATTAATGTCGATCTTGCTTTGCAACACCACCTGTACAGCTGTAGCCTTGTATGCCTCACTCTGTCGAAACACTCTATGATCTCTGTTTTCTTATTTGCTATCATATGCCTGCTCTACCCACAAAGCAAAGCTTTCCATTGTGCATTTGACTAAAATAAATGAAACCAAACCAGGTCAAACACTTCGACTGTAGTGGCTCAATGTCTTCTCAAGGGCAAATAGAAAAGTGAACTGATGCTTGTCCAGCCAGAGATACACATATCTGAATAATAAATATAAGATGATGAGCACACTCAGGGAAGAAAGACAGGGGTATCAAATCGACTTAAATTTGATCTTACATATATACAGGCATCCCTCGCTATCTGAAAGTTGAATGTTCCTACAAAACCTCTCGTAAGCTGATAGGGCGTAAAGTGAAGATGCATTAATTTATATCGGGAAAAAAATGCCTTTCTTTGCAAAAGTGAATATCAACTTTGTATTCCTTTTGTTTAGCGAGAAAAGGTCTTAATATATGTCTTTCGGAAAGGGAAGAGGCGAAAAGCAAGCTTTTGAAAGGTGGGCGATACCTGTATTTACGTGGGCATGAGATTCAGTAAGGCGAAAAATAAATGAGGTGAATCTTGCATTTTATTTCCATCCCAGCAGACCATCATTGTTTGCTCTTTTTTGTTCTCTCTCTTTCTCTATCGATTCAACTCACTCCTCTTCCCCTTCAAAGCAGACATCCCTGTCACTAGCGTTAATCACATTCAATTCGAGCTGCTTACACTTCGGAAAGATCCTCAGCACTTTCTGTTGTTTTTTTTGCAGTTTTTACAATTTAATTTCAGATCTACCGCGTCTTCCTTTATTGGATTTAACCTTCAATTTTGTTATTTCACGGGATGTTGGCATCACTGCCAAGGGCAGTATTTGTTAACCATCACCAATTGCCCTGATTATGAGGCCATCCCACAAGCCAATATAAGGTCAACAACATTGTTATGGATCTGAAGTCACACTCAGTCCAGACCAGGTAATATCGTTAGATTTCTTTATCAAAAGATATCAATGAAATGTTGGTTTTCTGTCTGTTTTTCGAGTAATTATCTTTTATTCCATTTCTTATAAATTTAATTTAAGTTCTGCCCTCAGCTGTGGGCGGACTTGAAACAAATCACTTGAAACAATGTCTTTTATTTAATAAGCTTTGCTTCTGAATTACATCCAACGACATTCCTACATTGATACGTTGTCCTAATCATGAAGTAACGTCAGAATCTACAACAATTGTGTGACTGAAATATTTGTAACTGGACAAGTGGCTAGAAGAGAGCTTGAAACATAAGGTCTTAATTTTACCAAGGTGTAGACAATGGATTTTCCAGCAAAGCACTGACACAGAGATGGAGATTGGGGACGTTATGAGCTGGTACTGTCAGGTTTGGTGACAGAGAGAATAATAGATTTAAATCAGTTCAGGGCAACAAGGGATTTTGAGGTTGTGAACAGTTTTGTTCTCAAATGATTGTAAGGGAGTGGTCTGCAATGCATGTATAATGAATTGAGACTGCAATTGAAACTGACTACAATAGTTTTGTTCTTTGACAAATATTGATAACAGAAATTGCAAAGAAGTTCATAATGGTTTATGGGACTAATGAATGGACAGAGACAGGGAACACCAATAACGGCTTGAATAGGTCAGTAACACACTATCCATCTCGCCCAGAATAATCATCAACCCCGTGGATATCCGA
This sequence comes from Chiloscyllium punctatum, assembly GCF_047496795.1. NCBI lineage: Eukaryota > Metazoa > Chordata > Chondrichthyes > Orectolobiformes > Hemiscylliidae > Chiloscyllium > Chiloscyllium punctatum. Next base: position 34,550,546 of record NC_092756.1, read on the forward strand.
TATGGTAGAAATTCACAATAGGGGGAAATCATGGTAAGACCCAAGGAAAATTTCCACTCCATTGTTGTAATTATCCAGTCCATTGTACTCAGATCCAGATCTCTCCCCTCCCTGGTTATGCAGCTGCTGATCTCTTTTATAATTAGAGCTGATACATCTGCTGCAACCGTGGGATAGCGCACTGAGTGAAGTCCCTTACTAATACGAGAGTGAAACCTTCCAGTAACACAATTACAATGCATGAAGACTGACATCAATCACAGTCACTGAGCAAACAGTTCCAGCTTTCAATACAGCACATTCAGTTCACAATATATCTGGACTGAACTGGATGCGGACATCGCTGGCTATTGGTCACACCTCCCATCACCAATTGCTCTAGTGAAGTCAGTTGTGAGGGAGAATGTTGGATGTTTTATTATCGCAGGTGAGATGTTCTGCTATGTTGTAAGTTTGCAATGCTATAACCATCTCTCCCCAAATCTCTCCACCTTCAAAAGAAACACAATCAGGTTGCTGTCACTGCCCTACTAAGGCAACTTTAGAACTACTGTACAGAATATGCTTCAGTAATTTATTTATATAAAATGACAAACACTTAAATGCAGTTTTATTGCCTGTGAAACTGTTTTTTTTACGCTCTTTGGCCTAAAACCAAAAGTGGTAAATACAATGAACTTATTCATTAAGGTGATGATTAAAGAGTCAGGTTCGAATGAATATGACATTGTCTGGGAGATAGGACGGAATGCGGGCAGTGGTTGTGGAGACTTCATGGGGTGTAAAATGATATTCTCCAGTCATCATCCCTCTTTCTGACAGATAAAATTAAATGTAATGCACAAGGAAACAGCCAAAGTTTGGGAGTTGCAATGTTGAATGCGAACTGAACAGGATAAATTTACTGTGATAAAGTGAACTATATTTCATAAGCACAGCATTTAATCACTGGGAATACAGATTAAGTAGGGTCACCAGTCATGAAGCATTAACTTTGATTTCTCTTCACAGATACTGCCAGACCTGCTGAGCTTTCCCTGCAACTTCTGTTTTATTGTTTGAGATTGATCATATTGCTCCTATCTGGCAGGATACTGACAATTAAAAGCAGACACTGATAACAAAATGTGAAAGGCTGTGGGGAAAATACAGGTGAACAATACTAGAGATACAGCTCATTCCAAGCTGAAAGAGACAATGGTCTGACTTTCCTCCACCTTTGCTGTAATAATTCTGTGATATGTATTCATAGCTATTGGATATTGTGAGACAAGCTCGTTGAATGAAGGGCACAGAGTGTTCCGTCATCGGTAATCTATTTCATGAAGTTCAGCTACCTCTAAAATGTCTTTTCAAACAAAGGGGATTTCCTGGGATTTACGGGATAGTCATAAAAATGTTTGTTTTATTTCCTTTGAATATGAAAGAAACAACAGATTTCGCCCATAATACAAATATCCCAACTGTAATGGGAACAGGAAAGGACCACATTTGTCCAAATGTCATTAAGTTCATGTCAACAAACATGAAATATAATGTTATGGAAAGATGAAAATCAAATAGTAAATGGTGAAGAAATGTAACAGATTAGGAAGTATCTGCAGAGAGAAAAATTTAACATATCGAATAAAATGTGAAACTGTTCTGAAAAAGTCATATTGGAATCATGGTTAATTGTGTCCATCTCTGCTCATATGCTGCCAGACCTGCTGAGTTTCGTTGCAGCTCTTTCGATTTCCTTTTTTTTCTGAACTGTGACAAATTGTCTGATCTGAACGAAAACAGCAAAGCCTTTATCTCAGTTGAATCTCGAGTAATTTGTTATGAACATTAAATTACAAATTACAAAGTTCCGATGTTTGACAGGGCTCTAAATATCGATGATGTATTGCATTGTGAGACCTTGCCATGAATATGTTGAATCAAAAACCAAAGTTGCTGCAAAAGCCTAGCACATCTGACTGCATTTGTGCATAAAATTCAGAGTTAACGTTTCAGGTTTAGTGACCATTCCTGCGAACTGATGGTAGCTGGGAAAATGTTGGTTTATATGCAGAAGAGGCTGAATAGTTCTGAATGGAGAATGTTTGTAGCTAAAAATAGTGGGTGAGTAATGGAAGGCGACGTGAGAACTAGGCCTGATGCATAGGTAGGGGGAAAGGACATTGGGGAGATCAGGCCCTAAAAATATTGAAGTTGATTTTGAGTCTGAAGGGCTGAAGGGCCCGCACGTGGAAAATGAGATGCTGTTCACCCAGCTTGCACTGAACTTTCCTGGAACACTGCAGCAAGCCTGACACAGCGATATTGGTCAGGGGACAGGATGGGGTGTTAAACTAGCAGGCAACTGAAAGCTCAGGGTCTTTTGCAAAGGTACAACACGAATGCTCCGTGAAGCGGTCACTCTATCTAACCTTAATTTCCACAATGTAGAGGAGACCACATTGTCAGTAGCGAATGTAGTAGGCTAGATTGAGGGAAATATTGGTAAGGTGCTGCTTCACCTGGAAGGTATGGTTGGGCCCTTGGATACTAAGGAGGAAGGAGGTAAATGGGAAAGTGTTTTAAACTTTGCCAAGAGCAAGTGATATGGACCTGTGGTGCGTAGTGAGGAGAGGTGTTAGGAGTGAATAAAGAGCAGACCAGGATGTCCTGGAGGAAAAGGTCCCTCCAGAAAGTGGACAAGGGAGGGGAGGCGAATAAGTTCTGGTGGTGTCATCTCGCTGGAGGTGGGGAAAATGTGGGCTGATGATAATCTCCGTGTGAATGCTGGTCGGATGGTAGTTAAGGACAAGGTGAAGTCTGCTGCGGGAGGGAAGGGGGAGCGGGAGGCTAGAGGCTAGAAGTGCATGAGATGGTGCAGATCCGGTTGTTAACCCTTATGACAACAGTGCTGGGAATCCTTGGTTGATGAACAAGGTGGACATTTCGAAGGCCTCCTTGGTGAGTTTGGCATAATCAGAAGCAATGCAGTGGAGGTGTATGAACTGTGAGAATGGAATGAAGTCCTTGCAGGAAACAGGGTGTGAGGATTATACTCCAGATAGCTGTGGGAGTCTGAGGGTTAATACTGGATATCAGTGGCTCGTCTATCCCCAGAAATGGAAACAAAAATGCCGAGGAAAGGAAGAGAGGAGTCAGAGATAGACCAGGAGAAAGTGTAGGAGGGATACAAATTGAAAACGAAATTGATAAACTTTTCCAATCCTTAACAAGAGAGATCCGCAGCAGCGCTGATAATATCTATGCATCGAAGAAAGAGTTGTGGATGGATGCTGGAATACAACTGGAACAAAGAATGGTCTACTACCCCATGAAGAAACATGTATACATGGGGCCCACGTGTGTATCCATTCACCCCTCCTTTCTGGCAGGAACAGGCTGAAGCAATGATCTTTCCAGGCAGTTTGGTCTATGGATATTTGGGAGAGATGGGAGCAAGCTCTGCTATCAGAGGACCATCAGGTTGGGAACTATTATTTGAAGGGTGGGTAGAGCGGCAATTTCCAGATTAAATGTGGCCAGTTATCGTAGCTGATGCGATGACTTGATGTACCATGGTAGTATCATGTTCCCGGAGGAGAGAGGAAGATTTGTCTGAGCGCGGGCTCTCAGTCTCTGCAATGGAGAAGTCAGTCCACCAGACTACAACAGGAACACCCACGGCCTGAATAACACTGTCAGGGTTGGATATAAGTGCACCGAGTGTCGTCTGTTCAGATGGTGATCAGTTGGATTGGTGTGAAGGGATGCAGATAAATTAAGACAGCCAATGTCACGTTGAGAGTTCTCAATGAACAGATTGAGTTCAGGTAAAATTGCAGAGGGAGTGGTAAAGGTGGGGGAAGAATGTTGGGTCGATTGGACAGGGAGAGGAATCTTGCCCGAAGAAATGGTCGTTAAGGTGAAGAGGGCACAAGAAGAGTTCAACATCATGTCGATCCTGAAAATCATTAAGATGGGGGCTTGGAGAGGTAAAGTTCAGACGTTTGCTGAGAACAGAACATTCAGCTTCAGAGATTGGAAGTTCAGGAGGACTGGCGAATATATGACAGGAGCTAGGATTGTGTGAGGGGATGGAGTCAGAGGGCGGGATATGAGAGGAGAGGAAGTTCCAGAGGGTCATGTGCATCTCCACGTTGTTGCAAATTGTAGGCCCAGAACATCTGGTTAGCATGGTGAATGAGCCGAGGAATAAATTAGAATTGTGGAGTGGTGCAGCCTTGAGCCAATGTAATGCAATGTTGCTGGACAGAGAAAATGTTGATCTCAGTGGTACTAATATCGCCCGATCAGTCCGCAGAATGTAACTGATTGAAAATAATCGGGATTGTAATCTTTTTGTAATGTCCTGATTTCACCGAGGTGACATTCAAGCAGCAACGTCTTACTTCTCTGATACTTTATACCAAACTGTGAAAATATCATATATCTTGATGTTATTAACAGGTCAAATCCATCAATTGGTTTGGAAGACACGAGCAAGCGCAGAGTTTATTTGTCATTCCCAATAGCTCTGGAGAAGGTATCATTGTTCAATGAGGAAATTACCAGCACAGGAGTTTAACCGATTCCCGTTGATCATTGTTTGCTCAAAGGCCCTTGATGTCACATGATTCAAATATACTTTGATGCAAGAGAAGTTCCTCTGTTCTCACCCCAAATGATATTGGAAAATGCATTAAAATAATAAAGAACATAAAGATAGAACAAGACTTGTTTTAACACTGTCCTCACAATATTAAACGGAAAATTGATGAATGGATTTCTGATTCTGTGGAGAGGGTTGTCCTATTTCTGATGAGGCTGTTTGGTTAAGCGCTGTGACACAGAGACAGAAAGACACTCCACTCTGTACCATGAGGAACAAAACCAGTCCGTTCACAGTGCATCGGACAGTGACAGGCACACACAGTTGTGTGTTCCAATTGGACATTGATCATCTCAATCTCATCATTCACAAATGACCAGAAGCACCGCAATTCATGAAAAACAGCAAACATCTGATTAATACATGGTTCACCCAAAAGATTGTGTGTGAAGAAAACAGCAGCAAATAACAAGTCAAGATTCACGTTAATAACTGAACTTAGGGAGCCTGTCTGGTGTAGGACACCAAACATACTGTACTGGCATTCAGGTGAATGTAACAATGAACAACATAACTAGAAGCTTTGGGCTAACGCCCCTCCCCAATTTTCTGATCTCACACACAACACTCCCTCACGCATTCAACAATTGATAAGAATCCACAAGCTGGGTGAGACATAAAACACAGAACAGTACAGCACAGTGCAGCCCTTCCACCCTTAACGTCCTGCCTACCTTTTATCCTACTCTAAGTTCAGGCTAAATGACATACCCTTCATTGTACTACATTCATGTGCCGATCCAAGAGTCATTTAAATATGGCGAATGCAGCATACTCTTCTACCAAAGCTGGCAGTGCATTCCACGCACGCACCATTCTCTGTGTAAAGAACCTACCTCTAACATCTTCCTTAAACCTTCTTCCTATCACCTTAAAATTCTGCCCTCTCAAGATAGCCATTTCCGCCCTGCGAGGAAGTCTGTGGCTATCCACTCTATCTATGCCTCTCATCATCTTGTACATGTCTATCAAGTCACCTCCCATTCTTCATTGCTCCAAGGAGAAACGTCTCACTCCCTCAACTTTTATTTGCATGATATGCCCTCCAGTCCAGGCAGTATCCTGGTAATTCTCTTCAGTACCCTCTCCAAAGACTCAACGTCTTTGCAATAATGAGGCGACAAGAACTGAACACAAAATTCTAAGTGTAGTCCCACCACAGCTTTTTGGCTCTGCAGCATAACCTCGTGGGTGTTAAACTCAATCCCTGGCTAATGAAAACACCATACATCTCAATAACCTTATCAACTTGGGTGACAACTTTGAGCATCCTATGACATGGACCACATCATTCTGTGGTCCTCCACACTGCCACGAATTCTGACTTTAACACTGTATTCAAATTTGACCTTCCAAAACGAATCAGTCCACACTTATCCAGGTTGAACTCCATCTGCCATTTATCAGCCCAGTTCTGCATCGTGTCAATGTCCCATTACAACCTACAAGAGCCCTCCACTCTATTCTTAAGTCCAACATTCTTTGTAATATCGTAAATCTTACAAAAGCACCCTTTCACTTTATCACTCAAGTCATTTATAAAAATCACAAAGAACATCAGTCCCAGAACCGATTCCTGCAGAAAACCACTTGTCACCCAGCTGTATGCTATGCATGTATTACCACCCTCAGACTTCTATGGGCCAGACAATTCTATATTCACGCACACATATTTCCCTTTTTCCCTACCTTCCACACCTCCTTACTTTCGGAATGAGCCGATCTTAGTGTAACGTATCAACCACCTTGCTAAAATCCATGTACATCACATCCACTGGTCTACCGTTATCAATGTTTTTGATCCCATCCTGAAAGATTCAATAAGTTATGTGAGGCATGATTGCCCCTCAAAACGCCATGCTGACTATCTCTAATCAAACTGTCATTTTCCAACTAGTCATAAATTCTGTCTGTCAGAATCCTCTCCAATACTTTTCCCAATACAGAAGCAAGACTGACTGGCCTGTATTTCGCAGGGTTATCCCTATTGTCTTTCCTGAACAAGGAAATAACTTTTGCAACCTTCCAATCATCAGGTAGCACTTCAGTGGACAGTGGGGACGCAAAGATCATCGCCAAAGGCGCAGCAATCTCTTCCCTCATTTCCTCTGGTAACCGCGGGTGCTTCCTGTCTGGTCCAGGGGACTTATCTATCGTTATGTTTGTACTTCAATTAGTCTGTACTTCACCTCACTTTGTCCACTCCCTGTCCAAACAACTGATTGACTGCTTTCCATTTCAGGGCTATATACAGTGCTGTCCTCATGAGCAAGTACAGTTCCAATGTCCCATGAATCATGGAATGGAAAGAAATGTGAAAACTCCAATGCTTTCCTGATGAAAGGCCTGTACCCAGAGCTTACACTTTCCTGCTCCTCGGATGCTGCCTGACTCGCTGCACTTTAGCAGCATCACACATTTCGACTCTGATCTCTAGCATCTGCAGTCCTCACTTTCTCCATTACTGAGGGCTGATCCCTCTGCACACTGAGGAGGGAATTAATAAGCAGGAATTCATTGTATTTGGAGCTGACTGTTCAATTCTAGAACGTTGCACTTGATTAACACATTAATTAAAAAAGAAATTACAATTCAACAATTATTCATTCAGTCCCAGAGTTACAGTTTTAGTTCATGGAAAGGCAGCTTGATAACAAACAGTAAATGACTGAAGAACACCGAGGTGCACAGTTTTCCAGGTGCTATATTGCAGGCTGGATGTCCTTTACCTTCATGCTGGGAATATTATTGGACCGAAAGATGTGATAAGGGAATGAAGTGACATGGGGGAGTGTGACATTTTTGCCATCACAAAGATGTGTTTGAGGGAGGTCAGGGTTGACAACTCAATATTCCGTGGTACAAGAACTATGGGGAGCACTCGAGGGGGGTAAAAGAGAAGGTGGTGTTGCCTTCTTAATTATGTAGTCAATGACTGCAGTTATGACGGATCATATCTTGGAAGTGTATTCAAATGACGCTTTGTGGGTTGAGGGTAAGATCAAACGATGGCAGACACACTGCTGGGGATATGTCATCGACCCCCAGATAAAAGAAAATACCGCAGCAGATATATAACCAATTCACTGAGGTGTGTAAAAAACAATAATAGGATCAATATATTCAGACATTTCAATTCGAAACATTCATTAGGTTAGTGATAATTTTTTTTAAAAGAGGGGAAAGATAAATTGACATTTATTCCAGAGAGCTCCTTATGTCAACATGTAGCAGATACAACTATGGGCGGGGCAGTGCTGAGCCTCACTGTGGGGAACGAAGCCAGTTAGGAATTGCAAACATGATTGGGAGAGCATTGCCTGACCAGTGACCGTGTCTCAAGCATTTTTTGTTTATTAAGGAAAAGACCAAAAGAAAAAGGTTTGAAAAAAATATAATTTGGATGAGGGAGGCAGAATTTATCGAAAAAAAGGACAGGATCTGGACACAGCACATTTACTTCTGGGTGAAACTGTAACAGTACAGCGTGTAGGTGGGGGTGGTGGGGATCACATGCTTACAATAGAATTGATGCGAGTGTCACCGCAACATGTTACTCCAAAGATGAAATGTAGGAAAACAAGCCAGAGAACCTGGGATATCTGCAAATATTCAGACTGGAATTAAAAATGAACGAGAAGCTTAAAACAGGCATAAAGTGAGCAGGTCAATGAAGGCCCCGGAAGAGTAGAGAACGTGCAGGGCTAAACTGAAGAAAGTAAGTAGAAGAGCAAACAGGGGGTGGGGGGTGCAGCTGTGATAAAAATATTAGTGGGCAATATTTTCAAGAATAAAAAAGACATTTTATCGGTTTATTAAGGGTAAGAGGGGTAACATGAGAAAGAATAGGGAATATTGGGATTCCAGGAGACAATCTGGACATAGAGCCAGTATATATGTCAAAGGCGTACTAAATATTGGTCTTCACTTTGGAGAAGCAGTTACTGTATTCAATGTCTGTTCCTGACAGTGTGGCCTTGAGCAAATTGAAACAGAAACAGAAGCTGAGGAAGAATTGGAAGTTGATGCATGATAACAATTGGGCAAATCCCTTGATCCGCATGAACTGTATCTTAGATTGATGTGGAGCATGAGGGAGGACATTACAGGATCTTTACCTTTGTGTTTTTTTTTGTTTTGTTCTGCCTCTGGCCACAAAGTTGGTATGATCGAACATGACAACATCTATTGTAGGTTCAACTTCTTCAGGAAAATGTAGGACAATGGAATTGAAGGTTATCAGAATAAATATACACTAATAGAAAAGAAAAGCAGAGTCAGCGAGCGGATGGGCATCATGTCGCTCGTATGTCTAATGGTAAACCTTTTCTAATAGCCTGTATTCACTGCAACATCAGCATCTCTCCCTCAGGAATGAGACACAGTTTGGAAAGCAATCAATAGATTCAAGGAATTCATAATTGCAGTACTAATAGACAGAAAAGACCAGAGGACTGTGACAACATGGTTTGGCTGTCAGGGTATATATTTGCAATAGCGCAGTCACCACAATGAGGAAAAAGACCTCAGCAAGACAGCCTTCAAGTCCAAGTATGGGCTTGGAGTTAAGGAGTTCTTAAGGCCCAAACAATACATCACTGTAGTTTCTCCCTCCTTCCCTAACCAAAACTAAATGTGGAGTGGTCTATTGACGTGCTGTTTCTAGCACAGTAGGTAGTAATGCTTTGGTTCCAGAGGCTTTGGTGAGCAGCGGCCCAGCAAAAGGTACAGGTAAGCTCAGGTAAATTCTTTTTAACGCTAGTTTGACAGCAGTCGAGATGGCAGTTAGGGCAGTTGCACGTTCCTCCACCGGTATGTGGGAGCTCAGAGAGATTTCCACCGTCCCTGATGACGACACGTGTGGGCAGATCAACCAGCTGCAGCTGCTGGTAGACCGTGTTCGGGAGCAGGACCTGGCTGTTCTTTGGATCATCCAGATACACAACACTTCAGAGATAAGAGCTTTAGTGAGGTGGCCCCTCCCAAATCCCTCCCTTAGTCATGTTTCTTTAAGGACTGTCATATCCCAGTCCCATGTAAAGATCCACGCCCTGGGTTCGTCAGCCTTACCTGTCAACCGTGTTTCATTTAAATAAAAGCAATTTAATTCAACAGGCGTTCCTTGCTTCCTGTCGTGTTCCAGACCGAGCAGGGCTGGACGACAACCTGTCATAGCGAAGGGAATAGACAGAGATTGCAGGAATCCCCTGTGGCCATTCCTCTCGAAAACAAGTATACCATTTTGGATACTGATTTTGTGGTGTTGAGGGATGGGTATCAGGAAATTATCTTTCAGGAGACAGCAACAGTAGCCAGCTTAGTTGCATTATGACTGGTTCTGGGGAGCAATGGGAAAGAATAAAGGCAAACAGGGTCTTAGAGATAGGAAATTCTGTGGCCTTAAGTGGCAAATCAGGATGGTGTGTTGCCCCTCAGGTGTCAGGGTCCAGAATGTGTCTGAGTGTCTGTTGAAATTTCTCAATGCCGGGGGGTGGGGTGAGCTGCTTGAAGTAATTGTGCCCGTTGGCACAAATGACACAGATAGGCATAGGAATGTTGTCCTAGAGTGATTACTGACAGCTCGAGGAAAAGTTTAAAAACAGGACCTTGACAGTGGTAATCACCTGATAACTTCCAGTATCATGAGCTCGTGTAGGTTAGGATAGAAGGATAGGGCAGATAAATATGTGACTAAAGAATTGGTGCAGGGGAAGGGATTCATATTGTTAGATCACTGGTAGCGTTTCTGTGACAGATTTGAGCTGTTCAAGAGGACATTATGGCACATGCACTGGACGGGGGACCAATATCTTCGCAGCCAGTTTTGCTCGTGCTACAAGGGAGTGTTTAAACGATATTGGCTTGAGGGGGTATCCTCAAGAGCAGGGAGGCAAGTGTGAGGCTGGAAAGAGATACAGTAATCAGGAATAGTACGCTGAAGAGACAGATTTGGCTGGAACACGATAGGGAACAAGGAATGCCTGTTGTTTAAATTGCATTTATTTCAATGTGAAAGGGCTGACAGGTAAGGCCAATGAATTCAGGGTGTGGATAGGTAATCTGCGCTGGATAGTCTAGCTATTACAGAAACATGGCTGAGGAATGGATAGGACTGACAGCTTAATGTATCAGAGTTAAATGCATTAGGAGGGACGGAGATGGTGGAAAGAGGGAGGGGAGTTGCATTTCTAATCAACGGGAGTATCACAGCAGTGTTTAGAGAAAATAAAAATGATGAATCATCCAGTGAGGTTTTGTGGGTGGAACTAAGAAATAAGAAGCGGATGGTGAAATTATTGGGGTTGTACTATAGGCCCCCAAACAGTCAACAGGAATTACAGGATCAAAAATATCTAGAGAGATTGGAGAGACTTGCAGGAACATTCGGGTTGTCATAATAGGGGATTTAATTTTTATAACAGACTGGAACTACCAGAAAATTCAGGGATTTGATGGTATGGAATCAATTAAGTGCGTCAGGAAAGGTTCCTTAAGTAGTAGATAGAGGGTCCTAATCAGGAAGGGGCAAAATGTGACCTACTCTTACGAAATAGGTCAGGACAGGTGAGTGAGGTGACAGTAGATGTGTACTTTGGGACCAGTGACCATAGTTTTGTTAATTTTTAAAAAAAGATATAGAGAGGGAAAAAATTCGGCCACCGATTCAAGTTCTAAATTGGGGCAAGTTTAATTTTGATGGACTCAGACAGGAGTTTGCAGTGGTTGACCGAAGTAGGCTGTAAGCAAGCAAAGGGACCTCCATCAAGTGGGAGTTTAAGATCTACATGCTTCTGTGAGGGTGAAAGGAAAGTTGACAGGAATGATGAACTATGGATAGCATTAACTGTTTAGGCTTTGACCAAACAAAATGTGGATGTTTGGCTCAGGAGAGGCAGCTGGGATCAAGGAAGTTCCTGGAGGTGTAAAGGGATAGAGGAGTTTACTGAAGAAGGAAATCAGGAGGGCGTAAAGGGGGTATGAGATAACCTTGACTGAGAAAATCATGGTAAATCCAAAGAGGCTCTTTAAGTATATTAAAGGAAATGCATTAACTAGAGAGAGAATACGACCCCACAAATACCAAAGTGGACATGCAGGTGTAGGACCATAAGAGATAGGCGATGTCCTCAACAAATATTTCTCCTCTATATTTTCATTGGAGAAAGACATGAACACATGGAAATTTGGGGAAATTAGTGGTGATATCTTAACGGTAGTTCATATCACAGTAGATGAGGTAATGGATGTAGTAAAACCTTTGAAGTTGGGGAAATCTCAAAGTCCTTACCAGATATATCCAAGAACACTGAAAGGGGCTAGACAAAAAATTGCAGGAGCCCTGGCTGATAATTTTGATCATCAGTTACGACAAGTGAGATCCTAGTAGACTGAAGGAGAGCAAATGTTGTGTCCGTAGTCAAGAAGGACTGAAAAATGAAGCCTGGGAAATACAGACTAGTAAGCTTAACATCTGTGGTAGGTAAATTACTTAAGTAGAGTCTGAGGTATATGATGTACATGCATTGAGAAAACAGGGTTTGATTAGGAATATTAAGCATGGCCTTTTGAGTGGAAGTTCATGCCTGACGAATTTGTTAAAGTTCTTTGATGGCGGGACCAGGAAGGTTGTCTAGGGCGGGTCAGTAGACGTCCAAACATGTGGTGCTGGAAAAGCACAGCAGGTTAGGCAGCATTCGAGCTGCAGGAAAATCGATGTTTTGGATATATGCCTATCATGAGGAATGTCCAAGGCATTGATACTCCTGCATCTTGGATGCTGCCTGACCAGCTGCGCATTTCCAGTGCCACAGCTTGCAACTCTGACCTCCATCATCTGCAGTGCTCACTTTCTCCAAGGGTGGTAGACCAGGTCTATATGGATTTCAGTTGCACCAGAACAGGATGAGACATTTCAGCCCCTGGATAATGATATACATTTAGAGGAGGAGGCCAATCAGCTCTCGAGTCAATATAAATAGACCCAGTTTAGATCATGCAGCAATAGTATAAGGTTATTCAGCTACTTGAAGTCAGTAACACAGGAAATGGAAGAGGAACAAAGTCACTGGACTATGGGATACACTGGAATAACACCAGGCTATATAGGCTGTCAAGCCTGCTCTTCTCTTCAATAAGTCAGGGCTGATCTCTCCCGGCATTAATTTCTCTTCCCTGCCCAATTCTTTGTAGTTCTCAACTCCCTGATGTGTCAAGATCCATTAACAACACTGCTCCCCCAAACATTTCAGAGATGTAGCTGTCTGGGAAAGAGAGGCCCGAACAGTCACTCCTATCTGAGAGAAGGAAACAGTCTCCACACATTTACCTTGGCCTTTGACATGAACAAAAGTTATGAACACAGCATCAGAGTGACCGACCCTGACATCACGGCAGGGCGTGACTGAGCAGGTGTCAAGGAGACTGAATAATATTGAACCTAATAGGACTGAGTTGTAAACTCCCAAGTGGTTGGGCCATTCAGAATACCATGTGGCTGGTGGAGATCAATCCTCTCAGTCCCTGGATATCTCTGTGGGCGATCCTCAGGGTAGCTTCCTCGGCACAAACGGCTTCAGCTGGTTCATTAACATCTTACCCTCCGTCATTAGATCAGAAGTGAGGATGCTCAGAAAATATCGCATAAAGCATCAAAACCTGGACAATATTCAAGCTCATGTTGTTACCGTCTAGGTATCATTCATGTAACAGTACTACTGGTTCCTGAACATTTCCACAGGACTAAAAAAGAGGAGCTCATTCAGCATCTAAAGCTCATTTCAGAGAAATGTGTGAACGTCATTCAGCCCATTGAAGCTATTGGATAAGAAGAGGCACAACCCATTCACTACCTCTTACCAATTTCACAAGAAGAGATTTTTTTTTAAAAACTACAAATGTTGGAATGCAGGAGGCCAGAAGAACACAACAGGCTAGACAGCATCAAGGGAAGAAGTCCACTCCTTGGGTATAAGCTTTCTTCATGACTGGGGGTGGGGGTAAGGGTGTGTACAGATAAAGAGTCGAGGTGCGGGAGGAGGAGGAGGCGGCGTGGTGAGGTGGGGAGCACAGGTAGACGGTACCACCGGTTTGGTCAATGGGATAAATGCATCCAGTTGACGGCGGGAAAATGGGTTGATCAGGGGAATGGAAGGGGAGATGCTGGGAAGGGAGTCAAGGGATTAGAAGGGAGGTTACTAGAAATTGGAGAACTCAATGTTGAGTCCGCCGATTTGTAGGCTACACCGGTAGAATATGAAGTGTTGTTCCTCCAATTTGTGCTTTGGTTCGGTGTTGCAATGGAAGAGGTCAAGGATAGCCATGTTGGAATGGGAGTGGGAGGGGGAATTGAAATAGGAGGTGATTGGGAGGTTAGGTCAGCCCTTACAGGCCCAGCTGAGTTGCTCAGCAAAGCATTCCCCTTAGTTTACGTTTGGTCTCCGTGATATAGAAAAGACCACATCAAGTGCACCAGATACAGGAAACTCGGTTGGATCCCATCACCTGGCACAACCTCCACAAGGACCAATCCCTTCGCTAATTTTGTTTCGTGCCACACTCCACACCAAAGCCGCCAATCCCCACTGGCAACTGAATCTGCAGATGAAAAAAATGCATCATCTGCTGGCACACCACCTCCCTCATCTCATCCAAGTACCTAAACAGTCCTTCGACATGAAACGGAGGTCACCTGCCTCTCCTTCAACCTAGTTTACTGCGTCAGGTGCACCTAGTGTGGTCTTCTCTACATCGGGGAGAGCAAAATCGGGGAGAGCAAGTAATTTTGTGGATAACACAAAGATAAGATGGTGGTTCACAGTGAGGAGGAACCTGTGAGGGTACAGGAGGGTATAAACCAGCTGTTCAGGTGGACAGATCAATCGCTGGTGAAATTTAGCACTGATAAATGTGATACATTTCTGAAGTATCAAGACAAGAGTGTACTCAAACTGAAGTGAGGCTAGATTTACTTGATTTCACTTTTAAGCAAATACGGTTGAGAGGTGCTCCTGATGGAGGTGTTTAACAGTATGAGGGGTATCCACAGGGTGATCAGAGAGCAGCTTTCCCCCTTACTCGAAGACTCAATAAAAAGGAGACCCACTTATAAAGTGAAAGTGGTCTCACCATTAATCTGTAAACGGAAGAAAGATTTTTCTATTTCTAAATGTATTTGTTTTTAAAATAATTCAAGATGTATATTGTCTTGTGAAAAGTGTGATATTGATGCAGAGGTTTGTTTTGTGATCCAGATTCCCCATTCCTCGAGCCTCCGTTTCGCAATCTGTTCATAGAAATAATACAATTTTTCCACTCAACTCTCCAACATGCTCAAACACAGACACAGTTTCTGAACTCTGATCCAAAGACCAAGATTTGTTCGTTCCTCTGACCTCTTTAAAGACTTATATCCTCTTCACATCTTTCTTTCCTAATCTTTTCAACGTTTGCATTCTTTTTTCATAATTCAAAATATTTTTCATATGATATACAGTGTGACAGTTTCCAACAGTGTTGGTAATATAACATCTTTAATCTATATCTAAACTATAAAGTTGGAACAATGCTAAAATGTTTTCTAGTCCCGTTACCAACTTACCAGACTGAAGTTGCAGCAAATAGTCATTGAAATCTCATAAAAATTGCCAAGTATTTACTTCTAATCGAAATTGTCATTTGTCTCTTTATTATGAAATGGGCATGGAAACTATGGTAGGTCTGTCTGACTGCAACATTTTGATGTGGTTTATTGCAGGCAATTAAACATCAGGTATAAAGAACAGGGATAGGCCAGCAGGGTAGCAAACCTGCTGTGGGAATCAACAAAGACTGACTGTGGTCTTTTCTCCACAGTAATTACCTTTCCCGACATTCAGAGCAACCTGCACCTCCCTCGACCCATGTCACCCCAGCCACCAACAATGAATAAAATTCAAAGAACTGCAGATAGAGTAACACAAGAACAGAGAAAGTTGGAGTGGGCGGAAGGATTATCCACATAAAACACCATCTGCCAGATGTAACAATTTGCCCCAATTTCCAATATTTATCGGTATACTCTTTATTTCCGTATTACAGCCTGTTTGCCATCTAGTTTAGCACCATCTGTGAATTGAGTTGCTACACTCTGTCTCTCCTTCCAAGTCATTTGGATTGTTTGTAAACAGTTGAGGTCTGAGAATTGAAGCCGGCAGCACCTCACTAATTTTAGTTCGTCAGAGAAAGACCAGTTATCCCTATGCCCTGCTTTCTGTCAATTAGCAAATCTTTTATCCAATTCAATATTCTACCCTTAACCTCCTGGGATATAACCTGCTCGATCAGTCCTTTATGCAGCACCTTGTCAAATGCCTTCTGAAGTTTAGATGTACCACAGTTGCTGTATCCCAATTATCCACATTGTTGGTTACGTTCTCAAAGAACATCAGCAGGTATGTCAAGCACAACCTGCCCATCATGAAACCGTGCTGACAGTGGTGAACGGATCTTTGTTTATCTAAATGTACAGTTATTTCCTACTTTATGGTTGACTGACGAAACTTCCCGACGACAGAGTTGAAACTCACTGGTATAAAGTTTGCCATTTTTTTCCTATCTCTTGTTTTGAATACGAGTGTCACATTATTAACTTTCCAATAGTTCGGCATAGTTCCAGAATCAAAGGATTTTTTGAATATCGTAACTAACACATTAGGTACCACTGCTGTTACCTCCTTTAATACGATAGACTGCAGGCTGAAGGCCTGAACGCCCTCTAATTCCATCAATGTATTTAATACCTCTTCCCTCAGCATCGTACATACATCAAGATCCTTTGCAGTTGTTGTAAATTTTGGGAAGAAATTATCTTCCACTGTGAAAGCAAGAAGTATTGGCTTAACCTCTGCCACTTCTGCGTTTCCCATTACGACCCGCCGTTTTCATTCTCTAAAAGGCCAACATTTACATTCTGCATTCTTTTACTTTTTGTCTACTCGGAGAAGTTTTTTTAAATCAATTTTTATGTTTTCTACTCATTTTCCTTCGTAGCCATTTTGATTTTGTTTTTAGAAAAAGTTTGCAAACAATTAAAGAGTTTTTCTTCATTCCATTCACAGGATGATGGCGTCGTCGTTAAGACAGCACTCATTGTCCTTCCCTAATTGCTCAGCGGGCAGTTAAGCGTCAACCAAATATGTGTGGGTTTGATGTCACATGTAGGTCAGACCAGGTGAGGATGATGGTTTCACGTCCGAAAGGACATTCATGAAATATATGGATGTTTCAACCAATAAGCAATAGATTCACTATCATCAATAAACTCTTAATTCCAGGTTCAAATTGAATTAAATTCCACCAGCTGCCATGGCGGCATTTGAACCTGAGACCCGAGAACATTATGTGGATCAGCAGTCGGTGATAATTGCACTGGGCTATTACCTTCATATTAATATTGACTGCCGTGTTTAGACATGGATCACTTTTCACCTTTTTAAAATTCCTCTTCCACTCAGGATTACACTTAAATTAAGGCGTTTGGACTATCTGCCGAAGTAGTTGCCACTGTTCTTCAACTGTCCCGCCCTTTAAAGTTATTGCCAAGTTCACTCACACCAAACCCTTCCTCGGGCCAGTAAAATTATCACTGTCCAACCCTAAACCTCACCTCTTTCTTCACAGTTTCAGCCTGAATGTGAAACTGCAGCATATTGTAGTCACTCTTTCTAAGGTGATCTTGTACTACAGTATGATTTATCACTCCTTCTTCCTTATAATATAGAAAAGCCAGTTCTCTCTTCGGTTCCTTGAGATGTTACTCGAAGAAATAATCCCTCATACGTTCGATGATCATTCTTCGAGGCTCCCTTTGCCAATTGATTAATGCAGTCAAACCTAGCAGACTCTAACCCAACCACATCCAGGAGACTCTAACCCCAATTCCTGTAGAGCTGGTAGAAAGTTTAACCCTTTTTGGTTTGGTTTGAATGCACATTTCTTTGTTGGTGACTGAGTGTTTGTGCTTTGTTCCCTGGAAATTGAGCTCCGGGACGGTTTTGAATCTGATTTCGATATGAAATTTAACAGGATTGATTTTAAGGTTAAGGATTTAACAGTGATTATGAAATAAAAGATTAACTTATGTTCTTTTAACAAGTAATGATTGCCTCACTATCTGTTTTTAACTAATCTCTTTTATCCTTACATGCAAGTGATTTATGGAGGACAATTGAAGTTTCAGTTCAACATTAGATTGTAATTTTTAAACTCCTATGGTTAATATCTGTGACCTTGGATTCGGCCATTATTCATGCATTGGAAGTTTTTTTTAAACTTGAATAGACAAATCCTTTTAAGGCACCTCCGAATATTTCACGACCTATAGCATTATAATTGAGCAATGACTGGTCAGGACTACTTAAGAAAACTAATTTTAGTATTAAATTAAGGGAATAAAACCGGGTAATTATAGTGGATTTCAAAGTTGGGAACTGTATGCATTTTACAATTTAAATATTAAATACTGAGTAAATGAATTTGCAATATATAAATATATATTTATAAGTAAGGTTCCAAAATGTATAGTAAGGAACAGGCTTTAAAGTTAGACAAGCATAAATTGATGAATTTGTATTTTAAGTTATAAGGAGCAAACAAACATCTGGCAACATAACATAAGAAGCAGAAACAAATGGCGAAATTAATGGTAGCCACAGTTGATGAGTTAATGAAAAAAGGTCAGAACTAAAAGGAGAAAGAAACCGGAATGGTGGTGGCCAGAATGTTGAAAATAAAGGGAGGAGATGTTAAGGGGTTTGGTGGACAGGGACGGGTATCGAGGTGGAAATCCCGATAGGCGGGATTGTTATGACTGTGGAAAAGCAGGTCACTTTAAGCGGTAGTGTCCAGATCTGAAAAGGGAAGAGAGAGCGATATTGATTAAGAATTTCGATGAAGAACAGGGGTTTCAGGGGTTCCTTCCCCCCTGGGGCCCACCAAGAACACTTGATAAATTTAAAGGTGCGACTTTATAATAAGGACGTCGTTTTCCCAGTCGATAAGGTGACAGAAAGGTCATCCTTAAATTGTAAGCCCAAGGGAGCAGGAACGAAAGAGTTAATTGGATTGTAGTGACAGTTTTGTGATGAGAGGCACAAAGAATCAGTTTTGCGCTAATGACAAAATACTGCCACAAAATTGGGGATTGAATTAACTGCAAATGTGCTATGAAATCTGTTGAGGTTCTTAAAAATGAATGTGCTCGAGCGAAAAAAAACATACAGAAACAGAATGAGAAGTCACAAGTGACTGGTAAACAAATAGAACTGCGCAGTTACAGTTTTAAAAAAAATATTTTGGTCACATATTGCGTTTCCACTCTGAATTACAGATAATGCTTATTTTATTTATATAATATATAAATTTATAATTAATTAATTAATATTTATAATAAATCGATTGTGTTGACCTGAATTAATAATAATTGGCAGGATTCCTTCACACATTCTCAGTGACCTGTCATATTGATTCATATTGATTCACGGTTAATTTAAACCATGACTGCATTAATTCATTGTTAATTAAAGAATGGAAAGCGACATTACTGACAGATGAGGTAACTAAAGAAGCAGTCCTGAATCCACAGGAAACGGTGATTTATTCCCTAATACCTACTGTCCCAGGTCCTGGGGAAGCTCCGGTATTTATTGAAAGAGAGGAAAAAGAATTGAAAGATTTAGGGGGTGCAAAAACACAGACGGACATTGGATGTTACCTGATGGAAGGGAAATGTTAAACAAAATGATGATGCGAGAAATGATGGCTGTCTTACATCAGGGGAGCCACTGGGGAGTGCAAGCAATATGTGATTTAGTCTTAAGGAAATATGGATGCAACAGGATGCATACGATAGCCAAACAGATATGTGAGGGAAACATAACACGTAAGAAGGTGTTGTGGTTACAAGTCCCAGGAGGGAGCGAACCTGGGCTAAGACCATTCCAGAGCATCCAAGTAGATTATACCGAATTACCCCGAATGGGAAGACTGAGATATATGTTGGACATAGTTGATCATTTATCCGGATGGGTGGAGGCATATCCTCTGGCCACTGCCAAAACCAGAAACTAAAGATTTGTTCTTAAATAAGTGTATACTGGGTTTGTCCTCCTAGGATGGAGAGTAAAATGGACATTAGTGAAATATACAACTATGTCAAACCTCTGCCACATTTTGATGAGAGAGATGTTGTCGCCTTCTTTATTTAATTTAAAAATTTGGCTAGGCAGGTGGAGTGGTGCAAGGATTTATGAGTAATTCTAGTTCGGAGTAAGCTGGTAGGCAAAGCTAGCGAGCTATTTGCTGCGCTGTCAGATGAGGGATCAAGAGATTATGAAGACGTGAAACAAAGTATTTTATGTGATTATGAATTGGTACTGGAAGTATAAAGATAGCAGTTCAGAAACATAAAGAAGGAACGAGGTCAGCCTATCATTGAGTTTGAAACAATTAAATATAAGCATTTTGATAGATTGGTGCAGACTTTAAAGATAGATAAGACCTATGAGGCTCTAAGGGAGATTATTCTGCTTTAGGAAATTACAACCTCACATCCAGAGACGATAACAATTCACGTGGAGGAAAAGAAAGCTCAGCAATTTGGAAGGGCAAGGGAATTAGCAGATGAATACATGTTGCTGCATAAGACAAGCTTCGAGCCAGAATGTCGTCCAGTGAGGGATAGAATTTGGGAGAAGGGGAAATGCTACACTATAAAAGAAAGAGTAGAACATATGAGTTTACCACAGGTTAAAGAAGCTGTCCAAGAGAGTGGAAAGGAGGTGAAAGACCTCAGGTGTTTTCACTGTAATGGAGTGGGACACATAAAATTACAGTGCCGGTGGTTTCAGAAGGGGATTGGGAAAAGATATTTTCACTGACATAAGGAGGGATATATATAGTCACAGTGCTGATTGGTAAGAAAGGGACTGTGGGAAAAGAAGTGGTAAAAGAAGCTAAGCCAGTGGCATCAGTGAAAGTTTTAAAGGAAACCCCAACCAGAACCGAAGAGCTGCAGGAAAGTGCACAGCCAAGGCAGGGGCTGGGCATGGAGTTAGCACCTGATCTCAATAAAGAATTCGTCTCTGTGAGTAAAGTTTACTCAGAAATCACAGTGGTAGAAGGTCAAGAAGTTACAATTTTGAGAGGTACATGAACTAACCAGTCACTAAAAGTAAGCGATGAACGAATTTGCAGTCTTTCTGATCTGATACACTAGAGTGTATTAATTTATGGGAAAGATGGACAGAAATTTGGCATTTCCCTGGGTAAGATCAGGTTGGAGTGCCTACTCAAGACTGGGGAAGTTATAGTGGGAATGATTGACAGACTGTCAGATCCAGGAATCCTTTTTGTTCTTGGGAAGGATTTAGCAGGGTCCAAGTTGGGAGTGACATTGCTTGTTGTGGAGAAGCCCAAGGAAGACAAAGAAACTGAAGTGTTAAATCGGAAATATACTGGTATTTTCACAGGCGGTACAGCAACCATATGCAACTATTATAAGTCACAGCACGAAGGACAACCTATAGACAAAGATGAAGGAGTTGAGGTTCAGTTAACGGGCACGCTGTTTGCCGTAATGTGCAGGGAAAACCTAAACAGGTTTTTGTCCTGAAAATCTAAGGGACTTGCAACAGACAGACAAGACGATAAAAGATTTATGTATAGATGTGTACCCTAAAAAGGAAGCAAAGCATATTCATGGGGGTTATTATCTTAAAGATAGTTCTTAAGACAGAAATGGAGACCACATCAAGTTCGTGCAGAGGAGAAATTTGCTGAGGTGCACAGATTGTGTTGTTAGCATAGAGACCGGAAGCTTTGCAGGTAGCATAAGAACTACCTGTAAGAGGTCACCTAGGGGTACGAAAGACTCGGGCTAAGGTACAAAAACATTTTTATTGACCTGGAATGCGCAAAGATGTGGTTAACGTTTGGCACACATGTCATTCACGTCAAATGGTCGGTAGGCCACAGGCAGTAATGAAACTAGCACCTCTGTTGCCAATTCCCACATTCGAAGACCCCTTCATTTGACTTATACATGAGTGTGTAGGTCCCCTCTTGAAAAGTAGAGGAGAGATCGAATTGGAGAAACAGGTATTAGTTACTGCTCCACAGAGTGATGAATCAAATCCAAATGTCGTGGATTTCGATGTGCCTCAAAATATGTCAAAAATGTAGAAGTCCTTGAGAAGTGGGATAGGTTAGTAAACTATCTGTCTCCGGAGCAAAGCACACAGTTAAAAGGTTTGTTATTGAAATAGAGGACATATGTTAAAATCTTATGGGGGGGGGGGAGAGAGAAATGCTATTGTATATGAAGTAGATGTAGAGAATACTGTTCAGATAAAACAATCCATATCGGCTTAATCCTCTCAAAGCCAGACAGGTCCAGAAGGAGGTGGAGTCTATGCTTAATGAGGACATCATCGAACCAAGCTCGAGCGAGTGGAGCTCGCCGATTATCTTAATTCCCAAACTGGAAGGGACTCACGGATTTTGCTTGGATTATTAGAAGATCGACACAGTTACAAAATCAGACTTATGTACAATACCGACATTGGAGGACTGTATCGAGAAAATTGGACAAGTCAGTTACATCACGACGTTGGAGTTTAT
The DNA here is from genome assembly GCF_047496795.1 of Chiloscyllium punctatum. NCBI lineage: Eukaryota > Metazoa > Chordata > Chondrichthyes > Orectolobiformes > Hemiscylliidae > Chiloscyllium > Chiloscyllium punctatum. The sequence goes on from NC_092756.1 coordinate 34,572,852, forward strand.
GCGTGGTTTCTGGCAGGTACCTTTATCGGAGACAGTGAAAGAAATTTCTGAATTGTAATGCCACATGGTCTCTATCAATTCAAAGTGATGCCCTTTGGAATGACTAACACACCTAACACATTCCAAAGACTCATGAACAGAGTTGTGGCCTGATTAATAAACTGTGCAGTCCGTTTGGACGATGTAGTGATCTTTACTAATTCCTGGTACATCGCTTGGTACAGTTAGCAGAGCCTTTTGAACGAATACGAGAAACAAAACTGGTGATAAAACTAAATAAAACAGAATTCGTGAATGCAGACGTAATATTCCAGGGACAAAATATCGGTAATGGAAGGTTGATCCCATGGAACTAAAAGACCAAAGCAACTGAGGAATTTCCACGACCAACCTTGAAGTAAAATGTGTTTCACTCCTTAAGAGTCAGCGGATTCGATCGGAAGTCTGTTCCCAATTTCAGCAGTGTAGTGGCACCATTATCCGACTTGCTGGAGAAGAACACAAAGTTTTGGTTGACAGAACAATGCCAGGAGGCATTCGACCATTAAAAAGAAATATTGAACACCAAACCAGTTTCAGCTGCACCAAACGCTTGAAAACCTTTCAAAGTTGCCGTCGACGCGAGTGACATAGAAGTTGGAGCTGTCCTGCTACAGGGGATGGGATCGTACTTTTCAAAGAAACTCCACATACATCAGAGAAAATAATTAACGATTGAGAAAGAATTGTTGAGTTTGGTACTAGCCTTATATCATTTTAATGTGCATTCACAAACAGCGTGTTGGAGACGGTTGTGTACACGGATCCCAATCTGCTTACATTCTTTGAACACTTTAAAGAGTATTTCATTGGAGTCCTATGTTACAGAATTTTAATTTAAAAGTCGTACATGTAGCGTGTAGTAAGAATGTAATCGCAGATGCGTTCTCACCGATTTAACTGATAAAGTTTAGACGACATTTGTATTTATTTGATGTTAAATATTGGTAAATGGGGAGGAGTTAAGGAGGAATTATATTTCAGTTTTCTGTATGTTATGGTAATGTGTTTAAAGAATAGAAAAACAAATGAGACAGTGTTTTCATTATGATGGTTCTTTTTTGAGGGAGAAGGTGTTATGAACCTGTAAAGGGTACTCTACCTTTAAGAGAGTTGAAGGATTTACAAGCACAGTGAGTTCTGGAAAATTTACAATGTAAGATTTGGTTCAGCAGCTGGCAGTACCTGGGTTGCTATGAGACAAAAAAACATCAAATTTGATCAATCCGTTTAAATTATGTCCAAGAAGCTAAACTACAACCGAGTTTAAATTTGGCATTTGGCAATATTATAAAAAAGTGAAATTACCCGATGTTTTGGGGTATAAAGCTGAAAAATAATGACCACTTAGGGGAGAACAACCACGACACCAATATCTGCAGACTGCCCGGAGAATAGCGCTCCGAAATGTAAATTTATTTATCATTGACCTGTGAAACAGAAACTCTAAGGAGAAGAAACAATGTCAGAGGAAGATACAAAGCGAAGATTCGACAGCTGGCTGGTTCTGAAATTTGAACGTTTTGGTACATCTTAATTGGGGGGGGCGGGGGGGGCGGGCGGGGGTGTGGTTGGGTGTGATCGGACCAGTATTGGAGAAGAGAAAGTAAAAGATGGGTCAGAGAAAGGAGTTGCAAATAGTTGTTAGTTAATTATTCTCTATTAGACTTTTTTCAAAAAGTTGATTATTTTTATTTTAAATAGTGACCTTTAGGATGGTTGTTGGCCTTCTGAAATTTTACAGATTACAGCACAGGTTAAAGCTTTTCTATGTTGCAAGTTTAAATTAGCGCGTGGTGGGGGGAATTTCCCTGTGTTGTAACACATTAACTCGGATTCTTCTGCACTGATGCTGCCAGACCTGCAGAGCTTTTCCAGCACATTTCTGTCTTAGTTCCTGGTTTACGAACTCTGCAGTTTTCTTGACATTCTTTTGTGTATCATTGACAGCCACGGTTGAGGTCCTGGAGGACAGGAAGACAGCTAATGTTGTTACATTATTTGTAATTTGGCTGCAAAGAAAACCCAGGGAACTACAGACCAGTGAGTTTGATGTCAAGGATGGAGAAGTGTTTGTAGGAGATTCTGAGAGGCAGGTTTTAGATGCATTTGGAAAGGCAAGGACTGAATAGGGATATTCAGCACGGCTTTATGTCTGGGAATCCATGTCTCACAAACTAGATTGCAGTTTTTGAAGAGGTGATCGGGAAGATGGATGAAGGTAAAGCAGCATACGTTGTCTACGTGGACCTTAGTGAGGCCCAATAAGGTTCCACATGGAAGCCTGGTTAATAAGGTTACATCACAAGGGATCCGGGAGAGCTATTCAATTTGATGCAAAACTGGCTTGACCGTCGGGGACAGAGGCTGTTGGGAGAGATTTGCTGTTCCAATTTGGAGGCCTGTGCCCAGCGTAGTGCCACAAGGACCAGGCTGTTGTTCATTGGTTTTATAAATGGTTTGGATGAGGATAATGGAACCATGGATAGCAATTTGGAGATGAAATCCCCAAAATTGGAATTATGGTGGACAGTGAAGAAGGCTATCTTAGAGCACAAAGATATTTTGATCTAATTGACAAGTGGGCTGAGGATTGGCTGATGGAGCTTCATGCAGATAAATGTGAGATGTTGCGCTTTACGAGACAAATGAGTGTAGGATTTATTCAGAAAATGGTAGCGCGCTGAGGAGTGTTGTCAAACAGAGAGATCCAGGGTGCAGGTACATAGTTCCGTGAAAGTGGAGTCGCAGATTGACAGGGCAGAGAATAAGTCATAAGGCAATCTGTCTTCCATTGTTCAGAGCATTGATTATAGAAATTGGTACATCATGTTGTGGCTCTACAAGAGGACGGTAAGGCCATATTTGAAGCACTGAGTGCAATTTTTGTCGCCCTGCTATTGGAAGGATGTTATAAACTGGGAAGGATACAAAAGTATTTAAAATATGTGATGGAGATGGGAGATTTTGAGATATAAGTGTAGGCTCGGATTTTGTTCCTTTTGCGTTGGAGGCTAAGAAGGGACCTTTATTACATCATGACAGGCATGGATAGGTGGGTATGTCCAGAACCAGAGAGGATAGGTTTAAGATGAGAAGGAAGACATTTAAAAGAGATCTCAGGGACAGTTGTTTCTCACAGAGGGGACATAGAACATAGAACATAGAAGAATACAGCGCGGTCCAGGCACTTTGGCCCTCGGTGTTGCACCGATCCAAGCCCACCTAACCTACACTAGCCCACTATCCTCCATATGCCTATCCAATGCACGTTTATATGCCCATAAAGAGGGAGATTCCACCACTGCTACTGGCAGTGCATTCCATGAACTCACGACTCGCTGAGTAAAGAACCTACCGTTAACATCTGTCGTTTTCCTACCACCCCTTAATTTAAAGCTATGCACCCTTGTAATAGCTGACTCCATACTTGGAAAAAGGTTCTCACATTCAACCCTATCTAAACCCCTAATCATCTTGTACACCTCTATCAAGTCACCCCTAAACCTTCTTTTCTCCAATGAAAACAACCTCAAGTGCCTCAGCCTTTCCTCATACGATCTTCCTACCATACCAGGCAACATCCTGGTACACCTCCTCTGCACCCGTTCCAGTGCCTCCACATCCTTCCTATTGTATGGCGACCAAACCTGCACACAATACTCTAGTTGCGGCCGCACGAGAGTCTTATATAACTGCAACATGACCTCAGAACTCCGGAACTCAATTCCTCTACCAATAAAAGCCAGTACGCCATATGCCTTCTTCACCGCACTATTTACCTGGGTGGCAACTTTCAAAGATCTGTGTACATGGACACCAAGATCCCTCTGCTCATCCACACTACCAATTATCCGACCATGAGCCCAGTACCCCATCTTTATATGTCGCAAGCTGTCAGAGGAAGTGGCATTGGGGAGTACAATTACAACATGTGGAAGACAATTGGATGTGGACATGAATATGAAAGGTTTGGAGGGGTCTGTGCCAAAAGAAGAAATATAGTAATCATTCAGTTTCGGAAACCAGGTGAGCATGGACGAGTTGGGCCAAAAGATCTGTTTGCATATTGTATGATTCTAAGAGTCTATGACTCTTTCACTCCTCCTTCATCATTAGTCCTTCATTGCACTCAATTCATTTCCAAGTTAGAACTCATCTGCAAATACTTTCAATGATCTAACTCTCCAAACTTTCTTAAATAGAGAATTCCTGACATTGATGTGGTTCTGTAGACCACAGCAGCAGCAGAAGCAGAATTAAATTCAAGCACAATCTGTAACGTTTTTCCTGGGATCATCCTTCAATCTACCATTCCAACCAAGTTAATCTATGGTTCAGTGATGTATAGGTGAACGTGCCAGTGTCCCAGTCGTATGGACCTAAACCTGATGACAACCTGTTAAAGCTATCATAATTGATTGCTTGCATTCCAAACAGCAAAACTAACATCTGAAAGAAAGTGGGTATTGATCCCAACACCAACAAACCAACAGTACTGTCACATCCAGCCATTAATGGTAATCGACTGTTAAACAATTTCATGGAGGAGAGGGCTCCACTATTATCCCCATCCTAAATAATGGAACAGTCCTGTACATCAATGCAAAAGATAAGGATGTAGTTTTGGCAACAAACTCCGCCAGACGTGTGGAGTGGATGATCCACCTCACCCTCGCCATGATGCCCACAAAATCACAGATGCCCGTCTTCAATCAATTTGATTTGCTGCACGTGACATGAAGAAACAGCTGAACACAGTAGATAAGATAATGGCAATGGGCCCTGACCCCTTTCCTGCAATAGGCCTGAAGACTTGTGTTGCACAACAAGCCGTATCCCTGGGGAAGCTGTTTCATCCCAGCTCCAACTCTGACATATCCCTGGCAAAGTGGAAAATTACTGAAATATGCCCCATCGCCTAAGACCAGAATAATTACAATCTGACCATTTACCACCCCCTCAGGCCCATCACGATTGTTAAACTGATAGAAGTTCTTTTTAACAGATCTGTCAAACAGCCCAGAAATAAGCTGCTCAGTGTGGTTTCCAATAGGTCCCTACGTGGAGTTGGTGTTGTTGTGTAAATGTCACTGAATTACTAATACAGACCAGGCTACTGCTCTGGCAGCTGATGGAAATTAATAACAATTAATAAAATATCGAGATCTAAAATCTGGTATCAGTAACGGTGATGCTGAAATCAATGTCGATTGCAAACTTCAGTTTGCTTCAATGTACTTTCAGGAAGTGAATTCTGGCCTGGTGAATTCCATACATTCCTGGTCTGGCCGAAAAGATACTCTCGATACACACGCATGTGATAAACTTTTTCATAGTCTCTAAATCGGTAAAGCAAAACACGAAATTGTATCAAACTACTCCGACGTTTGGAAGGATAAATCTGACAGAACTTCCAGCACCAACCTCAGTATCGGAAAAGGCAACATGAAACACAGTCCTGTTGGCCCTGCAGAGGCATCCTTCCTAACATCTGAGAGCTTGTGACAGCCATACTCCAGATGTCTCTCGATCCCTTTCGTGTCGAGAAATCCTTATTTATATTCAGTGGATTGTGTTCCACAGCTTATGTGGGAGAGACATCCCCAGAGTCACCAGTCACTGAATGCAGAAATTTATTTTCATCTCAATACAGAGTGGACTGTCTGTACCTAATACTGTGGCCCCTTGTTTCAGATGTCCGAGCCAGGGGAATTATCATCCCAGTTTCAAATCTGTCTCACCCTGTCAGAGTTTTATATATTTCACTGAGATCTCCACTCATTTTCCTAAACACCATGGATTACAGGCCCAGTCGCCCCAAACTCTGTTCACACAACAAGCCTCTCATCCCGGAGATCAGTCTGGTCATCCTTCACTGCACTGCCTCAATGTCAGGTTTGTCCCTTATAAGGTAAGGAGACCAAAACTAGACACAATACTGCACAATGTTCAAGATAGGCTCTCACCAAGGCCCTGTACAGATGCAGTAAGACACCCTTAGTCCTGTCAGTCAATCCCCTAGAAATAAGATCAACACACCATTTATCTTCCTGCCTGCTTTCTGCTCTTGCAATATTTCTATCAGTGACTGGTGTACAAGGAGATACAGATGTTTTTAAATGTTGCAGTTCCCCATTTGTTGGATCTATGTACTCTGGTCAGCGTGCCAATGCCATTCCCAGTATTGGCTTCTGGTTTCAGAACTCACTGCCCTGCATGGACTTGGACAGCTGCCCAGCAGGAAAAAAAAAGAAAGAACATAAATCACTTTAAAGATTAACATGCTTCATCCATTCCCTTTTCAAATGATAGGTTGCTGTACTATTGTCCCCATCAAAGTGCACACCGTCACATCCACCCCCATTGATCTTCATTTGCCACGTATTTGCCCATTCACTCCAATTGTCTCCATCACTTTGGAGATTTTTTCTTAAATCCTCCCCACCCACTAACAATCCGACATCATTTAGTGCTGTCGAAGACTGAGAAACATTGCATTTGATTCCCTCAACTAAGTGTTTAACATGCATTGAGAATAGCTGGGGCCCAATCACTGATCCCTGCGACACGCCATGATCCTTCCACTTCAAAACATATTGCTTTATGCCTGCTCACTGTTTCCTGTCTGTTCTCCTATTCTAAAATCATGTTCATATTTTAGTCCCAATCCCGTAACATTTGACTTTGCACACTAGGCCACAGCCTTTATCAAGATCTTTCTGAAAATCTAAACACATTGCATTCATTTCTTCTCTGTATGTATCAACCAGTCCGTTTCTCAAACATGATTCCCATTTCATGTTGACCAATTAAAAAAGAACGTACAAACGAGGAGCAGTCGTAGGCCATCTGGCCCTTCAAGCCTGCGCCCCATTCAATAAGATAACGGCTAATCATTTCATAGCCTCAGCTCCACTTACCCCCACCCCCTCCCCCCGCCCCGACTCACCATAACCCTTAATTCTTTTACTGTTCAAACATTATCTATCTGAGTTCAAACACATTCAATGACAAAGCCTCTACTATTTTACTGGGCTAAGAATTCCACAGATTTACAGCCTTCTTGGTCAAGAGGTTCCTTCTCAATTCAGTTCTAAATCGGCTCCATCTAATTTTGAAGCTTTGTCCTCTTGCCCTAGTTTCATGTACTACTGGAAACGACCTTTATATTTCTATCTTATCTACTCCCTTCACAATTATATATGTTTCTATTAGATCCTCCCTCATTCTTTCAATTTCCAATCAGTATGTAATTCCAGTCTACTCAGTCTCTCCTCATAACCACCCACCTCACCTCTGGAACCAATCTAATGAACCTTCTCTGCATCCATCGGAGTGCCAGAATTTCGTTTCTAAAGTAGGGAGACCAAGGTTGTACGTACTACAGGTGTGGTCTCCCCAGCATCCTGTAGAGCTGTAACATAACTTCCCTGCTTTTACACTCAATCCCTTTCGCAATGAAAGACAAAATTCCATTTGCCTCGTTAATTACCAGTTGCCTCTGCAGACCAACGTCTGTGATTCATGCACAAGGACACTCAGGTCCCTCTGCACAAGAGCATGCTGCATTGTTTTGACAATTTAAATAAGAGTCCTCTTTACTATTTTTCCTACCAAAATGGATGATTTCGCATTTACTATAATTGTGCTCCATCTGCCAGACCTTGGCCCACTCACTCCAAGTCTTTTTGTCCCTTTGTAAATTATAACAGTCTTCTGCACACTTATCTCTGCCACACATTTTAGTATCATCTGCAATCTTTGAGACACTACACGTGGTCCCCTACTCCAAATCATCTATGCAAGCTGTGAATAACTGTGGTCCCAGCACCGAAACATGTGGCACTCTATTAGTTACTGATCAGCAACCAGAAAAACAACCATGTATTCCCACTCGTTGCTTCATGCGAGTTAACCAATCCTCTATCCACGCTAATACATTACCCGTAATGCCACACATTACACAGCAGCCTTTTTGGCGTCACTGTATCTTTTTTCATATTACTTACTGTGTGGAAACAGGCCCTTCTGCCCAAAAAGTCCACACCGACACATGGAACCCCAACCCACCCCCCTACCTTTTACCCCTTCAACTAACACTAAGGGCAATTCAACATGGCCAATTCACCTAACCTGCATGTTTTTGGAATGTGGGAGGAAACCAGAGTACTCAGAGGAAACCCACACAGACCCGGGGAAAATGTGCAAACTCTACGCGAACAGTCGCCTAAGGCTGGAATTGAACCTGGGACGCTGGTGTTGTGAAGCACCAGTGCTTACCACCAAGACACTGTACCGCCTAACTAGGCTATCGATATTCAGCTAACTGGGAATGATGTAGTTTGGCGTTTTCTGGATGACATTGTTGTACTGGTCTGAAAGGCCTGTTTGTATGTTTTATGACTCTATCACTTTATTTTTTGGAAACAGAGACCGTAGTCTCACTACTTCCATAGCTTGTGAGTATCAAATAATGAGGAATACAATCTCCAAGGGCACACAGGATTGCAGCTATATAATTCTCCCTTCACTATCAAATTGTTAAGAACCCCGTTTCTCTCTTTGTAACATGTCTGTTAGTGTTCCTGCACCACAAGGATCCCTGGAGATTATCAACATATTCTGAATACAAATTAAACACAGGCAACAGAATATTGGCCTTGGTAATGAAAGACACCTCGCAAGACCAACTGAAAGGAATTTGCAGTAAAACGTTATCCATTCGACCCGATCTGATTTCTAAAGCAGTTTTAAGGCAGGCTTTCCCTTTGTCCTCTGCTCCTGACCTCTCTACAACATTATGAACCTTTCCTGAGTGATTTTTCCGTGCTGTTTAAAAGTCACATTTGGAAAGCTGTGCCCAATAATCTGAAAGGAGAGTTTACATGTTCATAAGAATTGTGTCAGATTTTTTTACTATTTAAAGACAACAGAAATGCAGAAACTAGAATCAGGAATAAGGAATCAAAACAGCTCCATCATGCGATAAGATCGTGGATGATCTGATTGTGGCCTCAATCACGCATTCCTCCTTTGCTCATACAATGTTAGTGCGTCATTCTTAGTCAAGAATATGCCTGTCTCTGTCCTCGGAATATTCAATGTCTTATCCTCTTTCGCTCTCTGGGAAGAGAGTTCCACAAATGCACAACACTTTGAGACGATTACAACAAATCACCATTTTCTTCACTGAGATATTCTTCAGCTTTACTGCACATCTACTTATGGTAATCTCTCACACAGAATCGTTTCAGAATTCAACTTGAAAAGACTATTTGGCATATTCTGGGGTTAACCAAGATCACATGTTATTCGCCGAAACTCCAGCAGATCCAGGGCCAGTCAGTTCAAGATTTCTTCATAAATAAACGTTCCTCTCAGGAGTCAGCTGAGTGAATCTTCTCTGGATTGCATTTCATATCATTGTGCCTTCGCTCTCTTCATGTGGTTACACCACTATATTGAAAATCTGTACAAAATCGTCCCTACTTTTAAATGTATTGCGTTTCAGAAAGTTTCAACGTTTATTTAACCTCCTTAAAAAATTTATGTACATGTAAAGTTTTTATTTTGTAATCGAGGTGTCGGTTCCTCCGTGCCTAAAGCCAATCTCTACATTGAAATAATACACTACGCTTCCATTCAACCTGCCAATTTCTTTGAGTACAGACACATTTTTCCTACAATGTTCCATACACCAATATTTGCCTGTTCACTTGGCCCACCGTAATCTCTTTATAGACTCATGTCCTCTTCATAGCTTCCTTCTCTAACAGTTTCAACAGTTTGTATTCTTTCCTAATACAGACAGAATATTTGGCCAAAGAAATAAACTGTGGTGACATTTCAAAATAATTTAAAATGAAATATTTTTACTCCATGTCTAAACTATAAATTTGAGACAAAGCCAAAGTGTTTTGCAGTCCCATCACTCAGTTCCCTTTACTCAAAGTAGGGTCAGATGTTGTGGAATGTGTGTGGGTAGAATTGAGAACTCCAACTGTGAAAAAACACAGTTGGAGTTATGTACAGGCCTTTGAATCGTAGTCAGGAACTGGGGCGCATGATAGACAAGAAGACAGAAAAGATATATAGAAAAGACAAAGTTACAGTGAGTGGGGGGATTTCAATATGCAGGACTGGGAAAATCAGACAGGTAGTGATTTGCAAGGAAAGGAATTTGTGAAATGTCTACGAGCAGCTTAAGGTGCAGGCAACAAGGGAACGGGTAATACTGGATTTAGAGCTGTGCAGTGAGGCAGACTTGATAAGGAAGCTTAAGGTGAAGGAACCTTTCGGAGGCAGTGATCCTGATATGATTGAACCTAAACTTCAATTTGAAAGGGAGGAAGTCGGATCAGAGTTAATATTACAGCTGGATAAAGGCACCTACAAAGACATGAGGGAGAAGCTGGGTAGAATTGTCTGGGAGAGGAGCCGAGTATGAAAGACACTAGAACCGTAATGGCGGCAGTTTCTAAGAGCAATTTAGGAGTCACAGCAGAGATTCATCCCCAGGTAAAAGATACATTGTACAGGGAGGATGAGGCATCCATGGACGACTGGGGAATGCATGGTTAGGGTAAAAACAAAAGAGAAAGCAGATGACATGGCAAATGGCAGTGGGAAACCAGAGGATTGGGAAACTTACAATGCGGAACAAAGGGCAATAAAATAGTAAATAAGGAGGGGGAAGATTAAATATGAGGGGAAGCTATCCAGTGATATTACGGACGACTGTAAGAGTCTCTTTAGACATATAAAGGGCAAAAAAGAGCAGCAGAAGTGGATATTGGAGCACTGGAAAATGACGTTGGAGAGATAGTAGTGTGGAACAAATAATGATGAAAAACTGAATAATTATTTCATGTCAGATTTCACGGCTGAAGACATGAATAATACCCCAAAAATTCAAGAGAGTGAGGAGGCAGAGCCGATTAGAAGAAGCTGCTCGAAAAACTAAATGGGTAAATAAGCTCGATGGAGACATTAATGGGGATCTTCCAGAAATCTTTGGAATCAGGAAGGGTCCCAGAAGACGAGAAAATTGCGAACGTGACACCCTGCTTTTTTAAAATAGATATTTTTATTGAAAAAAGAAGATTTTTGAATTTTTTTTACAAAATTCCAATAATAGTACAAACTACTGTATTCTGCTTTATAATGTAATAACAACCCCAATATGAAAATTGAAAACAAACTACTAATCTACTCTCCAAAGTAGCTAAACATAAAATAGGATATCCTACATGACTAACAATAAACAAAAGGAGAAAAGGAAATAAATAAGTAAATATATAACTAGATACATATTTTTAAAAATTTGTATTAACTCATAACCGATCCCATATTGATACAGGATTCCTCCTACGGGGCCTCCGAACCAGACAGAACCATCCCCACGGCTAAGCAAAGGCTATGAACAATGTGGCTGATATGTCTGTTTCAATGTAGTTCAAGAAGGGCTGCCACGTTCTATAAAATACTTCCGTCTATTGGTGCACCATATACATAAGGAAGTTAAGGGGGATATATTCCATGACTATCCTGTGCCAATAAGAAAGTCCTAGGGGACATTCGGATATCCAATTCACTAAAGTGTTTTTCCCCGGACAAAAGGAAAGGATAATGAATAATATCCTCCCGTATGCATCCAAATTAGGGAAATTTGGGGTGCCCAAAAGTAGAGGCACAGGGCTCAACCCAATCTCCGTACCCAGAATCTTTGCAAAGGCATTCCCTACTCTATCTCAATACATGCGGGTCTTACGGGACGTCCACAGACAATGCGTGAGAGCACTAACTTCTATTTTACATTTTGGACACATTAGAGATGCTCCTGCCTTGAACTTTGCAAGTCACTCAGGTGCTATGTGAGCCCTGTGAAGTATCTTCAGTTGGATAGCCTGAGTTCTGTTACAGATAGAGATCTCCCTGGCGTTTTCCCAGACGCCCTTCCACATCTCTAAGGAGTATTCCATTCCCGATTCTTGACTTTAGGTTTATATAACCGTTTCGTGTCCGTTGTTACCTTATTAAATAGTTTGTGGTAGAGACTACTGACCGCGAGCGGACCCATCAGCTCAAGCACTCTCCTTTCCCTATCTGATTTTTTATGGATTAATTATCAATATGTGGTCTTTTCTATAAAGTCTCGTATTTGAAAATATTGAAAAAGATCTTTACTAGACAGCCCAAATTTCTGACACAGTTGTTTGAAGGACATTATGACCTCCCCATTGAACAGGTCTCCCAAACAAGGGATACCTCTGGACTCCCAGGTTCTGATGACAACATCAGTCAGCCCTGGCTGGAATCCCAACGTTCCCACTATAGGGGTATAAGGGAGGTTTTCTGTAGGTTACCCCCATCCAGTCGCATTATCCTCCAGGCTTTGATTGGATTTAATACAATAGAATATTTACAATGATCCGAGATAACTCTCATCTTATCCATAAATAGTAGATTGATGAGGGAATATTTTGCTTGGGAGACTTCAATATGTAACCAGATTGATTGTGGTTCACAAGAGATACAATCAGCTACGTAGGATAATACAGAACTCAATTCGTACCTCCTAAAATCCGGAAAATCCAGCCCATCCATTACTTCGGGAAGCTGTAGCTTTTCTAATTTAATAAGGGGCCGTCTATGACTCCAAATAAAGGAGCCGAACCAACCATAAAACTTACTCAGCACCTGTCTCAGCAGCATCAGGGGGAACATTCTCATAGCGTATAAAAGGCCAGGTAGGATGTTCATGTTGACCAAAGCTACTCAACCTAGCCAGGATATCAGGAGATCTTCCCAGCGTTGCAAGTACTATCTGATTTTCTCAATTAAATGTGTATAATTAGCTTTATATAGCTGACCAAATGCCGGAGTATTAAAAATACATAAGCAAAGAAAACCTCTCAGTGACCACCGAAAGGAGAATTGGGATTCATCCGGAAAATTGTACATACTGGCAAGACCTCCAATCAGCATGGCCTGCGATTCCATTAAATTGATCTTATAACCGGACACATACCAAATAAGTTAACCACTTGAATTTAGTACGGCACATATGTCAATGGATCATTTAAGAAAAGAAGGACATCTTCTGCATAGAGAGTAAATTTATGCTTACCCGATTTAACCTCCGGAACCATTGTATTAGGGTCGGCTCATATAGCTTCCACCAACAGCTCAATCACTCGCGTAAATAATAATGGTGAGAGAGGGCAACCTGTCGAGAACGTCTCTCACCATTAGTCGATCTGCGACACTTTATAAACCCCATCTGGTACTCTTTTATAACTTTATCCGAACTTAAACAGCTGCTTTGGGATCATTAATTAATACTGTAACCCATTTAGTCAAGACCTCACCAACACGAAACTGTCCAGTGTATAAAAGAGATATGGTCATTCTACTCAATCAGATGCTTTGTCTGCCTCTAGGGAGATAGCTAATCCCAGTAAGGCTCCCTCCTTGCAGGCCTATACCATATTCAAGACTTTCTAATGTTATTAGTTGATCTGCGACCCTTTATAAACCCGATCTGGTCCTCTTTTATAACGAATGGTAAAACCCTCGCCAGTCTTAATGCCAACATTTTTGCGAGAACTTTAAAATCCACATTCAACTCGGATGTAGGTCTGTACGAAGAGCAGTCATGTGGGGCCTTTCCCTTCTTAAGAACGAAAGAAATATTTGCTTCTCTCAGAGAAGGCGAGAGGCAGCTCTGACTATGTGAATCATTATATATATTTATAAGTGGCCCGGCCAATTCCCCAAACAATTCTTTATAGAACTCAGCTTGGAATCCATCTGGTCCAGGCGTTTTGCCACCCTGGAGTTGCCTTACCGCCTCCTGTATTTCCTGGGTTTCAAGGGGGGCATTCAATAACAACACCTGTTCCAAGGTTAGGCCAGGGAGGGTCAGATGTTATTTTAGAAAAAGACTCTATCTTTCTCGTTCTATCCTTACAGCCCTGTGACCTATACAATTCGACACAGAACTTTCTAAAGGCTGCATTGCTCATTTCACAATCACAAGTCAGTGTACCAGCACTCTTTCTAACAGACGTAATGGCTTGGGGAGCCTTTTTCTTTCTGGCAAGGTATGTTAGATACCTGCCAGGCTTGTCACCGTATTCAAATAGTCTCTGCTTCGCAAGTAATATGCTGTTTGAGTAAGTGTGGTATTCGAAGTTGCCCTATGGGCTGTGATCAGCTGTAGTTTAGTAATGGAGGGTCTATCCACATACGCTGTCTCACCCGCCTTCAGGCGAGCCTCGAGCAGACGCTTTTGTTCTCCCTTTTGTCTCAATAAGGTAACCAAGCCTCGCACGTATGCCTTAGCAGTCTCCCACATCATCGAAGGGTTACTGGCTGTGTTTGAGTTGATATCCCAGAAGGTTTCAAATTCCTGCAAGAAATATTTTGTGAACTTACTATCCTTAAAAAGGAAAGGGCCCATACGCCAATATCGGGAAGCTATCTCACCATCACCAGTCTTAGCCTCCATATATACTGCGGCATGGTCGGAAATCGTTATATTACCTCCGTTACAAAACAATATGGAGTTCAAAAGTGTCGAGGGGACGGAAACATATCGATTCTGGTATGGCGTTTGTGTGGGTTAGAATAAAAATTTAAAGTCTCTATCCAGAGGGTGAAGACACCTCCACACGTCTACCAGCCCCAACTCCCTACATAGATCCGCCAACTGCCTAGATCATAAAGATGGCTGAGGGGTGACCAGAAAGAGGTTTACAAAATTATGAATGACATGGATAGGACAAATAGACAAAGTATTTTCGCTGGCGTCGGGGAGTCCAGAACGAGAGGGCATAGGTTTAGGTTGAAAGGGGAAAGACTTAAAAGAGACCTAAGGGACAACTTTTTCACACAGAGATGGTACGGGTATGGAATGAGCTGCTAGAGGATGTGGTGGAGGCTGGTAGAATTACAACAGTTAAGAGACATTTGGTTGGGTATATGAATAGGAAGGGTTTGGAAGGATATGGGCTGGGTGCTGGCAGGTGGGACAAGATTGGGTTGGGATATGTGGTCAGCGTGGACAGGTTGGACCGAAGGGTCTGCTTCCTTGCTGTACATCTGTATGACTCGATGACTCTATATGCCCGCAGAGCCCTTAGGCATTCTGTCCACCACTGGGTTGATGATACAATTAAAATATCCCCCTATAATTGTGTGTTACACCCCGAGAGCCATCAACGTGGAGAACGCTTCCATTACAAATTTAAAAGGGGGTGCCGGGGTGGGGGGCAATAAAGTTTCAAAATCGCATATTCCTCTCCTTATATTTGTGCATTAATTAATATATACCGTCCAGAGTCATCTTTTATCTGGCTTAGCATTTGGAGGGAAGATTCTTCCGAATAAGAAAGGCTAGTCTCCTACTTTTTGAGCTGAAAGATGAAAAGAACACCTGGCCAGAACCAACCTATTGCAGCTTCGAATGCTGCTTTGCAAGTAGCTGTTTCTCCTGTAGAAGGGCTACATCCGCTTTTTCTTTTTTAAGACTTGATAATATTGTGTTCCTTTTGATTGGTGAGTGGCTCCCCTTGACATTTCAGGTGCACTACCTAGACGAATGACTGGACATGATAGTTCAAGCAAGCACGAAACCCCCCCAGGAGGAGGAACCCCACCCAAAAGACATTGAATAAAAACCAAAAATGATTCACACATAAAACACTCTTTAAAACAGCTAAAACAAAACAACTAAGAACCACTCTTAAAAACAAATAACATAAAACATATTTAAAAGGAGACTTTCCCCCTTGTTCACAAGGGGAACTACTATCTTCCAATAATCCTGCCATAACATCTCCCATGAGAGCCATACCCTCGATCCAGGCATTACAAAGAAGAGTAAATATATTCTAATATCTTAGAAGACAGAAGTTAAAAGTGGCTGACCTACCCACAACCCGCACACCATCACCTAGACACATTTAGCAAAACAACACAAGATGAAAATATATAAAATTACAAAATTACAATCCCAGCAAGTAACAAGCAAGCAAAAAAAAAGAACCAAAAACGTCCCCTAATAATCAAATAAACCACATGCGCTATAGATAAGAGTACATTGAAAGGATAAGGAAGAGTCCCCCACCCCACACCCCCTCACCAAGGAAACATGGAGACAAGAATGAGGAAGAAAGGAGGAGAAAAACAAAAGCAGGGGCAAATTACGGTCATTATCCATACAGTTTAAGTCCCGCAGTCAATTTGAGAGAATCCAGGAATTGTTTTATTTTTGTTCCGGTGACCCGAAGTCATATCCAGATCCTCCATGACTGCAGCGCAAAGAATATTGAATATTGGAATCCCTCAGATGCTTCTTCGCCTCATCAAATGCCTTGCTCTTGAGGTCAACAACCGGAGAGAAGTCCTGGAAGAACATTATCCTGTAGCCCTTGTATAACATGGCATGAGAATCCTTCCCGAAGACTCTGGAGACCTCGAGCAGCATCTGTTTTTCCCTGTAATGTTGAAGTTCAACTACGACTAGGCGGGGGCACTGGTCCGACCAGAGCCGGTGCACAGCAACCCGGTGGGCCCGTTCAACCCGCACCCGGCCCAGCTCCGACTCCAGTTTCAGCAGCTGTGGGAGCCATTGCTCCAGGAAATCAACAAGCTGCCCTTCTTCCTCCCGTTTGTGAAGGCCCAGCAACCGAATATTTTTCTGATGACCTCGATTTCCGAGGTCGTCAATATGTCCCTCTCAGGTCGGGACTCGATGTTCCAGAGACCAGACCTGACCCATGGATGACTCAGCAGTGGTCTAAGAGGCCACGGTCCATTGCTCTGCTCCTCCGACACTTTGCCTGAGTTTCTCGATCTCTCCGTCATGTTTCTGCAGCATGACCGAGATTGACTACCACCTTCACTTCAATGGAAACATCAATCGTCTCTCGGAGTTTAACAAGCTCCAAGATCAGGCTCGCCCCTGCAGATGAGTCCCCCGGGGCGGCTGCAGACATCTGTCTTGCTAATGGGGTGTGTATGGATTGTGGGGGTTGGGGTGGGGAGGGGTCCCTGCCTGTTGTGAACTGCGAGAACCTTTGCCTTTGGTCATTTTGAAAAGCGTCAAATTCTAAAGTTTGATGTAGAATGGCCAAGGCTGCTGGGCAAAAACTATTTAAAATAATTTAACAGGTGAGCTGAGGGTTGGTATCCAACTTTGCCTGAGTCTTGGGCAGAGCTCTGCGGACTCAGACCTACTGGGTCCCCGCCATCTTGGATCTCACTGACTCCATATTTAAAAAGGGAATAAGGCAAAAGACAAAAAAATTACAAACTGATCAGCCTAACCTCGATCGTGGGTAAGTTCCTGGAATCAATTTTGAAGGATGAGATTTCTGAATATTTGCCAAAGCATGGTAAAGTCGGGCGAAGTCAGTGTGGTTTAATCAAGGGGAGGTCATGCTAATGAATCTGTTAGAACGCTTTGAGTATGTAACAAGCAAGTTAGACGACGGAAAGATAATGGATGCTATGTGTCTGGACGTCAAGAAGGACGTTGACAAAGTGCTTCACAGGAGGCTGTTGAGTAAGATAAGGGCCCATGGTATCAGAGACGAGGTACTGGTGTGTACAGAAGCTTGACTGTCTGTAGAGAGTGGGAATAACATTGTCCTTCTCAGGATAGTTGCCAATGACAACTCGTGTTTCGCATGGGAACCAAAACATTTTACTTTGTACATGAACAATCCTGGTGAAGGAACTGCGGGCAATCCAGCGACGATTTAGATGATGCATAGGTAGGTAGAGGGAAAGGTATCATTGAGATGGCAGGGAGGCTGCAGAAATATTTAGACAGGGTAGCAGAGTGGGCAAAGACGTGGCAGATGGAGTACATTTGGGAAAGTCCAAGGTGATGCACTTTAGGAGGAATAAGAGAGGCATGGAGTATTTTATAACTAGTGAGAATATTCAGAAATCTGAAGTGCAGAGTGTTGCGAGTTCCAGTCAGGATTGTCTCAAGGTAAATGTGCAGGTTGTGTCAGTAGTTAGGAAGGTGCTGTATCTGCCACACAGTGTGTTTGAAATCTTATATTCAGCAAAAAAACTGAGTCAACTCTTATAAGCAATGATATTTGTTTATTGAACACAATTAATATTAGAACAATAAAATGTATTATACTGTAATGAAAAACACTACAATCTATCTTATGGTTCAACTTAAGTTTGGATGATCACATATCACACCACCAGAATTTGACCTTGTTCTTCTGGTGGTCATGTAGGTGTCTTCTTTTTCAGTGGTAATTCTCGAGTTACCACTCTCTAAGTGGTTTTACGGTGACTCTTATCCACCCAAGTCTTCACGCCTTTTGGGACGGTGTGGAGAATCAGCCAATGGAATGATCAGGTTCATTTACACTGATCAATCAGAGGCAACCTGGGGTTGTCACATTGATGGCCAAAGGTGACCTTCCATTCTCCCATTCAGGTCCAACTTCAGTTGTGTATTACAGGGTCCTGAGCTGTCAGGTCAGTTTGCAACCATATCTGGGTAGCTGAAGCCTGACTGGATTCTGCAGCATGTGGAAACGCACAGAGACTTTGGTCAAGGCTGGATTCGACTTCCCAGCATGCTTTAATCATTGTTCATTTTTGTAACTCCATGGTAAATTTATGATTATCCGTTGTAAGATTATTATTTCAGGTGGCCCGTCTAAAGGCAAATACAGTGATGACATTTCTTTTGCGATGACTTGAATGCATGGATTTTCGCGGCTCTATAAGACTCTGGTCAGACCACATTTGGTATATTGTGTACCGTTTTGGGCCCCATAACTCAGGAAGGATGTACCCCCCAGAGTGTGTTCAGAGGAGCTTCATATAAATGCACCAAGGAATGACAAACACAACATATGAGATCTCTGGGTCTATACTCGCTGCAGGTTACAATGATGAAGGGAGATCTCATAGAAGCATACAGAACACTGGTTGACTAGTCAGAGTAGATGTTGGGAAGATACTTCCACTTTTAGAACAGAAAGAACTCAAGGACATAGCCTGAGAATCAAGAGAACATCTTTATAACGGAGATAAGGAGAGTTGTGAATCTATGGTAGAATGGAAGTTTCCTTCCCGAAAGGACAACAGTGAACAAGGTGGGTTTTTCTTGGCAATCGATTCATAACCACCATCGCTCTCTTAATTCCAGATTTGAATTCAAGCCCCACTACTTGATGTGGCAGGATTTGGACCCAAGTCACTCGAACTGTATCTGCGGTTTATCACATAAGAATTCAATAATAACACCACAAGGCCACTGACTTGCCCAATCCTCCCCAGTGTTACTAACGCGTGCAGTATAACATGCACTGGGATTTGCCTTCATGTTATCATTGACTTCCTTTCAAGACATGGATTTTTTTTCTCCGTAACGCAATTTCTCTTCAGTCTTTCGTAACTCCCTAATTATTTGCCAAATTTCTTCAGCTGTCCTGCCTTTGACTGTTCTTTTCTGCCCCCAGACCACCGCAGCTAAATCCTTCCTTAGGTCAGTATAATGATAATTGCCTAACACTAAAACATTCATGTATGACTCAGTCTTCACTCTTTCAATCTGAATGTGAAACTCCAGAAAGTTGTGGTTATTCCTTCCAAGGCAAAGCTCATCCTCCAATCCTTTCTTGTTACATAATATCAAATCTAAATTAGATTACCTACAGTATGGAAACAGGCCCTTTGGCCCCACAAGTCCACACCGACCCTCCGAAGAGTAACCCACACAGTCCCATTTCCCTCTGAGTAACATACCAAACTCAATTTAGCACGGCCAATTCACCTGACCTGCACATCTTTGGACTGTGAGAGGAAACCCACACAGACAGGGGAAAATGAGCAAACTACACGCAGACAGTTTCGCGAGGTTGGAATCGAACCTGGGACCTTGTTGCTCTGCTAAACACTGAGCCACCGTGCCGTCACATTCTCTGGTTGGTTTCATGATGCCCTGCTCTCAGAAATAAACTCTCATACACTCTATGAATCTTTATTCGAGGATATCACTGTCAATTTGATTAATTGAGCCAATTTGCATGTTCAAACCACCCATAGTTATATTGTGCGCTTGTTACAATCTCTGACTCTTTTCTACCTCAGAAGTATTTTTGAGGGGACAGTGGCTGAAAATTACTCTTCCAAAGAGGTTTCTTCTCTTGCCTTTTATTAGCACTGAGACGGATTTCAAATTTCTTTTGGCACAAAACACTTTGGAAATGTCTGAGTTCCCACTCGCATGATCAAATGTTTATTTTCTTTTCACTAGCCACATTTCACAGTAAATATCGAGGATTTAAGAGGGCTAAAAGTGGGCTTGAGATATCGTTAGCAAACAGGGTTGAGGAAAATCCCAAAGAGTTCCTTTCATATATAAGGAGCAAGAGGGTAAATAGAGAACTGTTTGGCCCACACAAGGACAAAGGAAATAATTTATGCATGGAGTCAGAGACAATGGGAAAGATTCTAAGTGAGTAATTTGCATGTGTATTCACCAAGGAGAGGGACATGACGGATGTTGAGGTTAGGGATAGATCTCTGAGTACTCTGGGTCAAGTCTACATAAAGAGGGAGGAGGTTTTGGATACTCGAAAAAGTATTAAGGTAGACAAGCCCCCAAGTCCAGATGGGATCACAACAGGTTACTGGGGGATGAGAGTGTGGAAATAACTGGGGCTTTAATATGTATCTTTGCAGGATGATTGAACATGGATGAGGTCCCGGAGGGCTGGAGAATTGCTAATATTGTTCCCTTATTTAAGAAGGATAGCGGGCATAATCCAGGTATTTTTAGACCAGCGAGCCTGACATCAGTGGTAGGGAAACTGCTGGAGAAGATACTGAGGGACTTGAGGAAGGTGTTTTATTAGGTTCCCCATGGTCGGCTGATGGAGAAGGTGAAGTCGCATGGGGTCCAAGGTGTTCTATCTGGATGGATAGAGAACTGGCTGGGCAACAGGAGACATAGAATAGTAGTGGAAAGGTGTTTCTCAAAATGGAGACCTATGACCAGTGGTGTGCAACAGCGATCTGTGCTGGGACGACTGTTGCTTGTGATATATATATAATGACTTGGAAGATGGTATCGGTTGCCTGATTAGCACGTTTGCAGATGACACCAAGATTGTTGGAGTAGCAGATAATGAAGAGGACTGTCAGAGAATGCAGCAGAATATAGATAGATTGGAGAGATGGGCACAGAAATGGCAGATGGAGTTCAATCTGTGAAAATGCGAGGTGATTGATTTTGAAAGATCCAGTTCAAGACTGAACAATACAGTAAACGGAAAAGTCCTGGGGAAAATTGACTTACAGCGAGATCTGGGTGTTCAGGTTCATTGCTTCCTGAAGACGCCAACACTGGTGAGTAAAGTGGTCAAGGTCGCAGATGGCATGCTTTCCTTCGTTGGATCAGTTGTTGAGTACAAAAGTTGGCAGGTCATGTTACAGTTGTACAGAACCTTGGTTTCGCCGCATTTGGAATACTGCAAAGATTTCTGGTCACCACATTAACAAAAGGATGTGGATGCTTTGGATAGGTTACAGTGTAGGTTCACCAGGCTGCTGCCTGGGTTGGACATTGCTGGTTATGAAGCAAGATTGAGTATATTAGGACTATTTTCATTACAAAGACGAAGGACGAGGTCTACAAAATCAAGACAGATATACACAGGGTGGATAGCAAGCAGCTTTTTCCCCAGATTGTGGAACTCAATTACTCGGGGTCATGAGTTTAAAGTGAGAGGGAAAAGGTTTCGGGCAGGTATATGTGGGAAGTTCATTACACATAGGGCGGTGGCAGCCTGGAACGTGTGGCCAGCGGAGGTCGTAGGGGCAGGAACAATAGTGTTATGTAAGATGTATTTAGACAGAAACATGAATGGGCCGGAAGCAAAGGGATACAGACCCTTAACAAATAGGTGCCGGTTTAGAAAATAGAAGCATATGGATCAGCACAGGCTGGAGGGCCGAAGGGTCTGTTCCTGTGTTGGAATGTTCTTTGTTCTTTATCATTCATTCTAAAAATAGCAAGTTTTCAACTTATTGTGTGCTACAGTTTAGTAATGTAAACGATTTATTTATTTGATGCGGCATGTCAAATTATTGTCATTTCTAAGTTACAGTTACAGGGTCAAATAGAAGTACAGTAAGGAAACAGACCCTTCTGTCCATCTCGTCTATGTCGACCAGATATCCCAACCCAATCTAGTCACATCTGCCAGCAATCAGCCCATATCCCTCTACCTATTCATACACCCATCCAGACGCCATCCAAATGTTGCAATTGTACTAACCTCCACCACTTCCACTGGCAGCTCATTCCACACACATACAACCCACTGAGTGAAAAAGCTGCTCCTTACATCTCTTTTATATTTTTCCCTTCCCAACCGAAAACTATGCCCTCTCGTTCTGGACTCCACTACGCCAGGGAAAATACCTTGTCAATTTACCCTATCCATGCCACTCATGATTTTATAAACCTCTATAAAGTCACCCCCAGTCTCCAACGTTCCAGGGAAAACAGCTCCAGCTTGTTCAACCTCCAGCTCTAGCTCAAACCCTCCAACCTTGGCAACATGCTTGTAAATCCTTTCTGAACCCTTCCAAGTTTCACCTGATCTACCAGTTCCTGGGGAATTTTCCACGTTTATACACTTCCAGACATCCAGCACTTCGTCCTCTGTAATATGGACATTTTTCAAGATGTCACCATCTATTTCTCCGTATATCTACATCTCCCATGTCCTTCTCCTGAGTAAACACTGATACAAAATACTCTTTTCGTATCTCTCCCATCTGCTGTTCACACAAAGGCACCTTTCTGATCTTCGAGGACTCTATTCTCTCCCTATTTACCCTTTTGTTCTCAATGTATTTGTAAATTCCTTTTGGATTCTCCTTAACTCTATTTGCCAAAGCTAAATTATGTCACCATTTTGCCTTCCTGATTTCCCTCTTTTGTTTCCACCTCCTGCCTTTATACTCTTCTAAGGATTCACTCGATCTAACCTGTCTGTACCTGACATATCCTTCCTTCTTATTCTTAACCAGAACCTCAATTTCTTTCGTCATTATTTCTCTATACCTACCAGACTTTCCTTTCACTCTAACAAGAAGGTACTATCTCTGGACTCCGGCTATCTCGTTTCTGAAGGCTTCACATTTTCTAGCCATCCGCTTACCTGCGATCATTTGCCGCAATCAGCTTTTGAAAGATCTTGCCTAATACCGTCAAAATTAGCCTTTCTCCAATTTAGAACTTCAACTTTTAGATCTAGTCTTTCCTTTTCCATCATTATTTCAAAACTAATAGAATTGTTGGCAAGTAACTGAAGTTCACACACTTCAGGTGAGAAATTAAATCGATTGATTATATTTAAATGTGTAAGAGTTAGAATTCTATTTGATTGTTCAATCATTTGCTCACTCTGACTATGCAATCGGTCAGAGGTCAACCACTTTGCAAATGATAGAGCGACAATGTATGCATTTGAGCACTGACATTCAATGTGTAATTGTGATCACCAGCATAGTCAAAAAATGTTCTTTTTCGATACAAAGCAAAATGTATTGTTTACTCTTGTATCATAAAAGGTTGTTCGGCTTTTATATGTTAATTCCATCAAGAAAGAATCAACTTTATTATTTTCAGAGAAGATGTAGTCATTGTTCAGTTGAATAATTGTAGCTCATACCTTATTATTGCCCAATTCACAAACATGGCAAACTCCTGATTATTGTTCAGGTCAGTAAACCCATCACCTTGTATCATGACCGACATTAAAAGCGGAATCCAAAAGGGTGAATTCGGGTACAGTGCTACTGGACCTCACAGTTGCATATAGCACTCATAGAGACACTGGCCTGGCCCTGATTCTGTGAAGAGAGTTTCCAACCTGGGTCAGGGCAGTCATTCAAACATTCCCTCACAGACAATCATTTGGAATCCACCTTGAGCAGCAGGAAACTAGCCAACAGGCTATCACTGCTCTCAGTGCAGGTATAAGTGCTGTCTAAATTGCATTGACCATGAACCATACCTTACAAATGCATGCTCAGTCAGACCCTGGCCCAGGGAGCAGATGCATGGCCATGGAGTGTCAGGATCACATCGCACAAGGTACTTATGGTGATGACATGTGGCATGTACCCCAGACTCCATATATCTGTCCCCTGGACAAGACACCGGGTGTAAATATTCACAATTGACAGTCTATTGCAATATTTTGTGTCTCACAGTGAACCGTCTGAAACTATATCCAATAAATGTACCTTCACATTCAACGGTATCAAAATAAAATTATGCAAACCTGTGGATGGTCAGATACTAATTCATAAGTCACCCAGCAGAATGCATCTGAAGAAAGCAGGAGCAAACGGCAAGCCAAAAATCGTTCTAATAACTGTATTTCGTCTGGTCTAGATAACCACACATATTGTGCTGACACTCAGGTGAATGTAACAATTACATTAAAACTGGAATTCTTGGTCTAACGCCCCTCCCCACTTTCCTGACCTCACACACCTCACTCCCTTACACATTCACCAACTGATGATAATCCACAAACTGAGTGCAACTTGGAACATAGAACAGTACAGCACAGTGCAGGCACTTCAGCTCTCAATGTGTTGGCAGCCTTTTATTCTACTCTAAGATCAGACTAACCTCCATAATCTTCAATGCACTAACTTTCGTGTGCCTATCCAAGAGTCTTCTTAAGTATCTATAATATATCTTACTCTATTACCACCGCTGAGGAACAGCCCTAGCCGCTCAACCTTTCATTGTAAGACATGCCCTCCAGTCCAGGCAGCACCCTGTTAAGTCTCCTCCGCACATTCTCTGAGGCTTCCACGTGTGTCCTATATTGAGACAACCAGAACTGAACACAATATTCCAAGTGTGGTCGAACCACAGCTTTATAGAGCGAAGAAATAACGTCGCTGCTCTTAAACTCAACCCCTCTCATAATGAAAGACAACACACCGTATTCCTTCTGAACAACCAAATCAACTTGGGTGGCAACTTTGAGAGATCTATGGACAATGACCCCACGATCCCTCTGTCACTCCAAACTGCCAAGAATTCTGCCTTTAACACTGTATCCTTTATGCAAATGCAACCTTCCAAAATAAATTGCTTCACACTTTTTAAGGTTGAAATGTATCTGCCACTTACCAGTCCAGCTCTGCATCCAGTCAATATCCTGTTGTAGCCTACAATAGCCCTCCCACACTATCCACTACCCGACCCACCTTCGTGTCATCGGCAAACGTACTAACGTACTTGTCCACTTCCTCATCAAAGTCATTTATAAAAATCACAAAGAGCACAGGTCCCAGAGCCTATCCCTGTGGAACACCACTGGTCACTGAGCTCCAGGCTGAATACTTTCCATCTGCTACCATCTTCTGACTTTTATGGGCCAGCCATGCCCGTATCCAGAGAGCCAAATTTCTCTGCGCCCCATGCTTCCGTAGATTCTGAATGAGCCTACAATGGCGAACGCCTTGCTAAAATTCTTTTTCAGCACATCTACTGTTCTAGCTTCATGAACGTGATTTTTCACATCTTCAAAGAATTCAGTAAGGTTTCTGAGAGATGGCCTGCTCCTCACAAAGCCATGCTGACTACCTCTAATCAATCTATCGTTTTCTCAGTAATTGTAAATACGGTCTTTCAGAAACGTCTGCAATACTTTTCCCACCACTGATGTAAGACTGACTGTTCGGTCATTCGCAGAGTTATCCCTATTGCCTTTCCCGAACAAGGGAATAACATTTGTCACCCTCCAAACATCTGGCTGGCACTGCTCCAATGGACAGTGAGGACGCAAAGATCATCGCCAAAGGCACGCCAATCTCTCCTGTCACTACCTGGAGTAACCTAGGGTAACCCCAACTGGCCCAGGATATTTACCTATCCTTATGTTTGTAATTCATTCAATCAGTGTATACTTCCCTTCAATTTTTCTAGACCCTGACTAACCAACTGATTGACTGTTTTCCATTTCAGTGCAATATACAGCGCTGCCTTCCTGAGTAAGTATGGTTCACAACTTTCTGTGAATCATGGAATGAAAAAAAATAAAGGAATGCACCAATGCCTTCCTGATGAAGAGATTATGACCGAAACATCGACTCTCCTACCCCTCGGATGCTGCCTGACCTGCTTTACTTTTCTAGCACCACACTTCTTGATTCTGATCTCCATCAACTGCAGTCCTCACTTTCTACATTACTGAGGGCTTTCCCCTCTGCACACTGAGTGGGGAATTAACCATCAGAAACTCATTGTATGTGGAGCTGACTGCTCAGATCTGGCAAGTTGCACTTGATGAATACGTTTTTTTCTGAAAAAAAATTACAATTCCGCAGATATTCATCCAGTGCCAGAGTTAGAAATGTGGTTCCTGGTTTCAGCAGCTTGCTAACAAACAGGAAATGACTGAAGAACTCCGAGGTACAGGGTATTCCAGGTATTATATTCCAGCTTAGGTTAATGCTTGGAGTATTTTCAGACAGGCTGACAGATGTGATAAGGGAATGAGTTGACATGTGGAGGTGTGACACTTTTCCCATCACAGAGGCGCATTTGAGGGAGGTCAGGGCTAACAACTGAATACTCTGTTGTACTGGAACTATAGGCAGGACAGGGCAGGGTGTTAAAGAGGATGTGGTGTTGCATCATTAATTAACAAGTCAGTTACTGCTGAAAGGATGGACAATATCTTGGAAAGGTCTTCAAAAAGGCTTTGAGGGTCGAGATTTCAATCAAAATGATGACACACACAATGCTTTTTAAAGCATATTTTAGCTTACAATGTGGACACAGACCCTCCTAAGAGCAACATTAAGACTGACAAGTCGCCAGGCCCGAATCAGAATTGTCCTCTGCTGCTTTCGAAAACGAGAAATGTTATTGTTTCATCACTTGCAAAGATCTTTGCATCCTCGGTCACCACTGGAGTTGTTCCTGAGGACTGCAGAGAGGCAAATGTAATTCCTCTCTTCAAGAAAGAAAATCGGGAATTCCCGTGCAATTACAATCCAGTAAGTCTCACGTCTGTCGTCTGCAAGGTGTTACAAAGGACTCTGAGGGATAGGACTTATGACTATCTGGAAATGCATGGCTTGATTAAATGCAGTCAACATGGCTTTGTGAGGGGCAGGTCATGATGAGGATAGAGCTGTGGATGTGGTGTATATGGATTTCAGCAAGGCATTTGAGAAGATTCCCCATGGTAGGCGCATTCAGAAGGTCCGGAGGAATGGGATACAGCGAAACTTAGCTGTCTGGATACAGAATTGGCTGGCCTACATAAGACAGCGAGTCGCAGTAGAAGGAAAATATACTGCCTGGAAGTCAGTGGTGAGTGGTGTTCCACAGGGCTCTGTCCTTGGCCCTCCATTGTTTGTAATTTTTATTTGGATGAGGGGATTGAAGGATGGTTCAGCAAATTTGCAGATGACACAGAGGTTGGAGGTGGCGTTGACAGTATAGAGGGCTGTTGTAGAATTCAGACGGACATTGACAGAATGCAGAGATGGGCTGAGATGTGGCAGATGGAGTTCAGCATGGATAAATGCGAGGTGATTCATTTTGGAAGGTCGAATTTGAAAGCTGAGTACAGGATTAAGGATAGGATTCTTGGCAGTGTGGAGGAACAGAGAGATCTTGGTAGACAGGTATATGGATCCGTTAAAATGGCCACCCAAGTGGACAGAGTTGTTAAGAAAGCATATAGTGTTTTGGCTTTCATGAACAGGGGGATTGAGTTTAAGAGTTGTGAGATCTTCTTGCAGCTCTAGAAAACCTTGGCTAGACCGTACTTGGAATACTGCATCCAGTTCTGGTCGCCCTATTATAGGAAAGATGTGGATGCTTTGGAGAGGGTTCAGAGGTGGCTTACCAGGATGCTGCCTGGAATGGAGGGCTTACCTTATGAAGAGAGGTTGACTGAGCTCGGACTTCTTTCATTGGAGAAAAGGAGGAGGAGAGGGGCGCTAATTGAGGTATACAAGTTAATGAGAGCCATAGATAGAGTCGAAAACCAGAGACTTTTTCCCAGGCCAGAAATGGCTAAAACGAAGTGTCATAGTTTTAAGCTGGTTGGAGGAAAGTATGGAGGGGATGTCTGAGGCGGGTTCTTTACACAGAGAGTTGTGAGAGCATGAACTTGACCAGTTGTGGAAGCAAGATCATTGGGGACATTTAAGAGACTGCTGGACATGCATATGGTCTCAGAAATTTGAGGGTGCATACATGAGGATCAATGGCTGGCACAACATCGTGGGCTGAAGGGCCTGTTCTGTGTTGCACTGTTCTATGTTCTATTTTGAAAGTGCTTGCACTTAATAGTAAGTTGGTCTTGGGTGTGGAACTGAGACCCATCATTCCAATGCTCCATACTGTGAGTTGTGCACTGTTTTCACCACATTGTTATTAAGATTAACTGCATAAAGGGGGAATTTTGTGTTTATTCGACAATCTAAAAGTTGGTATTACGAAAGGATATCGGATCTTCAGTAAAAATACTTTGCTGTTAATGGTTAGAACAATGCTGCAAACATTTACACAGAGATTTCCAGCTCAGGTCACACACAAGGATGTTGGGCTGGGCTGATGCCAGCCATCAATGGAGCTACACATTTCTGTTTGGATACTGACATTGTGGAGTTAACATACACTGGATATGGTTTATGAGGGATTCAATGTAAGACGCCATGTGCTGCAGGAACCCTTCATCTTTATAACACATTCATTCAGGATTGGGTCCAAGGTACAGAAT
Organism: Chiloscyllium punctatum; assembly: GCF_047496795.1. Lineage (NCBI taxonomy): Eukaryota > Metazoa > Chordata > Chondrichthyes > Orectolobiformes > Hemiscylliidae > Chiloscyllium > Chiloscyllium punctatum. The sequence continues at coordinate 34,601,726 of NC_092756.1, forward strand.
TACAGAGTTTATGTGGCTCACCAGAAGGGATATACTTGCGAGACACAGTTGTTTACAGGTCATTGTTACAAATGTTGAACTGCATCTGGACTAGCGCCATGTGCTAGTCCATTGACCAGTCTGCCCCACACACATCTCCCTCTTCTTCAGGTATGTCTCTAACCAGTCTCTTGTGAGAGATTGTGTGAATAACTGTCCAGCTCAAGTTAGGAAGCTCACTGAGCAGATTTTGGAGATGGCCAGTGTTTTGGAGGTCGTGGTGAGGGCCAGTAAAACTGTGTCTGAATGTAGTTTTTTTTTTCCCCAATGTAATTGCCAACAGCTTTGCTGCCTGCAAGATGGTGTGTTCACTGAACTGAACATGAATTGGCTGTTCACTGAAGTCACTGAACTGTAATAGTTAGGTGTGCGCTCTGGTAAGTCAATTATTGTTCACTTCAATTGCTTTCGATTGAAAAACAATGATGTTTGGTTTATTTTAAAGTATGTAAGAAATAAAGTGATATTAACTCTTCATTATACGGAATGTAAAAGTGACCTGCTGTATATTTCCCACAGTCTAATCAAGCAACAATCAGATATTGTCTGGAAAGCAAGATTATGTGAACAGGACTATGTCCCAGGCAACATCACCATCCTCTGTGGTAGCTTCTGTCCCATGACAGGACACAGCCAGGCAGAGGGGGACAGTTCCTTGACAGATAGTTAATATAGGGCGGCATGGTGGCTCAATGGTTAGCACTGCTGCCTCATAGCACAGGGGACACAGGTTTGATTCCAGGCTTGGGCCAATGCCTTTGATGTGTTTGCACATTCTCCCCGTGTCTGCAATGGTTTCCTCGCACAGTCCAAAGAAATACAGGTCAGGTGAATTGGCCATGGTAGTCGTTTGCTCTTCGGAGGGGGTTGGCGTGGACTGGTTGGGCCGAAAGGTCTGTTTCCGCACTGTAGGAAATCTAATATAAGCATAGTGCTCAGCATTGATATTGGATCCTGTGGCGGATAGACTGCTCTGCGGCAGGTTATGGAGAACCAATAAAAGGGAAACCTATAATGGACCACATCATCACCGATTTGCCTACTGCAGATACAATCCTCCATTTCATATATCGGCAAGATTGGTCACTGCACAGTCCTTATGGGGACAACGGCTAATTTCACATTTTGCAGACCCTTCACACCATGATATCTCCTGAATGGTTCATACTTTAAACAGATTAAGCAATCAATGACGATGCATCCATGAGGTACAATGGATGCATCGTCAGCAGCACAATAAAATTCTGTACAACTCCTGCAGTCTGCAACTTCCTGGACCGACATGCCTCCCACTGTACAGGAACAACCACGGCCCGACATACATCCCTCTGTACAGTAACCATCATGGCCCAACATACCTCCCACTTTAAAGTAACTATCACGGCCCAATGCACCTTTTACTGTACAGTAACCATCGTGGCCCAACATACCTCCCACTGAACAGTAACGGTGACGGCCTGACATACCTTCCACTGTACAGAAACTATCACAGTCCGACATACCTCCCACTGTACAGTCCACAATCACGGCCAAACATACCTCTCACTGTAAAGAAACCATCATGGCCCGACATACCTCCCACTGTACAGTAAACAGTACGGCCCGAAACATCTCCCAAATATACAGTAACCATCACGGCCCTCCATAACTCCCTCTGTACAGTAACCGTCGCGGCCCAACATACCACCATTATACAGTATGCGTCATGGCCTAACATACCTCCCAATGTACAATAACCAACACGGCCCAACATACATTTCACTGCACAGTAACCGTCATGGCCCGCCATACCTCCCACTGTACCGTAACCATCATGGACTGACATATCTCCCAATATATACTAACCATCACACCCCGACGTACCTCCCACTGTACAGTAACCATCACACCCCGACGTACCTCCCACTGTACAGTAACCATCACACCCCGACGTACCTCCCACTGTAGTAACCATCACACCCCGACGTACCTCCCACTGTACAGTAACCATCACACCCCGACGTACCTCCCGGGCGGCGCGGTGGCACAGTGGTTGGCACTGCTGCCTCACAGCGCCTGAGACCCGGGTTCAATTCTCGCCTCAGGCGACTGACTGTGTGGAGTTTGCACGTTCTCCCCGTGTCTGCGTGGGTTTCCTCCGGGTGCTCCGGTTTCCTCCCACAGTCCAAAGATGTGCAGGCCAGGTGAATTGGCCATGCTAAATTGCCCGTAGTGTTAGGTAAGGGGTAGATGTAGGGGTATGGGTGGGTTACGCTTCGGCGGGGCGGTGTGGACTTGTTGGGCTGAAGGGCCTGTTTCCACACTGTAAGTAATCTAAATCTAAATACCTCCCACTGTACAGTAACCATCACGGCCCGACATACTTCCCACTGTACAGTAACCATCACGGCCCGACATACCTCCCACTGTACAGTAACCAGCACGGCCCGACATACCTCCCACTGTACAGTAACCATCACGGCCCGACATACCTCCCACTGTACAGTAACCATCACACCCCGACATACCTCCCACTGTACAGTAACCATCACGGCCCGACATACCTCCCACTGTACAGTAACCATCACGGCACAAATTACATCCCACTGTAGCGTCCCCGACACGACCCGACTAACCTCCCATTGTACAGTAACCATCATGGTCCGACATACCTCCCACTGTACAGTAACCATCACGGCCCGACATACCTCCCACTGTACAGTAACCATCACGGCCCAACATACCTCCCACTGCACAGTAATCGTCACGTCCTGACATACCTCCCACTGTACACTAACTTTCACGGCCCGACATACCTCCCACTGTACAACAACCATCACGGACCAACATACCTCCCACTGTAAAGTATCAATCACAGTCCGACATACCACCCACGATATAGTAACCATCACGGCCCGGTGTACCTCCCTCTGTACAGTATCTGTCACAGCTCGACATACTTCCCACTGTGCTGTAACCATCACTGCCCAACATACCTCCAAAAGTGCAGTAACCATCACGGCCCGACATACACCCACCGTACAGTAACCATCACGGCCCAACATACCTTCCACTGTACAGTAACTGACACAGCTCGACATACCTCCCACTGTACAATAACCATCAAGGCGCAATATACCTCCCACTGTACAGTAACCATCATGGCACAACATACCTCCCACTGCAGAGTAACCGTTATGGCCCGTCATACCTCCCACTGTACAGTAACCATCATGGCCCGGCATACCTCCCACTGCACAGTAACTATCACGGCCTGACATGCCTCCCACTGCACCGTAACCATCACGGCCCGACCTACCCCCCACTGTACAGTAACTATCACAACCTGACATACCTCCTACTGTCCATTAAGCGTCATGGCACGACATACATCCCAATGTATTGTAACCGACACGGACCGACACACCTCCCAATGTACAGTAACCATCACGTCCCGAAATACCTCCCACCGACAGTAACCATCACGGCCCGACATAGCTCCCAATGTACAGTAACCATCACGGCCGTACATACCTCCCAATGTGCCGTAAATATCACAGCCCGACATTCCTCCCACTGTACAGTAACCATCATGGCCCGTCATACCTCCCACTGCACAGTAACTATCACGGCCTGACATGCCTCCCACTGCACCGTAACCATCACGGCCCGACCTACCCCCCACTGTACAGTAACTATCACAACCTGACATACCTCCCACTGTACCGTAACCATCATGGCCTTACATACCTCCCAATTAACAGTAACCGTCACTTCCCGACATGCCTCCAAGTGTACAGTAACTGTCACGGTCCGACATACCTCCCACTGTACAGTAACCATCACGCACCAAAATACCACAAACTGTACAGTAACCATCACGGGCGAACATACCTCCCACTGTACCGTAAACATCATGGTCCAACATGCCTCCCACTGTTCAGTAACCATCAAGAGCTCAGTTCTTAGCACTGCTTCCTCACAGCGCCAAGGTCCTCGGTTCACTTCCGGCCTTGGGTGTCTCTGTGGATTTTGAACATTCCCCCCGTGTCTGCGTGCGTTTCCCCCAGGTGCTCCAGTTTTCTCTCATAGTCTAAAGATGTGCAGGTCAGCTGAATTGGCCATACTACATTGTCCACAGTGTTAGATGCATTAGTCAGTGTTAAATGTAGGGCAGGCAAATGGATCTGGTTGGGTTGCTCTTCTGAGGATTGATGTGGATTGGTTGGACTGATGGGCCTGTTTCCATACTGTAGGGAATCTAATGTAACCTCCAAGGTTCAAATCAGGAATATGATGGAATAATCACTTGTCTGACTGTGGGCAACTCCAACAGTACTCTTGTATGGACTTACTAGCAACAGGCAACACAGTTGTGTGGGGAATGCCCTTTCTCACAAACTTGATGGATTATTTTGACGAAGTGACAAAATTGATTGATGAGGAAATGGGGCTCGATGTTGTCCGTTTGGACCTTAGCAATGCCTTGGATATGGTTCTTATGGCAGCCTCATATAGAAGGTGAAGTGAAATGGGATCAGTGGTCAGTTAGTAAGATGGATAGAGAACTGCTTGGTCATAGAAGACAAAGTCGTGGCGGAACAGTGTTTATGTGACTTGAGATGTGTAAGTAGATCGGCGGAGTTGCAAATTATGAGGATGATTGCCAGAAAATAGAGCAGGATATAGGTCAGCTGCAGACTTGGACAGAGAAAGCACAGATGTAACTTTATCTGGGCTGCTGCGACATGATGGGTTTTAGAAGGTCTAATGCAGAAGAGAAGTATAAATTGAATGGAAAAATTCCTGGCCGCATCAACATCCGAAGGGATCTAGATGTACAGCTCCTCAGTTCCCTGAAAGTGGTAACACAGGTGGATAGGGTGATCAAGAAGACTGATGGCAAACTTGGAGACATGCATCGGAGCATGCAGTATGAAACTTAGCAGGTCATATTGCAGTTGTCGAGAAACTTAGTTCGGGCACATTTGGAATATTGTGTACAGTACTGGTTACCACACCAGCAGAACGATGTGGAAGTGTTGGAGAGGGTATAGAAAGGTTTTACCAGGATGTTGTCTGGTCTGGAGGGTATTAGCCAGAAGAAGATATTGAACAAACATTGTTTGTATGCAGCTGGGCATCATTGGCTATGGGGCTACCTGATAGATATTTAGAAAATTCTCAAAGGCATAGACAGAAGGACAGTTACGTTTTAGGTAAAAGGGAGAACGTTCAGGAGATGTGATTGGTAAGGTTTATTTTGCTGTTCCAGGCAGAATGTGAAAGTGCATGGAATGCACTGATAGAGGGGAAGAAGCCAATGTAGCAAGGTTTAAGAGTAATGTTGGCACAAGTATTCGTAAGTAGGGAATAGAATGACATAGACTTTATTGGAACAAATACTTTTAATTTAACTTTAGAATGGCATCATGTGTCAGTGCGGGCTTTCTGGGACGAAGGCCTGTTCCTGTGCTAGACAGTTCTTTAAAACAAGATTTAAGTGCAGGAGTGGCAAGATGTTGACTGAATGATGACTGAGGATCAACAACCACATACAGTGGATCTCTTAACAACGTGCAGCTTCATACCCTCCCACCCACAGCAGGGAAACTCAATATGGAGAATTGGATGTGAAAGTCCGAGCTGGTACTGTGTGCAGTTCTGGTCGCCTCATTTTAGGAAAGATGTGGAAGCTTTGGAGAGGGTGCAGAGAAGATTTACCAGGATGTTGCCTGGAATGGAGAGTAGGTCGTACGAGGATAGGTTGAGAGTTCTCGGCCTTTTCTCGTTGGAACGGCGAAGGATGAGGGGTGACTTGATAGAGGTTTATAAGATGATCAGAGGAATAGATAGAGTAGACAGTCAGAAACTTTTTCCCCGGGTACAACAGAGTGTTACAAGGGGACATAAATTTAAGGTGAAGGGTGGAAGGTATAGGGGAGATGTCAGGAGTGGGTTCTTTACCCAGAGAGTGGTGGGGGCACGGAATGCGCTGCCCGTGGGAGTGGTAGAGTCAGATTCATTGGCGACCTTTAAGCGGCATTTGGATAGGTACATGGATGGGTGCTTAATCTAGGATAGAAGTTCGGCACAACATCGTGGGCCGAAGGGCCTGTTCTGTGCTGTATTGTTCTATGTTCTATGTTCTATGTTCTATGGTAACTGGTGACTTCATCTCACCCTTCGCTCCGACGGCCTTCTATCTTGGACACCAACATCTCGGGAGACACTGCATAGACAGAAGCTGCATGTAGCCCACACCACCAATACTGGCATCTGTCACATGTTAGCCTCACCATGCCATCCCAGCACATCTCTGACACAATGACAGTAGGCTTCTGTATTTCAATGCTGCAGCTCAGGGTGCACTGACAACTCTCATTGCAATGCTGCTGCAATGATACTGTGCTCAGGGACAAACACCCAGCTCATGGACCGTCCCTCTGCGCTGCTCACTCCGTGTTTGTACGCACTCAATGCTGCTGCAAGGACACACGGCTCCGGGACACACACCCAGCTCATGGACCGTCGCTCTGGGCTGCTCACTCCGTGTTTGTACACACTCAATGCTGCTGCAAGGACACTTTGATCAGGGACACACACCCAGCTCATGGACCGTCCCTCTGGGCTGCTCACTCCGTGTTGTACACACTCAATGCTGCTGCAAGGACACTGTGCTCAGGGACACACACCCAGCTCATGGACCGTCCCTCTGCGCTGCTCATTCGATGGTTGTACGCACTCACTTTGAGATGACTTGAATACTCACAGAACTATTGCCTTGCCTTCCCCTGCCCTCAGCAGTGTATCCCCTTAGCCAGAGCTAACATGTTCACCCGCCTGCTGTATTGTCTTGGTGTTTAGCACAGAGACAAACCAGGAAGCTTGATATCATTGTCACAGTCAGTCACGGTGCCCAGCAGTGAGTCAATAGGTGTCTCAGATCCCAGTCTGACAGCTTGGATATGGCCAGTAAGCCTGTCATGGTTGATAGAGTCAGGATCCTTCCCCTGTGATGGGAAGAGGAGATGAATGTTGGGGAGCCCCCCATCCCTCTTGTCTCTTTCTGCTCTCGTGTGGGGTGGTTCCTTCCAAAATCTGACAATTACCAACCGGTATTAAGGGAGGTGGAATTGTTTGTAACAGCTGGGACAGACCGAGAGAAGGTGCTGCATTCAGTGACAGTGGGACAGCATGAGCCTTTGTGGGAGGTGGGTGCAGTGACAGAGATACAGTGAGGGCGAGATCACAAAGTGCACAGTGTCATGGTGGCGTGGAGCAGGTCACTGACCTCCTTCCGACAGTGCTTGGCATTCAGCAAGAAGGCTGACACCTCACTGACACAGGGGTCAACCTCCAACCAACCTGGCAGGGTGTCGTGTCATGGCCTCCGCTGCCAGTCCTGGAGGAAGATAATGTCCCTTTCGTGCACCATGCCATCCACCAGAACCTCAGCGGCTTGGTCTCAAAGTGAAACCCCAGTTTTAGCCCCTCTGCCATGTCCAGGCCAGTTTCGGATTGACAATCAAAGAATATAATTACTTTTAAAGATGGCCCCTGTAACAGGGAGGCAGGTACATTCTGGGATATCCAGGCAGTGGACAGTTGTTATGACAAAGGGAAAAAATCATCTGCTTAGCGCCAGATGAGAGGATGATCATGTGGGCAGGGAAGGGAGTTAATGGGGCAGATTGGAGATGGTATCATGAGAAAATGCACTTCACCTTGTGGAGAGAAACCCTCCATGAAACCCGACTAAAATGAGACTTGACCAGATCCTTAGATGGCTAAGGCGTCTGACTGTCTGAACTAAAATAGGGATGCAGTGAGAAATATTGAGAACAACAAACTTGGAGCGGAGAATTTTACAGGAGATTCAAATCCTTAAAATAGGGGTAGTACAATGCTCCAGACTGTTAAAAGGACCCAGGGAAAATACCCTCCCTTATAGTTAGCCACATTATCCAATCCTCACTGGATGCAGGGATGGTGCCGGAGGCCTGGAGAACGGCTAACACCGCAGCTTTGTTTAATGTGGAGCAAGGGACTGACTGAATAGGTCGCGGCTGGAATTCTGAGACAGTGGATAAACGGTCACTGAGGAAGTCCCAGGGACTCTAGGACGGTCGTTCTGGATTTGTTCAAGCAAGATCGTGTGTAATTAATCTGACTGTCTCGGTTTGAGGCACTAGCCTGTAACAGCATGTGACTTACTTGGATTTAACGAGGGTTCGCATGGCAGGCTGTTAAAAAACAGAAACTATAGGATCCAGGTGAATGGAGCAAACAACCCCGAGAAGTGCAAGGCAATGCATTTGGGGACATCAACAATAGAGAGGAATACACAATAAATGAGAGTATAGACAGTGTGGGCAGAAGGAAGCTGGAAACATTAATAATCTTGTTAATATAGCAAATAGCATTATTTCCACTATCAGACAAAATACGGGACTTCAAAGCAGGAAACTTACGCAGGAACTGTATAAATAATGAGTTGAGTCACAGCTTGGGGACTATGTGCAGTTCTGGTCACCCCATCACATGGAAGAATGGAATTGGACAGGAGAGGGTACAAAGGAGATTCGTTATCCTGTGACAGTGAAAGTGTAGTTATGAGGAAAACTTGGAACGGAGGATAATAAGAGTAGATTTGATTGGGATGCACATATTGTCAGGATCTTGGGTAGAAAGGAGAGAACACCTTGTTCCTGTTGGGAGCTCAGTTACCAGTGGCGAATATTAAATGTAATTGGTTGAAATATTAGAGAAGTGGTGAGGAAGGTTGTCATTTCACCCAGAATAGGGTAGGGATCTGGGTGTCACACATAGAAGCGGAGTAGAGGCAGAAGCTCTCAAACCATTTTAATAACGTGCCTGGATCTGCACTTGAAGTCCTACACTGTCCGGGGAGACAGAACTAGTGCTTTAAAAAACAACGTCACATCTGACCAATTCAGAGAGTGGACAGAATCATCTCCTCTCAACTGTGCTATTTTCTGAAGTTTTCAAAAGTTACCAATATCTGATAGGATCATTACACAGGGATGAGGGGTGAGGGCAGGGAGGAGCAGTGTCTCAAGTGGTTAGCATCACGATAATGCTGATCCAATCCTTTATACTCAATGCTACTTCACCGTGTTGGCTTTTTCTGTCCTTCCTACATAAATGAGGAAAACCTTTGATTATTCAATTCTCAGTCGTGATCACACTGCAACCCCATTTCCATAATCCCAGCTCAATCTGACCTGGTTCATTCTATTTAAAGCTACAATTACAGGAACAATGACACCTTCTTCAATTTCCTGACTCCCCTGTGCCTATTGATCCTCCTTCCTTTTCCCTCCCCTCCTGCACAGTCAGGCTGCTTGTGGTGCCACAGACATGGCTCCGACTGCCCTCCCCTGAGCAGCCCGCACCTTCATCAGCTTCCAAACCAGGAAACTAAATTGGAAGGGGGATATCAGAATATTCTTCCATTCCCTGAATGTTTCTCTTCGATTGTCTAGTCCCCTATTCACTTTCTTCTTCTCGGTTGTCATGTCTGCAGGGTAATCTGCTGTGTGCGTGTGCTATCCACCTAACTCTCAGCATCACAGATGTCCCACAGAGTCTCTCGTCACTATCTGAGCTCCAAGACCCAGTGTTCATCTCGGACACGAGCAGGGGCGATGGCTTCCCAACGTAACAGAACATTCTTTCCATCTGAGAAACACGTCTTGTTATGTCTTAAAATGCAACTTATTTAATTGTTTAGAATTAAGTTAACATCAGCGAAAAAGAAATGGTTCACTCCCTTATTCAACTGTGGCTTACTGCGGGTAATGTATATATTGGCTCAGAATTTCACTTTTCCCTCTTATTATGAGTTCAACCAATATTTCATAAGTTGAAAAAAACAATTTGCTAACTTCTATCAATTTACAGACAGTCGCTAATAACGATGTATTATCTGCCAATGAATTTACAGCCTTTTCTGTGACGGCTCTTGTCCTTCTTCCAAACTCAGTGCAGGCAGGTCCCAGCAGCAGAAAGTTATCTCTGTGACTCCCAGGTACATGTAATCCTCCAGCTCCCACTACACTCTGCTCCCTCACACGGTCATTGTCTACATAACTCTTCCCAGGGACGTGTAATCCTCCAGCTCCCACTTCACTCTGCTCCCTCACTGGGTCACCGTCTCTGTGACTCCCAGGCACGACTAGGCCTCGATCCTCAGTGCTGATTTATATCCTCCCACTTTGCTGCCTCTGTAACTCCCAGTTATGTTAGCCTCATGCTCCTGCTCCAAGTTGCTCCGTCACATGGACACTCTCTCTGTGACTCGGTGCTGATTTCGAGGCTCCTGCTCTGCTGCTTCTCCAACTCCAAGTCCTTGTCGGCCTCGATCATTGCTACTGATTAATATTCTCCCGCTCTATGCTGCTTTCTCTCAGATTCTCTCCCTTTGTGACTCCTAGGTGATGGTGGGCCTCAAGCCTCAGCTAAGATTTATAACATCCCTTTCCGCACTGCTCTCTTACAGGATCGCTGTTGTGCCTGGAAGACAGTGGGGAAGAGGAGGATTAGACAGAGCAGAGGGTGTTACAGTGATTGAACGAGCTATATGGAATGGAACAGGTTATCTGGGGAGCTAGGTAGACCTGCAGTGTCTAAAGCAGGTTATTGGAAGATACAGTGAGAGTTGCACCCACTGAAGAAGGCGAAGGACATAGAGAGATAGTAGATTGTTTATGACGGAGCTATGCAGAGCCAAAAGTTCTTTTTCTGTGCTGCTTACAGAGATGTGTAAACTTCAACAAATACAAATTGAGAGCCAGCAAGTGCTGTATGGCAGTGGAGACCGTTGGATGTTACAGAGTGAAAAGACTTGCAGTAACTGGGGGGAATATAAACGTTTGGAGCACTGGTGGTGTTCAAGAACCTTCAGGACATGAGGAGGTGCAGAAAATGGGAGCGTTCCAAATATTGAGATTGTAGGAACTGGAAGCCCCGAGATGGATAAGGAGGATGAAAAGTGCCAATTTAGCACACGCAACCATTGTAATTATAGATTACAGTTGTCATTGATTACAGTTATATGGAGAGTTCCAGAAACTGAAGGGGTTACAAATTTACAAAGGGAGAGAATTTAGGTGATCAGAAATTTAAACAAGAATAAAGAAATTTTAGAGATCTCTAACACAGATGGGGATGGAGGAGGTAAGATATTGTGAGGAACTATAAGAGTTATAAGTCGGGGACGATGTCAGATATAAAAGGCAGAGCTGCATTGTCTGTGTGCAGTTCGAGACATGAGGGGTGTTGTAACGCCTGCTGGAGGCTACACGGATAACAACAGTTCCAACGGCTGGTGCAGGGGCTCAGGAAGGCAACTCACCACCACCTTCTCAGGGATAACTCAAAATCAATAATAAATGCTGGCCCAGCCAACAAAGCTCATGTTCACCAATGAAAGAAGCAATAAAAGATCTACAAGTAACTCTGATGTCACTCAGGCAGGCCCTTTCAACAGCACTTCATAAACCCGGAACCACTCTACCCTGGAAGGATAGGAGCTCCAGGTGCAGGGGAACACCAGCATTTCCAAGGTTCCCTCCAAGCCACGCTCCATCCTCCCAGCACTGTGTCTGTCCCTACACCCAAAGGACTGCAATGGGTCAGGAAGGCAGCTCCCCACCACCTTCTCCAGGGAATTACAGATGGGCAGGTACTGGTGAAACTCTGCTGTTTACAGCCAGACAGAAAAATAAATCCAGCAGTAGGTGTGAAATGAAATTTCCGTTTCAGAAAAACATGCTGAGCATGGATAGAGTATTTGTCTGATTGGCACAAGACAGAGAGTATGAAGAAAGGGGTATTTTTCACGATGGGAACTGGTGATGAGGGTAGCTTCACAGGGGTCAGTGTTGGGACTACACGCTACACATTATTCATTCAGAGTCTGGACAAAGGATGTGAACGGACACGAGAAATAGGTTTCCAAAAAAGATGCCAGGAATGAAATTCGGGTCATATGAGGAGCAGGTGAAGTCTCTGGGTCTGCACTTGATGAAATTTCAAAGGGGTCGGCAGACGCTCATTCAGACTGACAGAACACTGAGGGGTCTGGATGGAGTGCACGGTGGGAAGATGTTTCCACGAGTGGAGAGACTAGGGGCCAAGGGCACAACTTCAGAGTGAAGGGACCACCCTTTCGAACAGAGAAGTGGAGGAATGTATTCAGCCAGGGGGATGGATCCGTGGAACTCTCTGCCTCATGGGGCTGTGGATGCTAAGTGATTCAGTGAACCTAACTCCGAGATAGCTAGGTTCTTGATGAGTAGCGAGATCAAGGGTTACAGGGAGTAAGTGAGAGAATGATGCTGAGAAACAATTCAGCCATAATCTAACAGTGGAATAGACCCGATGGACAGAATGGCCTCACTCTGCTCCTGTACATGATGGTCTTATGGACTGGGCCTGGTCCATATGTCTCGAACTGTGCAGTTATAATTTCTGGCATATCGTTTACCATACATTACAGCACTTTTCGGATTACTGCTGTCACCTCTTGGTTTCAGATCAACAGCAGAAAGCTACATCATTGAGTAACGTGGGAATCATTGTGTATAAATCTCAGAAAGGTCGCATACAGGGTCAGCAGGACATTGAGAATGAAAATGGAATGCTTACATTGATTTCAAAGGGATTGGAGAATAAAAATGGGGAAGGCTTGTAACAACTATAGAAGACTCCAAACACCTCAAACTGGGAATACTGTGAACAGGTTTGGTCCCCTATCTGGCGGGAAAATGTCCTTGCATTGGAGGCAGAACTGAGAAGGTTCACCAGGCTGATCTTCCAAATGGAGGGATAATGATGATAAGAGGTGGAGAAGGTTGAACTTGCAGTCGTTAAATTTTAGAAAATGAGGCAAATTTATTGATACAATGAAGAATATTGTGTTCTTACAGATTCGGTACTGAGACATTGTTTCCCTGAGCAAAGGATCTGTAACCGGAGATCAAGGGGAATACAGACATCAGAGAAACTAACTGGGAAAGGCTGGGTTGTAGAGACTGGACGATGTTCGGGTGGTTTGAGATCACTGTTGGTGGTTAGAGATCAGATAGGTTGTTGGGCTGAAAGATACCAAGGAAAGATACAGGGTTATCAGTCCTGAAGGAGTTACAGAGATCAGGAGGAATATAGGGACTAGAGATTCACCAGATAGGGGTGGTCGTTGGAACTTCAGGAGATATTGAGAGGGGGACGGTTGTCGGGACTGGAGATTACACAGATATTGGTGGTAGTTGGAGCTACAGAAGTATTTAGAGCAAGGAAGGGTTGTAGGTATTTGGAGCTACAGGTGCTTATTGAGAAAGGGAGCATTGGAGGAACTAGAGATTACACAGATTGGGGTGGTCGTTGGAGTTGCAGGAGTTTATCGAGAAAGGGACGATTGTTGATGCTGGGAATTACACTGACATGTACAATAGGTGGAGCTGCCGGAGTGAGTGAGATAGGGAGGGTTGAAGGGTCTGGATCAGTTAACACAGCCAGGGAGAAGTTTAGGGATTGGAGGAGCCAGAGACACTGAGGAGGGTAGGGCTGCTGGAGTTCAGAGGGTTAGTGAGGGCTGTGAAGATAGGTTTGCAGCATTCCCATCAGTTACACAGAGATGTGTAGTGCTGTTCAGGAGGAGTTTACAGAAATCTACAGGGTTGCAGATACTGGAAGATATTACAAAGACAGTGAGCTGTAGTATTTGAGGAGGTTACAGTTACAGTGACAGGATGCGTGGAGGAGTTGGAGGCTGCTACAGATGTTAAACATCCTGCAAGGGATCAATAACCTTATATCGATCAGGGGGATTGGAAGCTCTGGAGATAAAGAATGAGAATTGCAGTGACTGAAGAATATCACAGAGATGGGGAGCTGGTTCCACAGATCGGGGCGTTGCATGGACCTGAGAGGGTTCGGCAGATCGGGAGACTGTAGGATGTTCACATTTTAAGAGTGTTCCAGGATTGGAAAAGATTACACAGTTAAGGACGGATGTTGGAGCTGTGGGAGTTCACAGAGACTCGGAGGGTTGAAGGGTTTAGAGCTGTTTATGGATAGTGGGCTATATTTAGGGACAGTAATATGAACGCAGAGGGAGAGATTAGATTAGATTAGGTTCCCTACAGCATGGGAACAGGTACTTCGGCCCAACAAGTTCACACCAACTCTCCAAAGAGTAACTCACTCAGACCCACTTCTCTCCGACAATGCACCTAACATTATTTGCAACTTAGAATGGCCAATCCGCCTAACCTACACATCTTTGGACTGTGGGAGGAAACGAGATCACCCGGAGGAAACCCACACAGACACAGGGAGGCTATGCAAACTCCACACAGACAGACACCAAACGCTGGAATCGAAGTTGTGTCCCCGGCGCTGTGAGGCACCATTGCTCAACACTGAGCTACCATGCTGCCCAAATTGAAGAATTATACAAGAGAGAGTGTTTGAGGTGCTGGGAGGGCTGTATGGAGCAAACAGAGATGTGGAGTGCTGTTGTGGCTTGAAAAGGGTCTGAAAAGGGTGTTTATGTCGAAATGAAGGTTGGTAGGGATGGGAGAAGGTTACTGAGGTCGTGTGGTGCTATAGGCCAGGAGGCAGGAGTGTCATAAGGCCTGCAGAAGGTTACAGTGATATCATGTTCTCCTGGGGATTGAGGAAGTTACACAGGTGGGACTTTGGTCCAGGCTGGAGGATTTTACAGAGACGGGGGCACTGTAAGTATTGTGCAAGACTACAGAAATAGGAATTACTGTACTGAATGCAGGATGAGATTATTGAGATTGGGCATGTTCCCGAAACTGGAGCAATTTACACCTCGGGAGTGTCGTCAAAATTGCAGTAGGTTTGAAATATACAGATGGAATATGGGAAGGGTGGAGGTTATAGAAACAGGAAATTTTCGGGAATCACAAGCATTCAAGACTCTGGTACAAATGAGTTGGATCGAAAGGCATGTTTCCTTCCTGTATGTCTGTATCACACGACAAGAGACAGTGAGAGGGGGCAATATAGAACTGAAAGATCGCAGGTTTCAATGCCATCTCATTGAGGGAGGCTTGCTTTCCCCTCTGTTGTAGTGATCCTTACGAAGACAGCACAGGCCTGGATTGATAACTGTCAACTTCCTATATTGACGCAGGAAGGTTCAGCACAGCAGAGATGAAAGTTAACAAGAGGGTGGGGATTGAGCCTGGAACCATCATGCCCTGTGTTCGTGCTTCAACATTGTATCTATGTAATGTCTTCTAGACCAAAGTTCGATCCCGTAAATACATACTGCTCTGTTCACTGTGACTGATCTTACCGATCTGCAGGATTTACTGAAGGCTTCAGATCTCTCTCCATCTCTCTCTGGCTGACCAACTGTCTTCAGTGTGGTGATGAACGAAAGAGGAATTGGGAATTCTGCTGAGTCAGTAGCATCCTCAGTACCTACAGGAGACAGAGAAATGAGCAGAATGGGAAAATATACTGGTACAGTGAGGGTTACACGTGCAGCATGACACTGAGTCCCACAGAGACCTGGAAAATCCCAGACTCCATCCCTGGCCTGTGCTGCCCGTCTCTCTGGAGTGGAGAATTCTGTTGCCTCAGGATCCGGAGTCGCTGCAAAAGGTGCTGTCAGCGGCATCAATTAAACCCACATGGTAACAGATACCATATGAAGAGATACTGAGTGATATCACCAGAGTGCAGGAAGGTATCAGGATCAAACCACAGTCAGGAAGAAGGGGGTTTGATTCATGGTGAACTGGGGGCAGTACTTAGGGATAGGGGAGCAATCAGTGGGCCAGGCAATGGCTTCGTGTTACTCTCACTCGACACTCATCCAGAATTTAAAGCCAGTAGCAGGGATACCCATCTAACTTACTTAATACCATTTAAGTAAGGAAATCTGTTATGGGCTGCCGGTCTGGCCAACTTATGAATCCAGACCCAGAGCAAGGAGGTTGACTCTCAACTGCCCTGTGAAATGATCTGGCAAGCCACTCAGCTCAAGGGCAGCTCGGGGGTGGCCATGAAATGCTGGCCAGCTAGAGACAGCAACATCCCACGAGTGAATTAAAAACAACACTACTGGGAACAGTGTCTTAGCCAATAATATCGGTAAGTTTATGGGCAGGGCTTTAAACTGACAGAGAGGATGCAGGGGCCCGGTTCAGGTGAAAGGAGCTTTCCAAATCCAAAGAGAAAAGGTGACATATCAGAACAGCATGGGAATGTGACTGAAGACAAGCAGAAAAGTACAGGTAGGGACAGTGAATTCTGACAGGAAATTCTGGGAAAAAAGTCAATTGCAATTTTGTTTTGGAAATGTCAAAGTATCGGCGAGATCTGCTCACCAGAAAGATGTGGTTACAGGAGAAAATGTGCTGTACTGTCTGTGTTCTAAACAGGGACGGTGACAATGGCAGGAAGAGGTTTCACGAGGCTGGAGAGGATGGGACCTGAATGAAGAGACACAATTCATTTGCTCGGAGTGCCAGAGGTAACAGAAACACCAATGGCCTGAACTGAAGCAGACGACCCAGACTGGGAGAGTTGTGGAGATTGGAGGTGGTTTCACAGGGACGGAGGACCATAGAGCCATAGGAGGTTACACAAATGTGGAGAGTTGTATGGCCTGCAGGAGTGCATGGATATGGAGAGGTTGGGAGGAATGAGCTCGTTGACAGGGATAAGAACTTTGATTGGATGGAGCGGTTTACACCGTCAGGAATGTTTTAGGCAAATCGAGCAGATTACAGCGATAAAGTGGGGTGTATTGGCAGGAGGAAGAAACAGAGATATGGAGGGTAGTCATGGCTGAAGATGTTTATAGATACAGGAAGGTTTAGGCTCTGCAGATTATTTAGATATGGAGGGTGTGGAGTCTGACAGATTTTCCAGAATGGCAGTAATTTTGGTTGGAATCAGGATTCCTGAAGAAGGGCTTATTCCCGAAACGTCGATACTCCTGCTTCATTGTTGCTGCCTGATCTGCTGCGTTTTTCCAGCAACACATTTTTAAGCTAAAGATCAAAATCACACAACACCAGCCTACAGGTCCAATAGGTCTAGTTAGAGGCACTAGCTTTCGAAGTGCTGCTTCTTCATCAGGTGGTTGTGGAGCACAGTCATAAGACACAGAATTTATAGCAACATGTTGGCAGTGTCATGGAATGAAATATTAAACAAGTTTTGATTAAGTCTTTCATCTTTTAGAATGATCACCAGCGCTTCCAAATCTTGCGCTTCCAAACACAGAGGGACCTCGACTATCCAAATATCAATTATCTGAATATCGGATTATCCAAAGGAGATCTTGATGTCCCGATAGAAACAGTACATTAAAGAGTTGTTTCAAGCCTGATTGTGTTTTTGTTTTGTTCACACTTATTAAAACTGGTTTCGGCTCACTGAAACGCTGCCGAAAACAGTCCTGGACATCGAGCCCAGGTCCCATCTCCAAATGACTGACCTCCCACCCTCTTTGGCTCTCCCCACACTTAGCGCCTGGAGTTCTACAAAGGGGTAAATCCTAAATCCCCCTTATTCAGATAGTCTCTCAAACATTGTCCTGTACAGGGCAAACGTGGAACTTTTCAAAATGTTGAAGGAAAAGTTGTGTGCGTGGCTATGTGTGCGTGCGCTATTTGGTGACTTAACCACCAAAGGCAGCAGCTGTCTTACTGTTGGTGTCCATTCCGGCTGCCCAGGAGGGGGAGGAGATGATGGGGGCAGGGCCGCACAGGGGGCCGGGCAACTGGGGGTATGGGCGGGAATGGTGGGTGGGGCGGATGTAATGCTGGACGGGTTTGGGACCAGGTGAGGGGCCATGTTGGAGGCGGGGTGGGCAGTGCTTGACAGGTTTGGGGGCAGGCTGAGGGCGATGTTGGATAGGTTTGCAGGCGGGCGGGGTGCTCTGTTGGAGGTCGGCAGAGGGTGATGTTGCATGGTTTTGAGGGTGTGTCGGGTGCTCTGTTGGAGGCGGGCGGAGGTTGATGTTGGATGGGTTTGGGGCAGGTGCTCTGTTGGAGGGGGGTGGAGGGTGATGTTGGATAGGTTTGGGCTGGGCGGGGTGCGCTGTTGGAGGTGGGTGGAGGGTGATGTTGGATAGGTTTGGGCTGGGCGGGGTGTGATGTTGGAGGTGGGTGGAGGGTGATGTTGGATGGGTTTGGGCTGTGCGGGGCGCGCTGTTGGAGGCGGGTGGAGGGTGATATAGGATGCGTTTGGGGCAGGTGCTCTGTTGGAGGCGGGTGGAGGGTGATGTTGTATGGTTTTGAGGGTGTGTGGGGTGCTCTGTTGGAGGCGGGCGGAGGTTGATGTTGGATGGGTTTGGGGCAGGTGCTCTGTTGGAGGAGGGTGGAGGGTGATGTTGGATGGGTTTGGGGGTGGGCGGGGTGATCTGTTGGAGCCGGGTGGAGGGTGATATTGGATGGGTTTGGGGGTGGGCGGGGTGCTCTGTTGGAGGCGGGTGGAGGGTGATGTTGGATGGGTTTGGGGCGGGCGGGGTGCTCTGTTGAGGGCGGGAGGCGGTGATGTTGGATGGGTTTGGGCGCGGGCGGGGTGATCTGTTGGAGGTGGGCAGAGGGTGATGATGGATGGGTTTGGGGCGGGCGGGGTGCTCTGTTGAGGGCGGGAGGGGGTGATGTTGGATGGGTTTGGGGGCGGGCGGGGTGATCTGTTGGAGGCGGGAGGAGGGTGATGTTTAATGGGTTTGGGGGCAGGGGCGGGTGGCGAGTGGCGTTGGATGGTTTTGGTGGCGGGGCAGGCGTGGGGCGGTATTTGAATGGTTTGGAGGCGAGCAGCGGGGTGTTTTTGGGGGGTAGCAGGACGTGAGGGCTCAGCATGGTTTGCTGCTGCCTAGTCACCTCAACGGGGACTAGACATTACTGAAAACTACGAGCACCAGAGGAAAGGCATTGAATCGATTAATTGAATCAACAATTATCCGAATGAACTATTGCCCGCCGACCTAGTTCAGATAATGGAGGTGCCTGTGTAAAACAGCTGGATGATAACCTGGTGTTGTGTGATTTTTACCTTCACCCAATCAACCCCTGCTCGATCCTGCCGAAAGGCCCCAAAATTGACCTTGTTCCAGTTTAAGAGCTTAATCTGTGGACCTGTCTGATCTTTTTCCATAACTATGTTAAAATGAAGACAGTTGTGGTCACTGGACCCAAAGTGCTTTCTGATTGACGCTTCAGTCACTTGGCTGACCTTTTCTGAGGGGAGGTCTCGTGTTGCATCCGTCTGAGTAGCGTACATCCTGATTTAGGAAACTTTCTTAGACATATTTGGCACATTCCACCCCGTATGGTCCTTTTACACTCTGGGTGACCAGTCAATCCATGGGAAGCTAAAATCTCCATCCAATACTACTCTATTATTTTTATAGGTACCTGCAATCTCACTACACATTTTCTCCTCTTGTACCCGCTGGCTATTTGGGGGTCCAGAACACCATCCCAGCAGACTGACCATCCCCTTCTTGTTTCTAACTTTTAAAAATATGGCCTCATTTGATGACTGATTAACAATATTGTCTTTAAGCACTGTTTTTATATCCTCCCTAATCAAACGGACAACTCCCCCTCCTCACTTACTTGTCCTTCTGTATCCTGGAACACTGTTCTGAAACTCCTGACCATCCCTCAGCTATGTTTCTGTTATGGCTGTAACATCTTAGTCCCCAGAGCTATTCCATGGTCTCAACTTGTCTGCCTGACCAGTCAGGCCTCGTGCGTTGAAATTAATGCCCTTTAAACCAGAGGTCTTTACCCTCCCTATACTGTGCCCGGATATCCTGGATAGGAAACTTGCTCTTGATGGCTCGTGTATTTTCCCCTGACTAGTTGATGGCCCCTGTCTTATTCAGCGTCGCAACTCGCTGCCAAAGTAGTTTAAATCCTGCAGGGTAACACCCGGAAATCTCCTTCCAGGGATACTGGTGCTCCTCTGCTTCCAGTGCAAACCATCCCCTTGGTACAGGTCATCTCTACCCCAGAAGAGATCCCAATGACCTAAGATTTGAAAACCCTGCCCCCTACACCAGCTCCTCAGCCACACTTCCGTCCGGCCTATCTTTCTATTTCTATATTCACTGGCACGTGGCACTGGGAGTAACTTTGAGATCTTTCACCTCAATATCCTGTGTTTTTAACTTCTTACCTAACTCCCTGTACTCATTTCACTGGACCCCATCCCTTTGTGTACCTCTGTCATGTGGACCGATGTGCAGAATGACCTCTGGCTGTTCACCCTCCTTTCAGAATGTTCAGTTAAAGCTCAGAGACATTCTTCACCCTTGTATCTGACAGGCAGCACAGCATCCTGGGGTCTCTTCTGCAGCCACATAGTCTCATGTCTGTCCCCCTCACAACAGAGTCGCCTATCAGTATTGCAATCATTGGACAGGATCTGGCAAACAGAGACAGGGAGGAACTACCTGCAGTTGGGTCGATGTTAGTATTTTAAAGAGATGCTGTGAAAGCTCGGGGCCAGTGGGTTCCTTGAAGAATAGTAAAGGTAGCGAATACTGATCAAGCGATATCGTGAGTTTGATAAAGAAAATCTAGTTCAATAAAAGGTGAAGCCATTCACAAGTATAGAACATAGAACATAGAACAGTACAGCACAGAACAGGCCCTTCAGCCCACGATGTTGTGCCGACCACTGATCCTCATGTATGCACCCTCAAATTTCTGTGACCATATGCATGTCCAGGAGTCTCTTAAATGTCCACAATGACCTTGCTTCCACAACTGCTCAAGGCAACGCATTCCATGCTCTCTCAACTCTCTGTGTAAAGAACCCGCCTCTGACATCCCTTCTATATTTTCCTCCAACCAGCTTAAAACTATGACCCCTATTGTTAGTCACTTCTGCTCTGGGAAATAACCTGGATATCAACTCTATCTATGCCTCTCATTATCTAGTATACCTCAATTAGGTCCCCTCTCCTCCTTCTTTTCTCCAATGAAAAAAGTCCGAGCTCAGTCAAATTCTCTTCATAAGATAAGCCCTCCAGTTCAGGCAGCATCCTGGTAAACTTCCTCCGAACCCTCTCCAAAGCATTCACATCTTTCCTATAATAGGGCGACCAGAACTGGACGCAGTATTCCAAGTGCAGTCTAACCAAAGTTTTATAGAACTGCAACAAGATTCTCAAGACTCTTAAACTCAATACCTCTGTTAATAAAAGCCAAATCACCATATGCTTTGTTAACAACCCTGTCCACTTGGATGGCCATTTTAAGGGATCTATGTACATGCACACCAAGATCCCTCTGTTCCACCATACTGCCAAGAATCCTACCATTAATCCTGTACTCAGCTATCAAATTCGACCTTCTAAAATGCATCAGCTCGCATATATCCAGGTTGAACTCCATTTCCCACCTCTTAGCCCATCTCTGCATCCTGTTAATGTCCCGCTGTAGCCAATAAAAGCCCTCTATACTGTCAACGACACCTCCAACCTTTGAGTCATCGGCAAACCTGCTGACCCAAAATTCAATCCCCTCATCCAAGTCATTAATAAAAATTACAAACAGTAGAGGCCCAAGGACAGAGCCCTGTGGAACACCACGCACCACAGATTTCCAGGCAGAACATCTTCCTTCCACTACCACTCGCTGTCTCCTGTTGGCCAGCCAATTCTGTATCCAAGCAGCTAAATTCCCCTGAATCCCATTCCTCCTGACCTTCTGAATGAGCCTACCATGGGTATCCTTATCAAATGCCTTGCTGAAGTTCATATACACCACATCCACAGCTCGACCCTCATCAACTTTTCTAGTCACATCCTCAAAGAACTCGATAAACTTTGTGAGGCATGACCTGCCCCTCACAAAGCTGTGTTGATTGCATTTAATCAAGCCATGCTCTTCCAGATGGTCATAAATCCTATCCAACAGAATCCTTTCAAACACCTTGCAGACGACAGATGTGAGACTTACTGGTCTGTAATTGCCGGGGATTTCCCTACTTCCTTTCTTGAAGAGAGGAATTACATTTGCCTCTCTCCAGTCCTCAGGTACGATCCCAGTGGAGAGCGAGGATGTAAAGATCTTCGCAAGTGGTGAAGCAATTGCACTTCTCGTTTCCCAAAGCAGCCGAGGACAAATCTGGTCCAGGCCTGGCAACTTGTCAATCTTAATTTTTGACAAAATTTTCAGCACATCAGCTTCCTCTATCTCTATCCATTCCAGCATGCACACATGCTCTTCAAGAGGGCAAGGGGATTGGAGAAAATGAGGGACAAACAATGGTCATGAAATGCATTTGTCAGATATAACTGAGGAAAAACCTCAAGGTATTTCATCACCATCGTTAGCATAAGAGGCTTCCCAGCGAAACAGCGAGGCCTGCTAGAAACCAAAGTGGCAAGCTGTGCATGGAGCCCGAGGAAGTAGGTGATATCTTCAATGTATACTTCCCATCTGTATTCACACAGACGAAAGGCATTATAGCCGGGAATTTCAGTTGGTATGGTGATGTTCTCGAACATGGTAAGATTAATAAGGCGGAGGTATTAAATGTTTTCACAGGCATAAAAAGGTGGAGAAATCCCCAGAGCACAAAGAAATGTATCCCAGGCTACTATGGGAGGTAAGGGAGGAGATTGCTGGAACCCTGGTGGATATATTTAATACTTTACTGGCCACAGGTGAAGTGCTGAATGACTGGAGGATCGCTAATGTGGTTCCTTTGTTCAAGAAGGGAAGCTGTGATAGGGCAGGTAATTACAGAGCAGATAGTCTGACAGCAGGGGGGAGGGAAAGTATTGGAAACAATTTTGAGGGACAGTTTGAATTCATAACTGGAAAGGCAGGGATTGATTAGGGCTCGTCAGCACGGATTTGATACAGGAAGTTCTTGTCTGATGAAATCAGTTCAGTTTTTTGAAATGGTGTCTGAAAATATTGATGAGGGCAGTGCAGATGATGTGGGTTCCATGGAGTTCATTAAGGCCTTTGACAAGGTCCCACGTGGAAGGCTGGTTCAAAAGGGAAGATCCCATGGAATCCAAGGCAAATTGGCAATTTGGATCCACAATTGGTGGAGGGCTGTTTTTGTGATTGAAAGTCTTTGCGCAGCGGGTGTACCACAGGGATCTGTGCAGGAACAATTGCTGTTCATTATGGACATTAATTATTCGGATATGAAAGCAGGACGTATCATTAGCAGGTTTGCAGATGACATGAAAGGTGAGGGTGTTGTTCACAGTGAGGGGGATGGTCTCAGGCTGCAGTCTGAAGGTTGAGAGTGGGACAGAATTTTAACAGAGTAATTTCAATTGATAAGCCAGGCAAGAGCACAGCAGGTAATGAGGGAAAACTGATGAATTCAGCTGCATTTACTTTGATGCAAAATGCCTGACAGATAAAACAGATAAAACAGATGAACAGACGGCATGGATGGGAACATGGGACTGGGAAATCATAGGAATTACAGAAACACCGCTGAGGGAGGGCCAGGGCTCGCAGATCATTGTTCCAGAGGACAGATTCAATAGGAAGGATAGATGGGGAGGCAAGAGAGGAGGTGGAGTGGAGAGTTTGATCAGTGAAAACATCACTGCATCACGGAGAGAGGATATTCCTTGGGATCACCCATTGAAGCTATGTTAGTGGAACTGAGCAATAAAAATGAATAATCAGTTTGATATGACTGTACTACAGGCCCGCAGTAGTCAGTGGGAAATTGAGCAGCAAATATGTGTGCGATCTCAGATACCTGTAAGAATGATAGGGTTGTAATGGTCGGGGATTTTAACTTTCCAAACCGTGACTGGGACTGCCAGAGTGTTCAGAGCTTGGATGGGAGGAATTTTATTTTTAGATTAGATTACTTACAGTGTGTAAACAGGCCCTTCGGCACAACAAGTCCAGACCGACACGACGAAGCGCACCCACCCAGACCCATTCCCCTACATTTATCCCTTCACCTAACATTGCGGACAATTTATCATGGCCAATTCACCTAACCTGCACATTTTTGGAGGGGGGGAATTGAACCAGGATCTCTGGCACTAAGAGGCATACTGTCTTAATCAGTATGTAACTGGTCCGACTGGAGAAAGGGATAAAACCTGACCTCCCCTTGGGAAACAAGGTAGTGAAAGGGGCTGACGTGTTTGTGGGGGAACACTTTTGCAAAGTCACCATAATTCTATTAGTTTGAAAATAACGATGGAAAAGGACAAGCATGGTCCATAAGTTAAAGGTCAAAACTGGCCCCTCCGCAATCTAGAAGGTATTAGACAAGACCATCCATAAGTTGATTCGTGGAGGCTATTTGCAGGTAAAGGGACATTGGGCAAGTGGGATTCTTTCAAAAGAGAGATAAATTAAGATTTCAGGGCCAGCATATTCCTGTTAGTGTGAAGGACAATGCTGACACAAGTGGGAAACACTGGATGACTGGGGATATTGAGGTTCTGGTCAAGACAAAAGGGGAACATGTCATATACAGCCATCTGGATTAAGTCAATCCCTTGAAGAATATTGTGGGTGTATTAATACTCTAAAGAGAGAAACCATGAGGACACAAAGGGGACCTGACAGAGCATTTGCAGAGAAGGTTCACGAAAACCCAGAAAATTCTACAAGTATATTAGCAACAGAAGATTAACTCTGGACAGAATGTGACTCCTGAAAGATTAACGAAGCCATCCATGTGTGAACCCACAGGAAATGGGTGAGTTGCGAAACAAACACTTCACGTCAGAACTTACTGTGGAAAAAAACGCTGGGGAAGCAGGGAAATAAACAGTGATGTTTCAAAAGAGTCCACATTGGAGAACAAGAGGTGTTGAAGGTTTTCAAACATATTAAAATTAGACAACTCCCTGGGAACTAATCAAGGATATCCCAGGATATTGGGGTAAGTTAGCGAAGAAACTTACTACGATATTTCTATCACTGACAACCACAGGCGATGAGCTGGGAGCCTGGAGGCTGCGTAATGTTGTGGCATTATTTAGGAAAGGCTGCGACTGAAAGCTAGGGACATAAACACCAATTAGCTTGATGTCAGTGGTGCCAATGTTGTTGGAAGCAATTCCACGGGACAGGAAATACATGCATTTAGAAAAGCAACGATTGATTAGGGATATTCAGCAGAGCTTTGTGCGTACAAAGGGGTGTCTCTCAAACTTGATAGAGTTTGTTGAAGAGGTGACCAAGAAGGTGGATGAAGGAAGAGCAGTAGACGTTGCCTATCCTGACTTCAGCAAGGCCTTTGACAGGGTTTAGCCTGGGGCACTGGTTAGTAAGGTCAGATCACATGGGATCAGGAAGAGCGAGACAAACGGACACAAAATGGGCTTGACAGTAGGAGACAGAGGGTGGTGGGAGAGTGTTGTTGTGTGGACTGGGGGCCTTTGACCAGCCATAAGGATCGTTGCAGGTTTCACCCATGTGCATTATTGACATAAACGAGAATATACGAATTATTGTTTGTAAGCTTGTGGATAGTAAAATACTTGTTATAGTTGTCAGTGAATACAGTTATCAAAGGTGATCTTAACCAACTAAGCCAGTGGGTCCAAGAAATGAAAGGTGGAGCTGAATTCAGGTGTTGGATTTTGTTAAGACAAACCAGGGAGGACATATACAATTAATGGCAGAGCCTCTGGGCAGGGTTGTCGAACAGAGAAGAGACTAAGGGATGCAGTTGCATTGTTCCTTGGAAGTGACATCACAGGTGGACAGGATGGGGAAAACGGATTTGGCACACTAGCCCTCAAGGGTCAGAGCATTGAGGACATGATTTGGTCCATCATGATGCGGCTGTATCAGATATTGCTGGGACTCCAGTTGGACGACTCTGTAGAATTCTGATCCTCCTGCTTTAGGAAGCATATTCTGAAACTGCAAATGGAGCAAAGATTCACGAAGATGTTACTGATACTGGAGGATTTGACAGAATCAGAGAGGCTGGATAAGCTGGAAAAAACATGGGGGAAATGAGGTAGATTTGGCAGATAAGGTGAAAGAGAATCCAAAGAGATTCTCCGGCACACAAGTACGAGGCTACTAGAGCGACAATAGAGCCCCTCAAAGATCAATAAGGGCATCCATGCCTGGAGCCACAGGAAATGGGTGCGGCCTGAAATGAATAATTCATGTCAGAAAGTATTGTGGAAAAGACTAGGAAACAAAAGGAAAGAAACAGCGATGTCTGGAAAAGAGTACCCATTACAGAAGAGGTGGTGCTGGAGGTCAAAGGTAGAGAAAGTCCTTGGTCCTGAACAAGTGTATCCCAGAACATTGTGGCAAAGTCGCAGTGGGGACCGTGGCAGAGATATTTGTATCATTATCCTTCTATTTCCATTGGTTGTAGGTGGCTGAGCGGTGACCTTATAAAGTTTTATAAATATATGAGGGGTATCCGTCGGGTGAATAGTGAAGGTCTCCACCCCACTCCATAACTAGAGGGCAAAAATATGAGGTGGGAGAGGAACTACTTAAAAGCGACCAGAGGTGAACATTTCCACACAGAAAATGGTGCACATATTGAATGAGCTGCCGCTGAAGTGGAAGAGAAAAGTACAATTACATCATGGAAAAGACATTTGTGCATCTACGTGGAGAGGAGAAGGTTTGACGGGATAGGAACCAAACGCAGGCAAATGCGAATCGATCAGGAACTGTGGTCAGCATCGACTAGTTGGATCGAAGGAACCGTTTCTGTTCTGCATGGTTCTTTCTCCACTGATTGGAGGCTGGAGACCACTGAGATCAGGCATGTCGTCGGCACTGAAGGAAGTTACAGCGATAGGGACCATAGTCTGTAGTGCAGTATGTTTCATATATGTGTAGGGACTATCAGGAAGTGAGGAGGTTACAGGGACAGGAACTGTTATAGGAGTTAAAAATTATTGACGACAATGTTCCAAGAGACATGGTATATGTACAGTATTGGAGGGGGGACACAGAACAGAAAAATCCCAGGCAGCATTCCCACACACTCATGGGAAGCCTGCTTTCCCCTCTGTTATACTGACGTTCACTAAGATATCACAAGCTTGGATTGATAACTGTGACACGCCTGATACTGTCTCAGTACAACAAAACTGACAGTAGGGGTGGTGATTGACCTGGGGTGTGTCTGTACTGTGCTCTCCCTCCAGCACTGTATCTGTGTCATGTCTTGTTAGCCGATGTTTGGAGCCCTCTCATTGCTCTCTGCTCTGTGCACTGTAAGTGATCTTACCTCACTGCAGGATTTATTGAAGGTTCCAGATCTCCCTGCCCTTTGTCTCTCTGGCTGACCAACCGTCTTCAATGTGGCCATGGATGAGACACACAGTAGTTGGGAAGACTATTGAGTCAGGAACTTCCTGATTACCTGAAGGAGACAGTGAAATAGACAGGATGGGAAATTAGACTGATGTAGTGAGGATTACACATGGAAAATGACACTGAGTCCCACAGAGTTCTGGAAAATCCCAGTCTCCATTCCTGGTGTGCTGTTGTGTCGCTCTGGAGTGGAGCATTCTGTTGGCTCGGGATCTGTTGTAGCTCTAAGAGTGAGAGACACTGACAGAGGCATAAATAGGACCCCCACAATGAGGAATACTACATGGAGAGATACTGAGTGACATCACCAGAGTGCAGGAAGGTATCAGAATCAAACAATCATGAAGGAAAAACACAGGTTTAGCTCCATGATGCACTGGTATCAGTGTTCAGGGATGAATAGCCTGTGAGCAGGCGAAGTGATGGCCTAGTGGTGTTATTGCTTGAGCATGTATCCAAAACCTCAGCTAATGTTCGGGGGAGGAAGATTTGAACCCCACCATCTAAAATGATGGAATTTGAAATAAATTATTTTAAAAATAGTAATTGACAATCCGACAATACCATTACTGATGTACAATGAATCCAAACACTTCGCCTTACAAGAAGGAGATCTGCTCATCCTCACGTGGTCTCCATGATATCCCCAGAGCAAATGTTTGTCTCTCAATTACTCACTGAAATGGCCGAGCAAGTTACTCAGCTGAACGGCAGCTAGGGCTGGGCAAGAAAGTTTGGTCAGAGACATCCGTATCCCATACTTGATTTTTTTTAAAAAAGTCCATTCCGATGGACCCACTGGAACCGTGCTGGGACCAGTGTGCTGGCCAATCGTGTCAGTAGGTTTATGGACAGGGCTTTAAACTGACAGAGAGGAAGCAGGGACAGGGTTCGGGTGAAAGGAGCTTTCCAAATGCAAAGAGAAAAGGTGACGCATCAGAACAGTGGAATGTGGCCGTAGACAAGCAGAAAGGAACAGGATGGGACAGAGTTTAACTAAAACTATACATCAGCGAGTCGACTTGTGACAGGAAATTGTGGGAAAGAGTAAATTATGTTTTTTTTTGGAATGGACAAAGTCTCTTCAATAAGGTGGATGGATTTGTGACACAGAGGTGAAAGAGATGTAAACATCTGAGAGACATGTTTACAGGGCGAAGAAAAGGTGGAAAATAAATATTCAATAGTTCACAAGCTTGCAGAAACTCAGGCAAAATGGGTAACACAAACAATAATGGATACCAAACGCATTACAGAGAAAGCATTTGGTCTCAGATCATGAAGTAGAGTCAGTCTGAATGTAAATTCTGGCTACTACTTGCCAAGGACACAAGGAGCAGAAGAGAATTAGCCACCGAACAGCATTTGATTGCTCATCACTGCATTAAACAGGAACTCACTGCAACTTTTAATAAAGGTTTGTGATAATTTAGTGAAACTTCAACATTCATATAATCTTGACAATCACACTGACAAGAGTGATAATTGAAGACGAGATTGTAGAATTCTTTTTCAGTGTTTTTTTTTTAATAACACATTGTGCAACTGGCTAGGGAAATAACTATCTCAGAGCGACCGTTGTGTGATGAAACTTAGTGACTGAGTAATGTCACCGGGAGAGATCCTCCGGGAAATTTTGATAAAGTGAAAAATATTCCACAAAAGGTCCTTCTATTGAAACAGATCAAACCTCAACAAAACATCCCCACCTGTCCCTCACTCAGGACAAAATGGATTATATTAGATTATCAGGCTGAGATGATCACCAAAAAGTACTTAAAATCCTGAAGAGAGAGAGTGTTTTAGGAGTAGGTTTTAAAGGGATTGCAAAGGGTCTGCTGCAGGAGGAGGGCAATGGGAAGGGGAAACATCGTCAGGGTTTAATGACACAATAGGAACAGGGGGAGGTGAAGGTGCTGGAGGTGGTGAGAGTGTTACAGAGAGTGGTCAGGGCCTGAACGGTGTTACAAAGCCAGTACGGATTGCTGCAGCTGGAGGTGTTTGCAGAGGTAGGGAAGGACATATGTATCTTCATTTATTCATGCGATGCAGGTGTTACTGATTGGACCAGCATTCTTTGCCCCACTGCCAATTGCCAGAGGGTAGCTCAGACTCAGACATATTGCTGTGGGTCTGGAGTCATACGGAGGCCACACCAGGTTAGAATGTCAGATGTGCTTCCCTAAAGGAGGTAAGTGAACCAGATTAGTTCTTCCTACTGATCAGCAATGTTTTTACGATAATCACACCAGTGTCTTGTACAGGGACAACATGGTAAAAACAAGGGCTGCAGATGCTGGAAACCAGAGTCTAGATTATAGTGGTGCTGGAAAAGCACAGCAGGTCAGGCAGCATCTTGACCTCCCAACTCTTACTCTCAATGCTCTGCCCAATGAAGGTAACCATCCCAAACGCCTGCTTCACCAACCTGTCTACCGGTGACACCACTTTCAAAGAACTGTGTACCTGCATCCCTAGGTCACTGACTGACAACATTATCCAGGGCCCGAACATTAACTGTACAAGTCCCACTCTGGTTTGTTTCAACAAATGGAACACTTCACATTTATCTAATTAAACTCCATCTGCTATTCTTCAGCCCACTATTCCAGCAGTACTGTTCATCCTGTTGTATTACAGATAACCTTCTTCACTGTCCACTTTACCACCAATTTCAGTATCACCAAAAAAGTACTTACCTGGAAAACAATATTCCCATCCAAACCATTTATCCAAATGACAAACAACAGTAAACACACTACACCGCAGGTCACATACCTCCAGTCTGAAAAACAACATGCCTCCCATCACCCTCTGTCTCCTACCATCAAGCCAATTTTGTCTCCAGTGGACTAGCTCCTCCTGAATGCCATATCCTTTTACATTGATCAGAGCTTATTACCCAGTTTACCATACGGAACGTAGAACACAGAACAGTACAGCATAAGACACTTCGGCCATGATGCCATGACAACCTTTTACCCGACTCTAAGATCAAACTAACCTACACAAGCTTCATTTTATTATCATCCATGTGCCTATCCAAGAGTCTATTAAATGTACCGTTTCAATCACCCACCACTCTCTGTGTAAAGAACCTACATCTGAAATCTCCCCATATCCATCCTCCAGTCACCTGAAAATTGTGCCTCCTTGTAATAGCCATGTATGCCATGGGATAAAGGGGTCGCTCATATTCAATCTATCTGTGCCTCACACCATCTTGTTCACCTCTACCAAGTCACCCCTCACCCTTCTTCACTCCAATGAGAAAAGCCTTAGCTTCCTCAACCTTTCTTCATACGACATGCTCTCCAGTCCAGGCAGTATACTGGTAAATCTCCTCTTTACCCTCTCTTAGGCTTCCACGTCCTTCTAGTAATGAGGGGATCCAAACTGAACACAATATTCTAAGTGGCGTCGAAACAGGGCCCGAGAGAGCTGCAGCATAACCTCACGGCTTTAAAACTCAATCCCCCAGCTAATGAAAGCCAATACAACATATTCCTTCTTAACAACATTATCAGCATGGGTGGCAAATTTGACGGATCTCAGGTTATGAAATCCAAGATCCATCTGTTCCTCCACACTATCTAGTATTCTGTCTTTACCACTGTATTCTGCATTCAAGTCTGACCTTCCAAAATGAATCACTTCACACTTTTCCTAGTTTGACTCTATCTACCACTTCTCAGCCCAGCTCTACATCCTGTCAATGTCCCATTTCAACCGTCAACAGCCCTTCACACAATTCACCACTCCGCCAACCTTCGTGTCATTGGCAAACTTACTAACCCACTCTTCCACTCACACATCCAAGTCATTCATTAAGTCACAAAGAGCAGAGGACCTGTAACCTCTCCCTGCAGACAACCACTGGTTACCGAGCTCCAGTCTGAATGCTTTCCATCTGTCATCACCCCCTGTCTTCTAGGGGCCATGAATTCTGTATCCAGACTGGCAGGTTTCACTGAATCCCATTCCCTGCTCTGTACTTTCTCAATGAGCCATAAATGAATTTTGTCACATTCTCGAATGATTCAATAAAATTTGTGAGGCATGACCTGCTCCTTACAAAGCCGTGCTGACTGTCTCAATCAAACTATGGTTTTTCAAGGAATCATAAATCCTGTCGCTCAGAGTCCTCTCCGATAATCTGCACATCACAGACAGAAGACTGACAGGTCTGTAGTTCCCAGGATTATCTCTATTCCCTTTCTTGAACAACGCATGGATGATTCACCTAACCTGTTCATCTTTGGACTGTGGGAGGAAACCGGAGCACCCGGAGGAAAACCACGCAGACAAAGGGAGAATGTGCAAACTCCACACAGACAGTCGCCAGGGGCTGGAAGCGACATCGTCTCTCTGGTGCTGTGAGGCAACAGTGCTAACCACTGTGCCACCGTGCTGCCCCATGTAACTCACTAGAGCCCTGCTTCTGATCCTTGGATTCTCAACGTTAAGTTAGCTTCCTTCTTCCTCTTGACCGGATGTTCTACATCGCTTGGAATCCTGTCAAATGCTTTGCTGAAGCCCATGTCGGCAACGTTGACTGCTCTGCCTTCATCTATCTCTTGGCCAACTCCTCAAAGAGGAGAAAGTGAGGAGTGCAGATGCTGGAGATCAGAGCTGAAAATGTGTTGCTGGAAAAGCGCAGCAGGTCAGGCAGCATCCAAGGAACAGGAGAATCGACGTTTCGGGCATAAGCCTTTCCTAAAGAAGGGATTATGCTTGAAACATCGATTCTCCTGTTCCTTGGATGCTGCCTTACATGCTGCTCTTTTCCAGCAACTCATTTTTAGCAACTCCTCAAAAAGTCAATCCAGTTTGTGAAACACTGTTTCCCACTCACAAAGCCATGCCTGACTATCTCTAATCAGCCCTTGCCTTTACAAACATATGTAGCTCCTTTCTCTCAGAATCTCCTCCAACAACTTGCCCAGCACTGGGCTCACGGGGCTGTAACTTCCTGGCGTTTCCCTGCAACCCTTAAGTGATGGAACAGCATTGGACGCCCTGCAGTCTCCGATAACTCATTGTGTCTGTTGATAATATAAATATCTCTGTTAGGGACACTGCAGTCTCTTTCCTAGCTTCCCATAAAATTCACGGATAGACCTAATGAGCTACTGAGGATTGATCTACCTTTATTTGTTTTAAGATTCCAGCAAATTCTCTTCTCTGTTCAGGATTCTTTCCAAGACATCACTCATTAGTTCCCCAAGGTCCCGAGCTTCCATGTCTTTCTCCACAGTAACTTCTGACAATACTACTTTGTCTAATTTCTCACCCACCTTCTGGCAGTTAAGGTGCCCTATGCTCTACCAAGTTACTCTAGCCCATATTGAAACTTGTGTCATGGTTTCTGAAAATTCAAATAAACCGTATCCCCGGTACAACCACTCCTATACGTGCATCTTTTCTGCCATTTATACTCACACCAATAAACATACAATCCAACAGGCTCAAAAACACATTCTCTTTTTATTAAATGCGATTCTAGGGGTACAGTTGTTTTTTAATTGACATATCCTTTCAAACATATTTCAGCATGCTCCCGACCGACTGTCAGGCTAACACTGCTTAGTTTCAGACTGGCAGCAGAAAGGATTATGGTAGTTTATTTATCCATCTGAACAACGTAGACAGTTTCAACAAGTAATAGAGGCTTTGGAAATAGTGAGGGTCTGAGGGACTGAAGGACATTATGGAGAGAGGGAGTGCTGTGGGGCCTGAAAGAGGCCAAAGAGATCTGGAGGGCTGTTGGGACTGAAGGAGGTTACACAGATGAGGAGGATCATGGGGATTAGATTACTTACAGTGTGGAAACTGGCCTTCGGCCTAACAAGTCCACACCGACCCACAAAAGCGCACCCACCCAGACCCATTCCCCTATATTTACCCCTGCACCTAACACTATGTGCAATTTAGCATGGCCAATTCATATAACGTGCACATTTTTGGACTGTGGGTGGAAACCGGAGCACCCGGAGGAAACCCACGCAGACATGGGGAGAATGTGCAAACTCCATATAGTTAATGGCCTGAGGCGGGAAATGAACCCGGGTCTCTGGCGCTGTTAGGCAGCACTGCAAACGACTGTGGTGCCGTACCGCTCACTAAGATGGAAGGAGGTTACTCTGAATGGGAGGGTCGTCGGGTCTGGATGATATTATGGAGATATGGGGACGTTTGGAGGTTATGGAGTTAGGGAGGTTTGTGGGGAATGATTCAGGTTACATGGATAGGAAGGGTCACGGGAACTGAAGGAGTTTTTGGAGATAGGGAGGGCTGTGTGGACTGAAGGGGCTTACAAAATTCGGATGACTGTGGGGACTGAAGGAGGTTATGGAGATAGTAAGTCTATAGAGAAGCACAGGAAAGAAGACCAGTTATCGGCCATATGACCACAGAGTCGGTCCCACCATTCAATATGATCACGACTGATCATTTAACCCAGTACAGTGTTCCTGCTTTTACACCTTACCCTGATATTACAGTGATTTCTGGCATTTAATAATAGAGTGGGCCGTAGTAACTGGGACAGGGTTGTGTCTTACAGAGATAGGGAGGGTTTTGTAAGCTAGAACAGGTGACAGATACAGGGAAGGTTTTAGGAATGGGAGGACTTTACACGGATTTGGAGGAATGCAGGGATGACACCAGGTAACAATCAAAGGGAGGATTTTGGGCGATCGATCTGAGACAGGTACAGCTGAGAACACAAGTGAATCAAACAGTGAGGGCAGGCAGGGACAAGGTAGGACTAATAAAGTAAACTGCATTTATTTCAATGCAAGGGGCCTAACAGGAAAGACAGATGAACTCAGGGCATGGTTAGGAACATGGGATTGGGATCTCATAGCAATTACAGAAACATGACTCAGGGATGGGCAGGACTGGCAGCTTAATGTTCCAGGCTCCAAATGCTACAGGAAGGATAGAAAGGGAGGCAAGAGAGGAGGCGGAGTGGCATTTTTGATAAGGGATAGCATTACAGGTGTGCTGAGGGATGATATTCCCAGAAATACATCCAGGGAAGTTATTTGGGTGGAACTCAGAAATAAGAAAGGGGCGATCACCTTATTGGGATTATGCTATAGACCCCAATAGTCAGAGGGAAATTGAGAAACAAACTTGTAAGGAGATCTCAGCGATCTGTAAGAATAATAGAGTAGTTATGGTAGGGGAATTTAACTTTCCAAAAATCGACTGGGATTTCCATAGTGTTAAAACTTTAGATGGAGATGATTGTTTTATGTGTGTACAAGACTGTTTACTGACTCAGTATGTGGATGCACCTACTAGAGAAGGTGCAAAACTTGACCTACTCTTCGGAAATAAGGCAGGGCAGGTGACTGAGGTGTCAGTGGGGGAGTACTTTGGGGCCAGCGACCATAATTCTATTCGTTTTCAAATCGTGATGCGAAAGCACAGACCAGATCTAAACGTTGAAGTTCTAAATTGAAGAAAGGCAAATTTTGGCGGTATTAGGCAAGAGCTTTCGAAAATTGATTGGAGGCAGATGTTCACAGGTAAAGGGACGGCTGGAAAATGGGAAGCCTTCAGAAATGAGATGACAAGAGTCTCGAGGAAGTATATTCCTGTCAGGGTGAAATAAAAGGCTGGTAGGTATAGGGAATGCTGGATGACGAAAGAAATTGAAATTTGGTTCGGAAAAAGAAGGAAGCATATGTCATGTATAGATAGGATAGATCGAGTAAATACTTAAGAGAGTATAAAGGAAGTAGGAGTATACTTAAGAGGGATATCAGAAGGGCAAAACGGGAACATGAGATAGCTCTGGCAAATAGAATTAAGGAGATTCCAAAGGGTTTTTACAAATGTATTAAGACTAAGGGTAACTAGGGAGAGAATAGGGCCCCTCAAAGATCAGCAAGGTTGCCTTTGTGTGGAGCCGCAGAAAATGCGGGAGATACTAAATGAATATATTGCATCAGTACTTACTGTGGAAAATGATATGGAAGATATAGACTGTAGGGAAATAGATGGTGACATCTTGCAAAATGTCCAGATTACAGAGGAGGAAGTACTGGATGTCTTGAAACGGTTAAATGAGGATAAATCACCATGACCTGATCAGTTGTATCCGAGAAATCTGTCGGAAGCTAGAGAATTGATTGCTGGACCTCTTGCTGAGACATTTGTATCATTTGATAGTCACAAGTGAGGTGCCAAAAGACTGGAGGTTGGCAACCGTCGTGCCACTGTTTAAGAAGATCGGTAAAGACAAGCCAGGGAACTATAGATCGGTGAGCCTGACCTCGGTGGTGGGCAAGTTATTGGAGGGAATCCAGAGGGACAGGATGTACATGTATTTGGAAAGGCAAGGACTGATTCGGGATAGTCAACATGGCTTTGTGCATGGGAAATCATGTCTCACAAACTTTACTGAGTTTTTTGAAGAAGTAACAAAGACGATTGATGAGGGCAGAGCAGTAGATGAGATCCATATGGACTTCAGTAAGGCGTTTGACAAGGTTCCCCATTGGAGACTGATTAGCAAGGTTAGATCTCCTGAAATACTGGGAGAACAATCCATTTAGATACAGAACTGGCTCAAAGGTAGAAGACAGAGGGTGGTGGTGGAGGGTTGTTTTTTAGACTGGAGGCCTGTGACCAGTGGACTGCCACAAGTATCGGTGCTGGGTCTTTACTGTTTGTAATTTACGTAAATGATTTGGATGTGAGCATAAGAGGTATAGTTAGTAAGTTTGCAGAGGACACCAAAATTGGAGGCATAGTGGACAGCGAAGAGGGTTACCTCAGATTACAACAGTATCTGGGCCAGTTGGGCTAATGGGTTGAGAAGTGGCAGATAGAGTTTAATTCAGATAAATGCGAGGTGGTCATTTTGGGAAAGCCAATCATAGCAGGACTTATACATGTAATGGTAAGATCCAAGGGAGTGTTGTTGAAAAAGAGACCTTGAAGTGCAAGCTCGTAGCTCCTTGAAAGTTGAGTCGCAGGTAGATAGGATAGTGAAGAAGGCGTTTGGTATGATTAGATTACTTTCAGTGTGGAAACAGGCCCTTCGGCCCAACAAGTCCACACCGCCCCGCCGAAGCGCAACCCACCCATACCCCTAACCTAAAACTACGGGCAATTTAGCATGGCCAATTCACCTGACCTGCACATCTTTGGACTGTGGGAGGAAACCGGAGCACCCGGAGGAAACCCACGCAGACACGGGGAGAACGTGCAAACTCCACACAGTCAGTCGCCTGAGGCGGGAATTGAAGCCGGGTCTCTGGCGCTGTGAGGCAGCAGTGCAAAACACTGTGCCACCGTGCCGTCCTTTATTGGCCAGAGTATTGAGTACAGGAGTTGGGAAGTCATGTTGCGGCTATACAGGGCATTGGTTAGGCCACTGTTGGAATATTGCGTGCCATTCTGGTCTCCTTCCTATCAGAAAGATTTTGTGAGACTTGAAAGGGTTCAGAAAAGATTTACAAGGATTTTGCCAGGGTTGAAGGATCTGAGCTACAGGGAGAGGCTGAACAGACTGGGGCAGCTTTCTCTGCAGTGTCGGAGGCTGAGGGGTGACCTTACAGAGGTTTACAAAATTATGAGGAGCTTGGTTAGGATAAATAGACAAAGCCTTTTCCCTTGAGTCGAGGAAACCAGAACTCGAGGGCATAGGTTTAGGGTGATAGGGTAAATATATAAAAGAGACCTAAGGGGCAATCTTTTCACACAGAGGGTGGTATGTGAATGGAATGAGATGCCAGAGGAAGTGATGGAGGCTGGTACAATTGCAACATTTAAGATGCATGTGGATGGGTATATGAATAGAAAGGGTTTGGAGAGATATGGGCCGGGTGCTGGCAGGTGGGACTATATTTGGTTGGGATATCTGGTCAGCATGGACAGGCTGGACCGAAGGGTCTGTTTCCATGCTGTACACCTCAATGACTCATGGAGGTTATAGAAATAAACTGTGTGGTCGCGTCTGGAGGAGGTTAAAGGTAGAAAGGTTTGTAGTTACTGAAGGAAATTACATGAATTGGAACCAACAGAGTTTACAGAGACTGAGTGTGTTTTAGCGACAGGAAGAGTTCATAGTCATGATTAGAAATGCAGAAACTAATTTATGAGGGAAACAGGGTCACTCTGCTTTGTGTCCAGAGTCAAGAAGGAGTCTAACAGCTGGAGGAGGTTACTAAGGTACAGAGCTTTTTTGTTGTCGTGACGGGAAGGTTACAGAGATCATGAAGGTAGTAGGAGTTCAAAAAAGTCACAAAGACAGGGAGGTTTTTCAGGTCTGGAAAGGACTACACTGACAGGGATGGCTTAAGGAACTGAAGAGTTGTTTTTCACAGATAAGGAGAGATGTGACAGAACCCGGGATTAAAGGCAAAGTCAGAGACATGGAGCGTTGTACTGATCGGAGTAGCTTACATGGATAGGCAGGATTTTAGGGGCCGATGGAGATAGGGGAAGTGGGATCTATGAAACAGACAGTGCAGAAAATGACAGACATAGGGAGGTTCTGTGGAACAGATGAATTTACAGACAAGATGGTGATAATGAAGCCTGAGATTTTTCTCATGTTTCTTGCCCAGCATTGTTCCTACATCATGCCCTCAGGTTCTGAATTGAAGCCCATGAAATCCTCCCTGTGCTGTTGAATGTGAGTGATCTTACCGGCTGCAGGATTTACTGAAGACTCCAGATCTCACTCTCCCTCTCTTTGGCTGACCAACCGTCTTCAATGTGGTGATGGACGAGACAGGAATGGGGAATTCTGCTCGTCAGGGACATCGGAAATACCTACATGGGACAGAGAAATAGAATGGGAAATCAGACTGATGCAATGAAGGTTACACATTGAAGGAGAATGGTACTGAGTCCTACAGAGATCTGGAAAATCCCAGTCTCCATCCATGGCCTGTGCTGTTGCGTCTCTCTGGAGTGGAGAATTCTCTTGGCTCAGGATCTGAAGTAGCTGCAAGAGTGAGAGACGCTGAGAAAGGCAGCAATTAGACCCACACAGTGAGGGATATCACATGGAGAGAGACCGAGTGAAATCAGTAGTGTGCTGGAAGGTGTCAGGATCACATAATGGTATCATCAGAAGTGGTTCTGACCAGTGAGCACTACTACCAGTACTCAGGGAGGACTGAGCTATATCATTGTGATAGGCTCCTCTGGTACCAGGATTATGCACTGTGCTATAAACGGACACAGATGAGGAGGGGGACAGGTCTCAGGTGAATGGAAATTCCCAAGTCCAAAGAGAAATGTTGAAATATTGGAACACCATGGAGATGTGGATGAAGACCAACAGAAAGAAGCAGTAAGGGACTGAATTTAATTAAAATACTACATTGTCAAATAGATTTGTGACAGGAAATTATTGCTTAAAATAAAGTAAATGCCAGTTTCGCCCCTCACAATTCCTCATACACCACATTTAACATCACTTCCGCCCCTCACATCATCCTAAATGTCACACACTCAGTTACTTCCATGCCCCTACAACTGCCAAGTTTGCCGCCACTTCCGCCCCCACCAATGCCACTCACCTGCATTCTGCTGACAAGCCCCCAGGTCCCACCGTCACCATCCCCGCCCCCCAGAACCCTGATGGGAGCAACACCCCTGCTCATGACTCCACCCCATTCGCCGTAACACCACACCCACTCCAGTTACAGTGTCCGTCCACTCCCTCAGCTCCACACCTAAGCCAGTTCCAACCTCCCACTCCTGCCTAGTTATTACCATTCCCCTGACCTCCCCTTCACTGAGGACAAACGATCAGTTCTCAGCAAATGCCTCACCTTTATCCCCCTCCATCCACATATCAATGAATTTAATACACGCCACGATGTTGAACATTTCTTCCACCGCCTCCGAGATTACTATCACAATCAAGACTCCCGCCCACCTTCTGAGGAACCCTTTAGCTGCCTCCAGCACACTCCATCCACCTGGACACCCCGCGCTGGCCAATTACCTGGTCTCGACATATTCATTTCCAACTGCCGCCAGGAAATTAAATGCTGCACCCTATCTACCCCACTCACCCACTCCAAACTCTCACCATCGCGATGCACAGCCCTCCACTCCCGACCTCACCATCAAACCAACAGGAAAAGGGGTTGCAGTGGTAGTTTGGCGCACTGACCTCTACACCGCTGAAGCCAGACTCCAACTCGAAGTCACCTCCTCCTCCCGCTCCCTTGACCATGACCCCACACCATCACCAAACCGTCATCTCCCAGACCATACAGAACTTTATCATCTCAGAATATCTCCCACCCACAGATTCCATCCTCATAATCCGGGAACACCGCACAACCCAATTCTACCTCCATCCCAAGATCCATAAGCCTGACCAACCCAGATGACCCATTGTCTCAGCATGCTCCTACCCCACCGAACTCATCTCTACCTACCTCGACACTGTTTTATCCCCCCAGTCCAGTAAATCCCCACATACATTCGAGACACCACCATGTCCTCCATCTCTTCCAAGACTTCTGTTTCCCTGGCCCCGAACGCCTCATCTTCACCATGGATATCCAATCACTCCACACCTCCATCCGCCATGACCAGGGCCTCGAAGCCCTCCATTTCTTCCCGTCCCGATGTTCCCAACAGTACCCTTCTACTGACACTCTCATTCATTTGGCTGAACTTATCCTCAGCCTTAACAATTTTTCCTTCAAATCGTCCCACTTCCTCCAGACCAAAGGGGTACCATGGGCGCCCCTACAGGCCCCAGCTATGCCTGTCTCTTTGTTGGCTACGTAGAACAGTCCATCTTCCGTATTTACAACGGCTCCACTCCCCATCTCTTTCTCCGCTACATTGAGGACTTCATTGGCGCCACCACATGCTCCCGCGAGGAGGTTGAGCAATTCATCAAATTTACCAACACATTCCACCCTGACCTTATATTTACCTGGACCATTTCTGTCACTTTCCTCCCCTTGCTGGATCTCTGCGTTTCCATTAGTGTCGACCGACTTGATACCGACATTTTTTTACAAACCTACGGACTCCCACAGCTACCTTGATGACACCTCCACCCACCCTACCTTCTGCCAAAATACCAACCTGTATTCCCAATTCCTCCGGCTCCGCCGCATCTGCTCCCAGGAGGGCCAGTTCCTCCACAGAACACACCAGGTAGCCTCGTTCTTTAGAGATCGCAGTTTCCCTTCCCACGTGGTTAAAGATGCCCTCCAACGCATCTCGTCCAAATCCCGCACTTCTGCTCTCAGACATCATCCCGCCAATCATATCAAGGACAGAACCCCCCGGTTCTCATCTTCCACTCTACCAAACTTCACATTAACCAAATCATCCGACGACATTTCCACGACCTCCAAACGGACACCACCACCAGGGATATATTCCCCTCCACACCCACTTCCACTTTCCGCAAAGATTGTTCTCTCCATGACTACCTGGTCAAGTTCACGCCCCTCAAAAACCCACCCTCCCGTCCTGGCACCTTCCCCTGCCACCGCAGAAATTGCAAAACCTGCGCCCACACCTGCTCCCTCACCTCCATCCAAGGCCCGAAAGGAGCATTCCACATAAATCAAAGTTTCACCTGCACATCCACTAATATCATTTATTCTATCCGTTGCTCCCGATGTGGTCTCCTCTACATTGGGGAGACTGGATGCCTCCTAACAGAGCGCTTTAGGGAACATCTCTGGGACACCCGCACCAATCAACCAAACCGCCCTGTGGCCCACCATTTCAACTCCCCCTCCCACTCTACTGAGGACATACAGGTCCTGGGCCTGCCCACAGCCGTTCCATCACCACCCAATGCCTGGTGAAAGAACGCCTCACCTTCTGCCTCAGAACACTTCAACCGCAGGGCATCAAACTGGACGTCACAAGTTTCCTCACTTCCCCTTCTCCCACCTCATCCCAGGTCCAGCCTTTCAGTTCAGCACCTCCCTCATGACCTGTCCTACATGCCTATCTTCTTTTCCCACCTATTCACTCCATCCTCCACTCTGACCTATCACCTCCATCCCCATCCCCACTCACCTATTGTACTCTATGCTACTTTCACCCCACCCCCACCCCCTCTCATTTATTTCTCCACTCTGCAGGCACCCTGCCTCTATTCCTGATGAACGGCTTTTGCCCGAAACGTCGATGTTCCTGTTCCTCGGATGCTGCATGACCTGCTGAGATTTTCCAGCACCACTCTAATCTAGACTCTGGTTTCCAGCATCTGCAGTCCTTCTTTTTACCTTATTGGACGACGAGGCTGCCGATATAAGGCATGTTTTAGACACTGAAGCAAGTTACAGCAATAGGGATGGTAGTCTGGAAGCCAGTACATTTCAAATATGTGGAGGGGCTATTGGGCAGTGTGGAGGTTACAGAAATAGGAACTATTATAGGAATTAAAAATCATTTAAGACACTAGTCCACTAGACATGCCATAGATGCAATTTGCAGAGTGGTGAATCTTAGTGCAACGTAACTTACATTAGGGGTGGGGATTGAGCCGGGGCTGTGTGTGTGTACTGTGCTCCAGCACTGTATCTATGTCATGTTGTGTTAACAGATTTTTGGAGCCCGCTCGTTGTTCTTTGCTCTGTGCACTGTGGGTGATCTTACCTCACTACAGGATTTATTGAAGGCTCCAGATCACCTTTCCCTTTGTCTCTGTCTGGCTGACCAACTGTGATGATGGACGATCCACCCCGCAGCAGGAAAGACTATTGAGTCAGGACCTTCTGAGTACCTACAGGAGACAGAGAAATAGACAGAATGGGAAATTAGACAGATGCATTGAGGGTTACACATGGAGAATGGAACTGATTCCCACAGAGATCTAGAAAATAGAGCGATATTAAGTAATAGTCCCATATTGCTGGAAGATGTCAGGATCACACAGTCATGTTGGAAGAATGGGTTTAGCTTCATGATGCCCTGGTATCAGTGCTCATGGATGAGCAACCTGTGAGCAGGTAAAGTGATGGCCTAGTGGTAGGATTGTTGTGGTTCTGTTCACCGAGTTTGGAATCTGTGTTGCAGACGTTTCGTCCCCTGTCTAGGTGACATCCCCAGTGCTTGGGAGCCTCCTGTGAAGCACTTCTGTGATGTTTCCTCCGGCATTTGTAGTGGTTTGAATCTGCTGCTTCTGGTTCTCAGTTCCAGCTGTCCGTTGCAATGGTCGGTATATTGGGTCCAGGTGGATGTGCTTATTGATTTAATCTGTGGATCAGTGCCATGCCTCGAAGAATTCCCTGGCTGTTCTCTGTTTGGCTTGTCCTATAATAGTAGTGTTGTCCCAGTCGAATTCATGTTGCTTGTCATCTTCGTGTGTGGCTACTAAGGATAGCTGGTCCTGTCGTTTCGTGGCTAGTTGGTGTTCATGGATGCGGATCGTTCGCTGTCTTCCTGTTTGTCCTATGTAGTGTTTTGTGCATTCCTTGCATGGAACATTGTACACTACTTTGGTTTTGCTCATGCTGGGTATCGGGTCCATAGTTCTGGTCAGTTGTTGTCTGAGAGTGGCTGTTGGTTTGACAACAACTCACCAAAACTTCAGCTAAGGTTCAGGGGAGTCTGGTTTGAATCTCACCATCTGAAATGGAGACATTTGAAATCAATAATTTAAAAAATAACAATTAACAATCCACAAATAAGTATGAGACCTTTACTGATGTACAAAATATCCAAAAATTTGTCCTTTCGAGAAGGACATCTGCCAATCCTCACGTGGTGTGAACGAAATCCCCACAGCAAAGTGTTTGCCTCTCAATTGCCCTCTGAAATGGCCGAGTAAGTTTTTCAGTTCGAGGGCAGCTAGGGCTGGGAAAGAAAGGCTCGTCAGCCAGAGACACCCACATCCCATACCTGATTTTATAAATAGTCCATTCGGATGGCCCCATTGGAACTCTGCTGGGACCAGGGTCCTGGCCAATCATGTCATTAGGTTTATGGACAGGACTTGAAACTGACAGAGAGGATGGTGGGACAGGGTACAGGTGAAAGGAGCTTTCCAAATCCAAAGAGAACAGGTGAAACCTCGGAACAGCATGGGGAGTGTGGCTGAAAACAAGCAGAAAGGAACAGGAAGGGACACAGTTTAAATAAATCTGTACATCGGTGAATAGATTTGTGACAGAAAAGTGTGGTTAAGAGTAAGTTGTTTTTTTTCGAATGGACAATGTCGCTGCAATAAGGTAGATAGATTTGTGACAGAGAGATAAAAGAGAGTTAGACACCAGGTAGACATGGATACAAGGTGAACAAAAATATTCGATGGTTCACAATGTTGTGCAACCTCAGGCAAACTGGGCAACACTAACAATAATGGATAACAAAGGCATTACAGAGAAAGCATTTGTCCTCAGATCATGAAGTAGAGTCAGTTTGAATGAAAATTCTGGCTACTACTTGCCAAGGACACAAGCAGCAGAATAGTTTAAGACAACGAACAGTATTGCATTTTTCATCACTGCATTAAACAGGGACTCATTGGATTTTTTGAACAAAGGTATTATGATAATTTTGCAAAAGTTCAATATTCGTATAATCTGGGTCAATCACACGGACAGCATTAATATTCGAAGAGGAGTTCAGTTAATTTGTTTTCAGTGTTTCTTTGAAAAACACATTGTGCAACTGGCTAGGGACATAACTATCGCAGAGCGACTGTGCGATGAAAGTCAGTGAATGAGTAATGTCACCTGAAGAGATCCTTTGGGAAAATGTGATAAAGTGCAGTTTAAATAAACATAAAGTTTTAATGTGAATCACAGAAAAGACAAGCGATAACTAGAAACAAAAGTAACCAATCACATGAGTTTGAGAGGAGAACAGACCAAGGTAGACAGTCTAAACAGACTGAAAAACGTGTCTGTAAATGGACAGTGGAAAATATTTGAAGGAATAGTATAAAACGCTCAACAAAAGGACATTCCATTGAAACAGTAAAAGCCTCAGCAAGAAATCCTCACTGGTCCCTCACTCAGGACAAAAGGGATCATACTAGATAATGAGGCTGAGAAGATCACCACAAAATACTTAAAATCTTGAAGTGAGAGAGTGCTTTAGGAGTAAATGTTAAATGGATTGCAAAGGGTCTGCTAGCAGGAGGAGGGCTGTGGGAAGTGGAATCATTGTCAGGGTATAATAACACAATAGGAACAGGGCGAGGTGATGGTGCTCGAGGTGGTGAGAGTGTTACAGAGAGTGGTCAGGGGTTGAATGGTGTTACAAAAACAGTACGGATTGCTGCAGCTGGAGTTGTTTGCAGAGGTATGGAGGGACATAGGTATTTTTATTTATTTATTCATGGGATGTGGGTGGCACTGCCTGGACTAACATTCTCTGACCCCACTGCTAATTATCCAGAGGGCAGCTCAGAGTCAGTCATATTGCTGTGGGTCT
This sequence comes from Chiloscyllium punctatum, assembly GCF_047496795.1. Taxonomy (NCBI): domain Eukaryota; kingdom Metazoa; phylum Chordata; class Chondrichthyes; order Orectolobiformes; family Hemiscylliidae; genus Chiloscyllium; species Chiloscyllium punctatum. The sequence continues at coordinate 34,646,503 of NC_092756.1, forward strand.
GGAGGCACATGTCGTCCAGACAAGATTAGAATGTCAGATGTCCTTCCTTAACTGAGGCAAGTGAACCAGATGAGTTCTTCCTACTGAACAACAATGTTTTTATGATAGCCTCAATAATGTCTTTTACAGATACACCATGACATCCGAACTCCTACTCTCAATGCTCTCCTAAATGAAGGTAACCATCCCAAACGCCTGCTTCACCAGCCTGTCTCCCTGTGACACCACATTCAAAGAACTGTGTGCATGCATCCCTGGATCACTGATTGACAACACTACCCAGGGCCCGAACATTAACTGGTTTCTCGCCCTGGTTTGTTTCACCAAAATGGAACACTTCGCCTTTATCTAATTAAACTCGATCTGCTATTCTTCCGCTCACTATCCCAGCAGTTCATCCTGTTGTATCATATATAATCTTCTCCAATAACCACTTTACCACCAATGTCAGTGACACCCAAGAAGCTTACTTACCAGAAAAACAATATTTCCATCCAAACCATTTATCCAAATGACAAACGACAGTGGACCCACTCCACCGCTGGACATATGCCTCCAGTCAGAAAAACATTCTCCCATCACCCTCTGTCTCCTTCCATCAAGCAACTTTTGTATCCAGTTCACTAGCTCCTCCTGAATATAATATCCTTTTTAAACTGATCTGAGCTTATTACCCAGTTTACCAGACAGAACATAGAACACAGAACAGTTCAGCCCAAGACCCTTCGGCCGCGATGCTATGCCAAATGTTTATCCGACTATAAGATCAAACTAACCTACATATCCTTCATTTAACTATTATCCATGTGTCTGTCCAAGAGTCTATTAAATGTCCCGAATGTGTCTTATTTTACTACCACCATTGGCAGTCCATCCAACCACCTACCAGTCTCTATCCTCTTATCCATCCTGCAATCATTTTAAAATTATGCCGCCTTGTAATAGCCATTTATGCCATCGGAGAAAAACTATCTGACACTTCACTCTCTCTGTGCCTCTTATCACCTTGTTCACCTCTACCAAGTCACCCCACCCCCTTCTTCACTTCAATGAGAAAAGCCTTAGCTCCCTCAAACTTTCTTCATAAGAAATGCCCTCCATTCCAGGCAGCATCCTGGTACATCTCCTGTGTACGCTCTCTAAAACTTGCACATCCTTCCTGTAAAATGGGACCAGAATTGAACACAATATTCCAAGTGTGGCCTCAGCAGGTCACTATAAAGATTCAGTCAAACCTCACAGCTCTTAAAATCAATCCCCTTGTTAAGGAAAGCCTACACATCATATGCCTTTTTAACAACCCTACAAACGTGCGTGGCAACTTTGAGGGATCTATGGACATGGACGCCATGATCTCTCTGTTCACCCACACTGCCAAGTATTCTGCCTTTCACCCTGTATTCTGTATTCAATTCGACCTTCCAGAATGAATCACTTCACACTTTTCCAGATTGAACTCCATCTGCCCCTTCCAGCCCAGCTCTGCGTCCTGTCAATGTCACCTTGCTACCTAAAACAGCCCTCCACATTCCCCACCACTCCACCAACCTTCGTGTGAATGGGAAACTGACTAACCCACTCTCCAACATCCACATCCAAGTCATTTACAAAAATCACAAAGAGCAGAATCCCAGAGCCAACTGTTACAGGGCACCACTAGTCACTGAGCTCCAGGCTCAATACTGTCCATCTGCTGCCATACTCTGACTTCTCTGGGCCATCCAATCCTGTATCCAGACAGACAGATTTCCCTGTATCCCAATCATCCTTCTTTTCTGGATGAGCCGTCAACGTATTCTATCATATCCTCAAATAATTCAATAAGGTTTGTGAGGCATAACCGACCCCTCACAAACCCGTGCTGACTGTCTCTAATTTAACTATGGTTTTCCAAGTAGTCATAAATCCTCTCTTTAGAGTCCTTGGCAATAATCTGCACACAACAGATATTAGACCAAATCTGTAATTCCCAGGATTCTACCTCCGTAATATTGTTCTGACTCTACAAATCCTCTCTCCACTGTCGTGTTCCCCAGAAGGGCACTGGAGGGTGGTGGGGGTTACAGAGGTAGGGAGGGATATCAGGACAGGAGGATTTTGCAGACATTAGGAGGGTTGCAGTGCCAAAAGGAGGATTCAGGAATTGTGAGGTTTCCTGGTGATGAAGGCATTTGAGGAGGGACGGAGGGACGGAGGGATGATTGTAGGGAAATGAGGGGTTTCACAGTTTAGGTGTTTTGTTAGGGCTGCAAGAGGTTACTGAGTTGGGGAGGATGTAAGCACTGGTGGATATTACATAAACATGTGGTTTTGGTTGCAATGGTAGGAAGAGGTTTCAGGAAGCTTGAGAGTATGGGGTCTGAAAATGGTCTGATCTGGAGCAGCGGTGCCAGATTAGGAGGGTCGTGGGGACTGCAGGTGGTTTCATGGGGAGAGAGGACCATCGAGCCACAGAAGGTACAGAAATGTGGAGAGCTGTAGGGCTGACGGCTTCATGGAGTTGGGAAAGTTGGGAGGGATAGAGAAGTTTACAGTGATAAGGATGTTTGTAGAACAGGGTTGGATTGCACGGACAGGGACTGCTTTAGGGAGCTGAGCAGATTTCAGAGATAAAGAGGTTTGTATCATCTGGAGGAACAAACAGAGATATGGAGGGTCATCGTGACTGAAGATGTTTATAGATATCGGAAGGCTTAGGTTCTGGGGTTTTTTTAGACATGAAGGCTGTGGAATCAAGATACTTTTTTCAGAGATTAGGGTAGCAAGTTTGGTTGGAGACAGTTCCACAGATAAGGGAGCATAGCACAAACAGGAGGAAGTTCCTGTGGTAGGGAGGGTTCTGGTGGAGAGTGATGTTTACACAGATGGGGGGTAAGAGCTGGAGAAAGTTATGGAGATGGGTAAATGGATGGAGATACAGAAGGAGCTTAAATTGACAGGGTGTGTGATAGTGATGTGAGGATGTTACATATTTAATGAGTCTTGTCGGAACAGGATCGGGAGAGGCACAGGCATTGGAGTGGAATCTCAGGGACCTGAGAGGATTAAACTGATAGTGATGGTGATCGCGTCTCCACAGACTGTTGGTATTTAGGGAGTGGAAGAGGTTTTGTAGATACGGAGGGCTGTAAGAGCTGCAGGAGCTTATGGAGAGTTGAAGAGTTGGAGCAGTCACAGAGGGAGGGTTCTGCGAAAAGAGTAGGTCACAGATAGTGAGGGTTGTGTGGCCTGAGAAAGTTAAAGAGACGGGAGTTTTCGGTCTGGAAGATATTACACTGACAGGATCAGTTGAAGAGACTGAAGCAAAAATGCGTGGAGCAGGTTACACAGATAAGGAGGGATGTAGGGACTGAAGGTGAATACACAGATGTGGATGGTTGTACTGATAGACGGAGCTTAGAGGGATAGAGACTGGTGTAGGGTTTAACACAGTTAGGGAAGGTTGCGTTTTTGGAGAAGGTTACACTGATACAGACAGTGTTAGGGAGTGTTTAATGGACGACAGAGGAGCTCAGAGAAAATATATTATGGGGAGAGGAGGGGATTAGAGACACAGATGGCTGTCGGTTTGAAAAGAGCTTCTACAGATCCTCAGTGCTGTAAGGCTAAAGAGAGATTACAATAATAAGGGTTAGCTACACTTTTTTAATATAGAGAAAGTCTCAGAACGGGACTGTCAAAAGGAAGTATAGACAGTACAGATGAGTTTACAGAGATATAAATGTTTTTGGGGGTTTCAGGAGGGAACAGTGATTTGGAGTGATGTAACGAATGGCAACAGTTATCGGGAGGGTTCTAAAAGCAGGAAGAGGTGACAGTCATATCGATCGTGGGCAGGACTGGAAAAGTTTACATCGCCAAGGAGTGCTTTAGAGACTGTTGGAGATTACACATAAAAGGAGAGTATTGGGGATGAGGCAAGGTTCAAGAGACGGGGATGGTTGACAGAACTGGAAAATAACCTGAATAGAATCTCCACAGTGTGGAAACAGGCCATTCGGCCCAACATGTCCTCACCAACCCTCTAAAGAGCATCCTAACCAGACCCATCCCTCTCCCTGTCCAATAAACCCTGCAATCCTCATGGTGAACTCACCTAAACCACACTTGCCTGAATACTACAGTCAATGTATGATGGCCAATCACGTATCGTGCAAATGTTGGGCGATGGCAGGAAAGCAGAGCACTTAGAAGAAACCCAAAAAGTCGGGGGGAGAACATGCAAAGTCCACACAGAAAGTCGGCCAAGGCTGTAATTGAAGCCAGGTTCCAGACAAAGTGAGGCTGATTATACAGAGCACTGCAGAGATTGTACAAGGTCACAAAGTTCACAGGGATTATTGGAACAGGAAGAGAATATAGTCAGAAACGGGAGAAGGTTACATAGATTGTGTCCATGAGAAGGACTGGAGGAGGTTAACGCAATAGGGAGGTTGTGGATTCTCTCGATAATTAGAGGTAGGGACGGTTGGGGAGACTCGATGAAGTTAGTTTACACAGAGTTGTACACACTGGGCGAGGTTACCAAGTTAGCAAGGGTTCTATGGACTGGATGAGGTTATGGACAGAGGCAGTAGTGGGAATGAAAGTTGTTACAACAATTGAGAGGATATTTCAGGCAGATAGATGATTTTAGTGGCTGCAGGTTTTCGAGAGCTAGGAAGGCAAGAACTAACTGGAGGTGGTCAGAAGTGAGGAACATTGTAGTGATGGGAGTTAGTCACAGAGGCAGAGAACATTGAAGAGAGAGAGAGAGGGCAAGGTTACAGATCTCAGGAGCGTTAAGGTGGCTTCATAACAACACACAGAGGGAGGGTTGGCAGAAAATGTTTTAGGAACTGAAGTACTCTGTACAGACAGTGAGGTGAAATGGATGGTGGAAGTTTAGAAGTAATGAGGTGCAGTAGGACAGGATGTAGGAGTGCTGTGGGGACTGGAGAATGTTACAGTGACACCATGTCCTGGAGAGGCTGGAGGAAGGTGCACAGATGGGAAGGTCAGTAAGAGCTGGATGTTACAGACAGAGTGGGCTGTAGGTGCTGTACAAGATGACAGACGTAAGGATTTTTATAGTGCTTTGCTGATAGTGGTCACAACACTAGGGTTCAAAGTCGTTTTGGAAAAATATAAGGATAGGGCAGAAGTGAAGAGGCCAAATTTGTGGAAGCCCCTAAATCATTAGAATATCACTGTCACTGGGCATTATCATTATCACGAGACTGGATCTGGCAAACACAGACCGGGAGGAATTATCTGCAGTTGGGATCATATTCGGAAAGAGGAAGTATGTCAAAGTGATACAGGGAGAATTCAAGGCCAGTGTGTTCTGCGAAGAGTGAACGACAAAGCAGTAACTCCAGTGAATACTGGTCAATCGGTATATTGAGCTTGATAAAAGAAGTACACTGCGATGAAAACAGGCAAAGACCGACCAACGTATAGGAGTCCAAGGGGATCTTTAAAATGACGGGCAAATAATGGGCATGAAATATCCTTGGCAGATACTGTTAAGGAGAGACCACAAGGTATTTAGTGAGTATAGTTAGAGGAAGAGGATTCCCAGGTAAACAGCGAGGCTTGTTAGAAACCAAAGGACAATCTGTGCATGGAGCCAGAGGAAGTAGGTGAAGTCTTTAATGAATACTTTCCATCTGTATTCAAACCAGAGAATGGCATTGTATCCGGGGATTTCAGTTCAGACAGTGAGGTTCTAGAACATGAAAAGATGAATCAGGAGAAGGTATTAAATGTTTTCACAGGCATAAAGGTGGAGAAATCCCCAGTGCCCAATGAAATGTATCCCAAGCTGCTATGCGAGGGAAGGCAGGATATTGCTGGGGCTCTGGTGGATGTATACAATACTTTGCTGGCCACAGGTGAAATGCCGAATGACTGGAGGATCGCTAATATGGTTCATTTGTTCAAGAAGGGCATCAGGAATAGGTCAGGTTATTACAGAGTAGATAGTCTGACAGCAGGGGAGGGAAATTATTGGGAACAATTCTGATGATGCACCAACACTTCCAAAGGCAAGGATCAACTTGGCTGAGTCATCATAGATTTGATAGAGGGAGATACTGTCTGAGGAATTCAATTCAGTTTTTTTTAAAATGGTGTTTCAAAATATTTATGAGGGCAGTGCAGATGATGTGGTTTACATGGACTTGAATAAGGCCTTTGACAAGTTCCCTCATGGAAGGCTGGTCAAAACGTAAAGAGCCATTGGGATCCAAGGCAGGTTGGTAAATTGGATCCACAATTAGTGGATAGACTTCTTCGTGTTTCAAATTCTTTCACCAGTGGGTGTACCACAGGGATCTGTGCAGGAACCATTTCGGGCTATTATGTACATTAATAACTTGGATGTGAAAGCAGAAAGAGTCATTAGTAGGCTTGCAAATGACATAAATGGTGAGAGGGAGAGTCTCAGGCTGCAGTCTGATATCGATCAGATGATAATCTGAGCAGAGTAATGACGGATGGAGTTTACTTCTGATCACTGTGAGGTAATGCACTGTGGGATGTCTAATAAGTGAAGGATATACATCATGAATGGTAGGTCCTCCTGGAGTACTGAGGAACACAGTGTCCTTGGTGGACAAGTCTGTGGATGTCTGAAGGTGTCAGCACAGGTTGACAGGGTGGGGAAGGCAGCTGAACTAGGAGCAGGAGGGGGACCCACATCCTACTGGGGCGAATTGTTAGAGCTGCTTGAGAGGATATCATCTAATCTGGCAGGGTGTTGCACCTTAAACAGTCATAAGGCCAGAAAGAAGATTGAGGCTGGTACACAAATTAAAGAGAGCAATTTCATCAGACAAGGCAGGCAAGAACATAGCAGGAAATTGGAGGAAACTCATGATTACCCGCATTGATTTCAATACAAGGGGCCTGACAGCTCAGGAAGAGGAACTCAGGGCATGGATTGGAACATGGGACTGGGATACTATAGTTATTACAGAAACAAAGCTGAGGGAGGGGCAGGACTGGCAGTTCATTATTTCAAGGTAGAGATGCTGCAGGAAGCATCGAAGGGGAGGCAAGAGAGGATCCGTGGTGGTCGGTTTTGAATCCATGAATCGTCCCAGCAGTACTTAGAGAGGATATTCCTGTGGGATCGCCAACTGAAGTTATGTTAGTGGAACTGAGAAATAAGAATGGGTCATTACATTGATATGATTGTCCTACTGACCCCGAATAATCAGTGGCAGACTGAGGTACAAATATATCAGGAGATCTCAAATATCGATCATAATAATAGGGCTGTTATGGTTGGGGTTTTTTTTAACTTTCCAAATCTCGACTGGGACTGCCAGTGTTCAGCATTAGCAAGGGAGGAATTTGATAATGGTGTTCCAGAAACTCGCAATCAATATGTAAATGGCCTGAAAAGAGAAAGGGGCAAAACCTGACTGCCCCTTTGGAAACAAGGTCGGGAAAGGGACTAAGGTGTGAGTGGGTACGCATTTTGCCAAAATGACCACAATTCTATTAGCTTAAAAATAGCAATGGAAAAGGACAGGTCTGGTCCACAAGTTCAAGTTATGAAATGGGGCCAGACCAATCTTGATAGTATTAGACATGAACTTTCAAAAGATGATTGGGGAGGCTATTTGCAGGAAAAGGGAAGTCTGGTAACTGAGAATATTTTAAAATTGAGTTAAATTGAGCGATCGTCACCAGCATATTCCTGTTTGTGTGCAGCTCAATGCTGACAGCATTCAGAAACACTGGTTGTCTATTGAGGGTCTGGTCAAGTAAAAGGGGCACATGTCAGGTATCGCCAGATGGATCAAGAGAATCCCTGAGGATCACAGAGGCAGTAGGAATACACTTTGGGTGGAAATCAGGAATGCAGGAACGGAACAAGAAATAGCCTCAGCAAAGAAGGATACGGAGAATCCAAAAGTGATTGTATAAATATATGGAATAAAAGAGTAACTCGAGACAAAATAATGTTTCTGAAAGATCAATGAGACCATTGATGTGTGGAAAAGCAGGATATGGCTAAGACCTTAAACACATTTTTTAACTCCAGAACTTACTGTGGACAAAGACTGGAGAACTCCGGGAACAAGAGTAATACGTTAGACCAAAATTGGACTTCGCTGCAATTCCAGTCTCCCTGCTCTAGGAAGGATGGTGTGAAACTGGAAAGTGTTCAGAAAAGATTTACAAGATGTTGCCAGGGTTGTTGCTGAATAAGCTGGGGTTATTTACCCCGAGCATCGGAGACTGAGTGGTGACCTGACAGAGGTTTATATAAATATGAGGGTTACGGATTGGATAAACATTCACGGTCTTTTACCAGAGGTTGGGGAGTCCAAAACTAGAGGGCATAGTTTTAAGGCTAAAGGGGAAAGCTTTAAAAGCAACTGAAGGGACAGCTTTTTTATGCACATGGTGATGTGTGTATGGAATGAACTGAGAGAGAAAGTAACAAATACTGATATTATGACAACTTTTGAGAGATTCATGTGTATGTGAATAATAAGGATTTAGAGGTACATGGGCTAAATGCTGGTAAATGGGCTGGATTTATTTAATCTTCTGGTCAGCATGGAAGAGTTGGGCCAAAGGGTCTGTTTCCATGCTGTACATCTGTATGACTTTAAAAGAGTGCATGTTATAGAAGAGGTGGTGCTGGTGGTTTTAAAACATAAAGGTATGGAATGTCCCAGGACCTGATTAAGTATATCACAGGACATTGTGGGATGATAGGGAAGAAATCTTGGCGCCCCTCGCAAAGGTATTTGTACCATTGACAGACGTGTGTGATGAGCTGGAAGGCTGGAGTGTAGCATAGTGGACAGTGAAGGAGGTTTGCTAACATTACAAAGGGATCTTGATGATATGGGTGAATGAGCTGAAAAGTTGTAGATGGACTTCAATCTGAATAAATGCAAGGTAATGCACTTGGTAAAACAGACAAGGATAGAGCATATACAATTAATGTTCGGGCCTCGGTTCGTGTTTTAGAGCAGAGGGACCTCCGGTTTCAGGTACATAATTCTGAAAGTTTGCATCACAGGATTGATAATACAGTGCTTGGCATGCCTGACTATTGGATTAGTGGTGCTGGAAGAGCACAGCAGTTCAGGCTGCATCCAAGGAGCAGCGAAATCGACGTTTCGGGCAAAAGCCCTTCATCAGGATGATTTCGCTGCTCCTTGGATGCTGCCTGAACTGCTGTGCTCTTCCAGCACCACTAATCCGGTATTTGGTTTTAAGCATCTGCAGTTATTGTTTTTACCATGCCTGACTATTGCTCAGTCCATTGAGTGTAGGATTTGGGACGTCATGTTGAGATTGCACAGACGTTGGTGAGGCCTGTTCTGCAACACTCCGTCCAGGTCTGGTCGCCCAGTTGTGTGGAGGATATTATTAAGCTGCATGAGGTTCAGAAGAGATTTACCAGGACTTTAGTGGGTATGGAAGGCTTGAGTTCTGCAAAATGCCTGGATAGGCTGAGTCTTGTTTCACTGGCGGCTGAAGGTTGAGACGTGATGTTATAAAGTTTATTTCAAAAAAATAAGGTATATAGATCGACTTAATGGTAGTTGTCTTTTCCACAGAATGGGGTACTCTCAAGAGGAGGGACCACATTTTAAAGTTTTGAAGAGAGCGCTGTTCAAAAAAAAAGACATGGGGACAAATTGTTACACAGAGGGTGTTTTGATTGTAGAATGAACCTCCTGAGGTCGGGGTGGATGTGGGTACACTTACAATTTTTAAAAGACGGAGATGCTAAATGAGTCTTTTGCGTCAGTTTTTACTGTGGAAAAGAATATGGAAGATATAGAATGGAGGGAAATAGATGGTGACATCTTGCAAAATGTCCATATTACAGAGGAGCAAGTGTTGGATGGCTTGAAATGCATAAAGATGGATAAATTCCCAGGACCTGATCAGGTGTAGCCTCGAACTCTGTGGGAAGCTAGAAAAGTGATTGCTGGGCCTCTTGCTGAGATATTTGTATCATCGATAGCCACAGGTGAGGTGGCAGAAGACTGGAGGTTGGCAAACGTGCGGCCACTGTTTAAGAAGGGTGGTAAAGACAGCCAGGGAATTATAGACCGGTGAGCCTGAACTCGGCGGTGGGCAAGTTGTTAGAGGGAATCCTGAGAGACAGGATGAACATGCATTTGAAAAGGCAAGGACTGATCAGGGATATGTAACATGGATTTGTGCATGGGAGATCATGTCTTATACACTAGATTGAGCTTCTTGAAGAAGTACGAAAGAGGATTGATGAGGGCTGAGTAGTAGATGTGATCTATATCGACTTCGGTCGACAAGTTTCCCCAAAGGAGACTGATTAGCAAGGTTCGATCTCCAAGAATACAGGGAGAACTAGCTATTTTGATTCAGAACTGGCTCAAAGGTAAAAGACAGAGGGTGGTGGTGGAGAGCTGCTTATCAGACTTGAGGCCTGTGACCAGTAGAGTGCCACAAGCATTGGGCCTACGAATGGTGAATAGCCAAGGTTAAATGAGGAACTCGAGGGGAAAAACGTGAGGTGAGAGAGCAATGATTTAAAGAGGGAGCTGAGGGGCAAATTATCCACAGAGGATGGTGCACAGACAGAACGGACTGCCAGGGGCACATGGGAGAAACAAGAACAATTATAACATGGAAAATACATTTGGGCAGGAACATGGAGAGGAGAAGATTTGAAGAGATAAGGGCCAAACGCAGGTAAATGAGACTCATTCAGTATGTGAAACATGGGCAGTATTAACGAGTTGGACCACAGGTTCTATTTCCGTGCTGTAACACTCTGTATCCAGCTAAAGAGGATTACAGTACCGAAATAAATCATATTGTAGACACTGAAACAATTTACAGCGATAGGGATGGTAGTCTGGAATCCAGTTCGTTTCAAGTGTGCGGAGGAACTATCGGAAGAGAGGAGCCTACAGGGACAGGAACTGTTATACGAGTTAAAAGTTATTGAAGACACTGGTCGATGAGACATGCCATGGATACAGTGTTGCAGAGTAGTGAGTCTTAGTACAGTGTTGGAGGGAGAACAAAGAACAGAAAGATATCAGGCAGCATTCCCACCCTCTCGTGGGAGGCCTGCTTTCCCTTCTGTTGTCCTGATGCTCACTTAGACAGCAGACGCCTGGATTGATAAGTATGAACTCCCCATGCTGAGTCAGTGCAACGTAAGTTAAAGTAGACCTGGTGATTAAGGCAGGGGAGTGTCTATACTGCACTGTGCTCCCCCTCCAGCACTGTATCTATGTCATGTCTTGTTAGCGATGTTAGGAGCCCTCACACTGCTCTCTGCTCTGTGCACTGTGAGTGATCTTACCTAATTGCAGGATTTATTGAAGGCTCCACATCTCCCTGCCCTTTGTCTCTCTGGCTGACCAATCGTCTTCAATGAGATGTTGGACGTGACACCAAGCAATTGGGAAGTCTATTGAGTCAGGAACTTCCTGAGTATCTCCAGGAGACAGAGATATAGACAGAATAAAAAATTAGACTGATGCAGTGAGGATTATATATGGAGAATGAAAATAAGCCCCACAGATATCTGGCAAATCCCACTCCATCCCTAGCCTGTGCTGTTGCATCTCTCTGGAGTGGAGAATTCTGTTGGCTCAGGATCTGGAGTAACTGCAAGAGCCGGAGGCGCTAACATAGGCGGCAAGTAGATCCACACAGTGAGGTATACCACATGGAGAGAGACTGAAAGATATAACCAGAGTGCTGGAAGACTTCAGGATCACACAGTTATGTTGGAAGAATGAGTTTAGCTTCATGATGCCTTGGTATCAGTGCTTAGGGATGATCAACCAGTGAGCTGGCAAAGTGATGGCCGAGTGGTATTATTGCTCGAGCATGTATCCAAAATATCATCTAATGTTCAGTGGAAGAGGGTTTGAACCCCACTATCATATTGGTGGAATTTGAAATCAATAATTTTTAAAATAGTAGTTAACAATCCATAAGTATATATGAAACCATTGCTAATGTACAAAAACCCAAATACTTGTCCTTTAGAAAATGAAATCTGCCCATCCTCACGTGGTCTGCACGACGTACCCACAGGAAAGTGTTTGCCTCTCAATGATCCTCTGAAATGGCTGACAAGTTACTCAGCTTGAAGGCAGCTAGGGCTGGGCAAGAAAGGCTGGTTAGCCACAGACACCAACATCCCATATTAGGTATTAAAAATAATCCATTCGGATGGTCCCACTGGAACTGTGCTGGGACCAGTATCCTGGCCAATCATGTCGATAGGTTTATGGATATGGCTTTCAACTGACAGAGAGGATGCAGGGACAGGGTTCAGGTGCAATGAGCTTTCAAAATGCAAAGAGAAAAGTTGAAGTATGGAGCAACATGGGAATGTGACTGAAGACAAGCAGAAAGGAACAGGATGGGACAGAGTTTAACTAAAACTGTACATCAGCGATTCGAATTGTGACAGGAAATTGTGGGAAAGAGTAAATGAAGTTTTTTTTTGGAATGGCAATGCCTCTTCAATAAGGTAGATTGATTTTTGACACAGAGATAAAAGATTTAGACACCAGTGTGACGTGGTTACAGGGTGAACAAATGGTGGACATAAATATTCAATGGATCACGACCTTGCGGAAACTCAGGCAAAATGGGTAACGCTAACAATAATGAATAACGAAGGCATTACAGAAAAATCATTTGACCTCAGATCATGAGGTAGAGACAGTCTGACTGTACATTCTGGCTACTCCTTGCCAAGGACACAATCAGCAGAACAGTTTTAGCCACCGAACAACATTCTATTGCCCATCACTGCATTACACAGAAACTTATTGGAATTTTTTAACAAACACATTGTGATAATTTTGGGAAACTTCAATATTCCCATAATCTGGGACAGTCACACTGACAACAGTTATTTTGGTCGCGGAGTTCAGAGATTTTTTTTTCAGTGTTTCTTTGAATAACAAATTGTGAAACTGGGTCGGGACATAACTATCACAGAGCGATCGTTGTGTGATGAAACTTAGTAAATGAGTAATATCACCTGGAGAGATCCGCAGGGAAATTGTGATTAAGTGCAGTTTAAAGAAATATAAAGTTTTACAGTGAATTACAGAAAGGACACGCCACAACTAGAAACAAAAACAGCCAATGACATGGGTTTGAGATGAGAACTGACCAAGGTAAAGAGGAGAAACAGACGGAAATATGTGTCTGAAAATGAACAGTGGAAAACATTTAAAATTGTATTGTAAATCACTCAACAAAAGAACATTCCATTGAAACAGACAAAACCTCAGCAAGAAATTCCCACTGGTCCCTCACTCGGGACAAAATGTATCATATTAGATTATGAGACTTAGAAGATCACCAAAAAGCACTTAAAATCCTGAAGTGAGAGCGTGCTTTAGGAGGAAATGTTAAAGGGATCGCAAAGGGTCTGCTAGCAGGAGTTGGGCAGTAGGAAGGGGAATCATTGGCAGGGTTTAATGTCACAAAAGGAACAGGGAGAGGTGAAGGTGCCAGAGGTGGTGAGAGAGTTACAGAGAGTGGTCAGGGCCTGAACGGTGTTACAAAGGCAGTCCGGATTGCTGCAGCTGGAGGTGTTTGCAGAGGTAAGAAGGCACGTATGTATTTTTATTTATTCATTCATGGGATGTCAATGTCACTGCTAATTATCCAGAGGACAGCTCAGAGTCAGCCATATTGCAGTGGGCCTGGAGTCACATGTCAGCCAAGACAGGTTAGAATGTCAGATGTCCTATATAAATGGATGTCAGTGAACCAGATGAGTTCTTCCCACTGATCAACAATGCTAATAGAATTTAGAACATAGAAAAATACAGCGCAGTACAGGCCCTTTGGCCCTCGATGATGCGCCGATCCAAGCCCACCTAACCTACACTAGCCAACTATCTTCCATATGCCTATCCAATGCCCGTTTAAATGTGCATAAAGAGGGAGAGTCCACGACTGGTACTGGCAGGGCATTCCATGAACTCACGACTCGCTGAGTAAAGAATCTACCCCTAACATCTGTCCTATACCTACCACCCCTTAATTTAAAGCTATGCCCCCTCGTAATAGCTGACTCCATACGTGGAAAAAGGTTCTCATGGTCAACCCTATCTCATCCCCTAATCATCTTGTACGCCTCTATCAAGTCACCCCTAAACATTATTTTCTCCAATGAAAACAGCCCTAAGGGCCTCAGCCTTTCGTCATACGACCTTCCTACCATACCAGGCAACATCCTGGTAAACCTCTTCTGCACCCGTTCCAGTACCTCCACATCCTTCCTATAGTAAGGCGACCAAAACTGCACACAATACTCCAGATGCAGCCGCACCAGAGTCTTCTACAACTGCAACATGACCTCAGAACTCCGGAACTCAATTCCTCTACCAATAAAAGCCAGTACGCCATGTGCCTTCTTCACCGCACTATTTACCTGGGAGGCAAATTTCAGAGATCTGTGTACATGGACACCAAGATCCCTCTGCTCATCCACACGACCAAGTATCCGACCATTAGCTCAGTACCCCATCTTTTTGTTACTCATTCCAAAGTGAATCACCTCACACTTACCCACATTGAAGTCCGTTTGCCACCTTTCTGCCCAGCTCTGCAGCTTATCTATATCCCGCTGTAACCTGACACATCCTTCCTCACTGTCAACAACTCCAGCGACTTTCGTATCATCCACAAACTTGCTCACCCAACCTTCTTCCCTCCTCCAGGTCATTTATAAAAAAGACAAACAGCAATGGTCCCAAAACAGATCCTTGCGGAACACCGCTAGTAACTGCACTCCAAGATGAACCTTTACCATCAACTACTACCCTCTGTCTTCATCCAGCCAGCCGATTCCTCATCCAAACCTACAACTCACCCTCAATGCCATTCTTCCGTATCTTTTGCAGTAGCCTACCATGGGGAACCTTATCAAACGCTTTACTAAAATCCAGATACACCACATCTACTGCTTTACCCTCGTCCACCACCTTAGTCACCTTCTCAACGAATTCAAAAAGGTTTGTGAGGCACGATCTGCCCTTCACAAAACCATGCTGACTATCCTTAATCTCTTTATTCCTATCCAGATGTTCATAAATCCTATCCCTTACAATTCTCTCTAAGACTTTGCCCACAACAGAAGTGAGGCTCACGGGCCTATAGTTACTAGGGTTATCCCTACTCCCCTTCTTGAACAAGGGAAACACATTTGCTATCCTCTAGTCTTCTAGCACTAATCCTGTAGACAACGAGGACATAAACGTCAAGGCCAATGGCTCTGCAATTTCCTCCCTTGCATTCTGGCCCAGGGGATGTAACTATTTTCCCCCTTTCCAGAGTTTCTAAACCTCTTCTCAACATATCTCAAAGCCGTCCATTCTAATGAATTGTGACTCAGTATTCTCATCGGCAACAATGTCCTGTTTCTGAGTGAATACTGACGAAATGTAATCATTCAGTGTCTCCCTAATCTCTTCAGCCTCCACATGCAACTTCCCACTACTATCTTGACTGGACATATTCCTACTCTAGTCATTCTTTTTTTCCTGACATACCTATAGAAAGCCTTTGGGTTTTCCCTAATCCTAACAACTAAGGACTTTTCATGTTCTCTCCTTGCTGCTCTTAGCTCTCTCTTCAGATCCTTCCTGGCTACCTTATAACTCTCAATAGCCCCAATTGAACATTCACGCCTCATCTTTACATAGGGCACCCTATTCCCTTTAACAAGGGATTCCAATTCCTTATTAAACCACGAATCCCTCACACGACCCTTTCCTCCCTGCCTGACAGGTAAATACTTATCAAGGACACTCAATAGTTGCTCCTTGACAAATTCCACATATCAATTACGCCCTTGCCTTGAAGTCTACTTTTCCAAGCCACACATCCTAAGTCATGCCTTACCGCATCATAATTTCTCAGCCCCCAGCTATAACTCTTGCCCTGAAGTGCACACTTATCCATCACTAGAGTAAAAGTCACCGAATTGTGGTCACTGTCCCCAAAGTGCTCACCTACCTCCAATTCTAACACCTGGCCTGGTTGATTGCACAGAACCAAATCCAGTATGGCCTCACCTCTTGTTGGCCTGTCTACATTTTGTGTCAGGAAACCCTCCTGCACACATTGGACAAACACCGATCCATCTAACGAACACGATCTATAGCTTTCCCAGTCAATATCAGGAAAGTTAAAGTCCCTCATAACAATCACCCTGTTACTTTCACTCTTCTCCTGAATCATCCTCGCAATCCTTTCTTCTACGTCTCTCGGACTATTAGGAGGCCTGTAGAAAACTCCTAACAGGGTGACCTCACCTTTCCTCTTCCTCACCTCAGCCCAAACTACCTCAGATGGCAAGTCTGCATCCATCGTCCTTTTCACCGCTGTAATACTACCTTTGACAAGCAATGCCACACCTCTCCCTCTTTTACCCCCACCTCTGACCCTTCTAAAACATTTAAACCTTGGAACGTGCAAAAGCCAATCCTGTCCCTGTTCTACCCATGTCTCCGTAATAGCCACAACATCGAAGTCCCAGGTACCAACCCACGCTGCACGTTCACCTACCTTATTTCGTATACTTCTTGCATTGAAGTATACACACTTCAAGCCACTTTCCTGTTTACAGGCACCCTCCTTTGAGATTGATGCCATGTTCCTAACCTCCCTACACTCAAGGTCCTGCACCCTAAAGCTACAGTCTAGGTTCCCATGCCCCTGAAGAGTTCGTTTAAACCATCCCCACCCCCCAGCCCAAGAGCACGACCAAACCTCCCCCCAAGGATACAGGTGCCCCTCAGGTTCAGGTGTAGACCATCCTGTTTATAGAGGTCGCACCTTCCCCAGAAAGAACCTCAGTTATCCAGATACCAGAATCCCTCCCTCCTGCACCATCCCTGTAGCCACGCATTTAACTGTTCTCTCTCCCTATTCCTCGACTCTCTATCACGCTTTTATGTTGGCTTACCCAATGTCTGTACAGATACAACATGACGTCCCAAATCCTACTCTTAATGCTCTCCCCAGTGAAGGTAACCACCCCAAACGCCTGCTTCACCAGCCTGTCTACCTGTGACACCACTTTCAAAGAACTGTGTACCTGCATCCCTGGGTCTCTAAATGACGACACTACCCAGGGCCAGAACATTAACTGTACAAGTTCCACCCTGGTCTGTTTCACCAAAATGGAACACTCTACATTTGTCTAATAAACTCCATCTGTTATTCTTCAGTCCACTATCCCAGCAGTACTCTTCATCCTGTTCTATCTCAGATAACCTTCATCACTGTCCAGTTTACCACCAATTTCAGTGTCACCCAAATAACTTACTGAACAGGAAACCAATATTCCCATCCAAACCATTTATCCAAATGACAAACAACTGTGGACACACTACACCGCTGGTCACATACCTCCAGTCAGAAAAACAATATGTCTCCCATCGCCCACGGTCTCCTACCATCAAGCCCAATTTTCTGTCCCGTTGACTAGCTCCGACTGAACGCCATATCCTTTTAGACTGATCTGAGCTAATTTCCTAGTTTACTATACGACACGAAGAACACAGAACAGTACAGAACAAGTCCCTTCGGACATGATTTGCCAATCTTTTATCAGACCATAAGATCAAATGAAACGTGGCAGATAGAGTTTCATTCAGATAAATGTGAGTTGCGGCATTTTGGGAAAGCAAATCTTAGCAGGACTTATACAATTAATGGTCATGTCCTAGGGAGTGTTGCTGAACCAAGAGGCCTTGGGATGCAGGTTCATAGAACCATGAAAGTGGAGTCGCAGGTAGATAGGATAGTGAAGAAGGCGTTTGGTATGCTTTCGTTTATTGGCCAGAGTACTGAGTACGGGAGATGGGAGGTCATGTCGCGACTATACAGCACATTGGTTCGGTCACTGTGCGTGCAATTTTGGATTCCTTACTATTGGAAAGATTTTGGGAAACGAGAAAGAGTTCAGAAAAGATTTACGAGGATGTTGCCAGGTTGGAAGATTTGAGCTATACGGAGAGGCTGAAAAGGCTGGGGCTGTTTTCCTTGGAGCGTCGGAGGCTGAGGTGTGACCTTATAGAGGTTTACAAAATTATAAGGAGCATAGATAGGGTAAATAGACAAAGTCTTTTCCTTGGGTTCGGGGAGTCCAGAACTAGAGGGCATAGGTTTAAGGTGACAGGAGAATGATATAAAAGAGACCTAAGGGGCAACATTTCGGCACAGAGGGTGGTACATGTATGAAATGAGCTGCCAGAGGAAGTAGTGGAGGCTGGTATAATTGCAACATTAAAGAGGCATTTGGATGGGTTTATGAATAGGAGGGGTTTAGAGGGATATGGACCGGGTGCTGGCAGGTGGGACTAGATTGGATTGGGATATCTGGTCGGCATGGAGGGGTTAGACTGAAGGGTCTGTTTCCATGCTATACATTTCTATGACTCTAAATGTCATACCCTTCATTTCATTATTATGCATGTGCCAATCCAGAAGTATATTAAATGTCCCTAATGCATCTAATTTTACTGCCACCGCTGGCAGCGCATTCCACTCAGCCACCACTCTGTATGTAATGAACCTACTTCTGAAATCTCCCCTTCACCATCCGCTAATCACCCGAAAATTATACCCCCTTGTAATAGCTATTTATGTCAGAGTAAAAAAATGTCTCTCTATTCACTCTATGACTGTCATCACCTTGTTCACCTCTGCCAAGTTACCCCTCGTCCTTCTTCACTCCAATGAGAAAAGCCTTAGCTCCCTCAACCTTTCTTCATAAGACATGCTCTCCCGTACAGGCAGCATCCTGGTAAATCCCCACTGTACCCTCTATAAAGCTTCCACATCCTTCCTGCAATGAAGGGACCAGAACTGAACACAATATTCCAAGTGGGGTCTAACCAGGGCTCTATAGAGCTGCAGCATAACCTCACAGCTTTAAAACTCAATCCCCAAAGTAATGAAACCCCACACAATATATTCCTTCTTAACAACCCTCTCAGATTGGGTGGTTACTTTGAGGGATCTATGGACTTGGAACCCAAGTTCCCTCTGTTCCTCCACACTGCCAAAGACCCTGCCTTTAACCCTGAATTCTGTATTCAAATTCAATCTTCAAAATGAATGACTTCACACTTTTCCAGATTGAACTCCATCTGCCACATCTTAGCCCAGCTCTGCATCCTGTCAATGTCCCGTTGCAACCTACAACAGCCCTCCACACTATCAACCACTCCACCAACCTTCGTGTCATTGGCAAACTTACTAACCCACTCTTCCGCTCACACATACAAGTCATTCATAAACTCACAAAGAGCAGAGGTCCTGTAACCTCTCCCTGCAGAAAACCAATGGTCACTGAGCTCCAGGCTGAATGCTTTCCATCTATCATCACCGTCTGTTTTCTGTGGGCCAGTAATCCTGTATCCAGACAGACAGGTTTCCCTGTATCCCATGCCTCCGTACTTTCTGAATGAGCCATAAAGGTGTTTTGTCACATTCTCAAAAGATTCAATAAGACTTGTAAGGCATGCCCTGCCCTTTACAAAACCATGCTGACTATCTCTAATGAAACTATGGTTTCCCAAGGAATAATAAATCCTGTCTCTCAGAGTACTCTCTAGTAATCTGACATGTGTTAAATTTCCAGGATTATCCTTATTCCTTTTCCTGAACAAGGGAATAATATTTTCTTGCCTCCAATCATCTGGTAACACTCCAGTGGACAGTTAGGGTGCAAAGGTCATCACCAGGTGCGCAGCAATCCATTCCCTCGCTTCGTGTACTAACTTTGGACACATCCAGTCTGATTCAGCGACTTATCTATCCTTATCTTTTACGAAATTCTCAGCACATCCTCTTCTTAACATCCACCTGTTCACGTACATCAGCCTGTTTCACGCTGTCCTCACTAACAACGAGACCCTTCTCAGTAGTGAATACTGAGACATAGTATTCATTAAGGACCACCCCTACCTCCTGTGACTCCAGTCACAAGTTCCTTCCACTATACCAGTTTGGCCTTATCCTCATTCTGAACATCCTCTTATTCCTTACATAAGTGGAGAATGCCTCACGGTTTTCCTTAATCCTTCCCAACAATGCTTTTTCATGCATCCTTCTAGTTGCCATAAGTCCATTCCTCGGTTCCTTCCTGGTACCTGCAGAGAATCCCTACAGTGTGGAAACAGGCCATTTGGCCCAACGCCTCCATACCAACCCTCCAAACAATATCCAACGGAGCCCCATTCCTCCCACCCTATTACTCTTCATTTGCCCTGACTTATGCACCAAACCTACACATTTCTGAACACTATGGGAAATTTAGCATGGCTGAGACACTTAATCTGCACATCTTTGGGCTGTGGGAGGAAACCGGAGCACCTGGAGAAAACCCACACAGACACGGGGAGAATGCTCAAACTCCACACAGACAGTCGACTGAGGCTGGAATCAAAACGGAGTCCGTGGTGCTATGAGGTCGTAGTGTTAACCACTGAGACACCGTGCTGCTCCATGTTACCCTTTCGAAACCTGCCTGATCATTGCTTCCCCAACCTTAAATAAGCTCCCTTCTTCCTCTTGGCTAGATACTAAAGTCCATGTGGACAACGTTGACTGCTCTGCCTTCATCTATCTTTGGCCACCTCCTCGAAGAGTCAATCCGGTTTGTGAAACACGGTTTCCCACTCACAAAGCCATGCTGACCATCTCGAATCAGCCCGTTCCTTTGTAAATATAAGGAGGTCCTTTCTCTCAGAATCTCCTCCAACAACTTCGCCATCACTGGGCTCACGGGTATGTAATTTTCTGGCTTTTCCCTGCAGCCCTTAAGTGATGGAACGGCATTGGCCGCCCTACAGTCTTCCAACACCTCACTGTATCTGACGATAACATAAATATCTCGTTTAGGGACACTGCAATCTCTTCACTAGCTTCCCACAATATTCTAGGATCGACCTAATGAGCTATTGAGGATTGATCGACCGTTATTTGTTTTAAGATTCCAGCACTTTCTCTTCTCTGTTGAGGATTCTTTCTAAGACATCTCTATTCATTTCCCCAAGTTCCCGAGCTTCCAAGTCTTTCTCCACAGTAAATATTGACAAGACTATTTTGTCTAATATCTCACCCATCTCCTCTGGTTCCACACATGGGTAACCTTATTGATCTTTAAGGGGCACTATTCTCTACCAAGTTACTCTTTAGCCTCTATTGAAACTTGCATAAAGGCTTCTGATAATTCAAATGCACTATATCTCCTATACCACCTCACCCCTCCCACACCCTTACAATTCTGCTATTTATATTCACACCAACAAATTAAATCCAACAGGATCAGAAACAAATTCTCTTTTTTCAAATGTGTTTCTAACTGGCCAGTTATTGTATACTGGCATATCCTTTCTAACAATGTCAGTATGCTCCCGACTTACATTCAGGCTAACAATATTTGGTTTCAGACTGACAGCTGAAAGGTTTGAGGGAGTTCTTGTTTGTCAATCTGAAAAAAAGGTAGCTCACAAGGTCAGCAGGTAAGAGAGAAGGCAAATGAAATGCTGGCATTTAGTACAGAGGGAATGGAGTCTAAAAATAGGCAGCTCTAGATAAAACTATGCAAGATACAAGTCAGAAAACACCTCGAATGAGTGCTCGAAGGAAAGATATTGTCGCACTGGAGGCAGTCCAGAGAAGGTTCACTCGGCTGATCCTGGGAATGGGGGGATTTTGTAATGAGAAGAGGTGGAGTCGGTTGAGGTTGAACCCATTGAAGTTTCGATAATGAGAGAGAAATGGAATGAAAATCCAAAATTATGAGGGACTCTGATTGGGCAGATGATGGCAAGTTAGACATTAGAACAGTAGAGCACAGCAAGAGGCCCTTCGGCCCACCACGTCTATGATGTCCAAGATACTATTCTAACTCATACTATCTGCTTGCACATGGGTCCATATCCCTCTATTCTCTGCCCGTTCATGTTTCTGTCTAAATCCCACTTTAAAATTTTACTCACATTTCAGCTTCTACGACCTCCCTCGGTAACATCCACTCTACGTAAAAAAAAACTTGCCTCACACACCTCGTTTAAACTTTCTCTTTCACACCTGAAACCTATGCGCTCTAGTATTTGAAACTTACACATTGGAAAAGAGATTCTGACTATCTACATTATATATCCCTGTCCCAAATGTAATGCTCCTGTACCTGGTCAACTGTAAGCCTCTGATACTCTCACAAAACAATCCAACTTTGTTTAATTTCCTCTTACACCTAACGCACTCTTAAAAACCTTAACACAGACAACGTGCTAATAAACCTCTATTGTTCCCTCTCCACATCCTTCCTATTGTGTGGAGATGAGAACTGCACACAGTACTCCAAATGTGGCCAAACAAACATTTTATAGAATCACAGCATCAGATGCAGACCACTTTACCCAACATTGTGACTGATGAAAGCCAGTGTTCCATTTGCTTTCTTTCCCATCTGAAACACTTCTGTTCCCATTTTCTGGGAGTTACTGACTTGCACCAAGATCCTTCTGTATATCAATATCCCTCAGTATGCTAACGTTCTTCTTGAATTTGACATCATCTCACACTTGTCCGGATTAAACTTAATTTGCCATTTCTGTCTATCTCTCCAACTGCTGTGTAACCTCCTGCAGATTTTAATGAATCAGGGAAACAAGGGTTTTGTGGAAAAGACAGGAAAGTAGAGTTGAACGGTTACAGATCAGCCATGATCTAATTGAAGGACAGAGTATTCTCAGTTGGCCAAATTGCCTCATTCCCCTCCTACATCTCATGATCTGAGCACAAATTCAATATGTCCTGCATAATATTATGGGTCTCTGCTCACAAAACTCCTTTATAATGGGAATATTGGATATTTATTAGTATACAGCATTTGATCTACAAATATGATATGATGTTGTAGAAAAACATCTCGCATACAATCCAGGATTCTATCCGTTACAGCACTGATACTCATTGCTGTATCAGTTGGCATGGAGAGCATGATCACACACAGCTACTGCACTGCCCTTGCCATAAGTACATTCAGTGTCCTGACTGTAACTATATTGACATTCCCATCTCTGGTTGGTGCCTACAAAAGAATTCGTGCTAACGGTTGCAGCTGCTTGCTTATTCTCAGCTCAATTTTTCATATTCAGATCCACATGACTTTCTCATTAATGCATTAACCTCAGCCTTCCTTCACAACTTGTTGGCTTTATGCCGAGTCTGCCTATTGGGACTAGATTGGGTTGGGATATCTGCTCAGCATGGATGGGTTGGACCGAAGAGTCGGTTTCCATGCTGTACATCTCTCTGGCTCTATTAATTTATCCCAACAACCCTTCAATATTCACTTCCCAGCGATGGTCATTCTGCAGCTAAATCTCCGGAATGACAGTTCCATCATATCTGTTCACTGTCATTCCATCTGCCTTATGGCGAATGCAGGGAGTCATTCCTCAGTAGTGGGGTGGGGGGGGTGGTGGTTGAACAGATGGTTACAGTTTACAGAGATTGTGAGGCTTACAGGGACTCGATGATGTTAGAGTTAAACAGAGTAACATCTGGTCAAGAATGTAAGTGGGACAAAGGGATTTGGGGATTGGAGTAATTTACCGAGATAGAGGGAGCTCGATTAGGTTCTGGAGATAGGGATAGGGATGGAGAAAGGAAGAAGTAGGCAGACAGAGGCACAGACATGGGGCTGTTTCTTCTCGGAGATTATTGTGCATACTAAAGGTTGCGACTGAAGATGTTTACAGATATAAGAAGGCTTCTAGACTCTGGAGACTACATAGATAGGAAGGCAATGGAGAATGCTAGGCAGCTGGGTTGGAGACATTTACACAAATGGGGAGGGTTGCAGAAACTGAAAGATGTTCCTGTGGTCGGGAGGGGTATGGTGTCGGGAATGAGGATGAAATTTAACAAGAAAAAGATCAAAGAATTGGAGTAGGATAGGAGATTACAAATTTTTCACAGCTAAGGAAGGGTTGGAGGAAGTGGAGAAGATTACATAGGTCGGGACCGACGGAGAGATTAAAGACAAATACATTGACATGGAGGGCGGTATTGGTGGGAGGAGCTTACAGGGATAGACAGGACTGTCGCGGTTTGCAGGGATGCAGGAATTTAGTATCTACTGGAGAGGTTTAGGGATTAGGGTGTTAGGGACTGGAGAACCTGACAGAGACAAAGACAGCGGTGTGGTGTGGACGGGAGGAGATTCAAAACAGAGGAAGGATTATGGGGAGTTGAGAATATTACAGAGATCACTAACGCATCATGGGCCAGGAGTGATGCCTACGATCCCCTGTGCTGTCTCATCGAGGACCAGTACAGCAGAGGTGAAAACAGGGCCCTCACAAGATGGTTGGAATGAAGCCTAGAATGTCGCTGTTCCTTGCCCAGCTCTGTATCTATGTCTGGTCTTCCAGGTCTGAATGCATAAGTCTACTACCTCCACCCGGTGCTGTTTACTGTGAGTGATCTTACCGGCTGAAGGCTTCAGATCTCCCTCTCCATCTCTCTCTTTGGCTGACTAAACAGCTTCAATGAGGTAATGGATGAGACAAGAGTTAGGATCGACTTGATTACCTGCATGAGACAGAAATAGACAGAATGGGAAATTAGACTGATGCCATGAGGATAACTCATGCAGAATGGCTTTGAGTCCAGCAGAGATCTCGAAAATCCCAGTCTCCATCCCTTGCCTGTGCTGCTGCGTCTCTCTGGATTGGACAATTCTCTTGACTCAGGATCTAGGAGGGAGAAATGCTGACAGAGGCAGCAAATAGACTGACACAGCGATGGATACAACATGGAGAAATCTTGAGTGATATCACGTTATTAGATACTGCATTAACAGGAAATTGTTTGAATTTGTAACAAACGCACTGGGATAATTGCGAGCGGATTCAACCTTCCTATCTCATCATCTCTTTGGTGGTGGGTCAAAGACGAGGCTTACTCTCTCCCCATCTCAGGGTTGGGGTCTGGAGTTGGGTGTACAGACCGATGTGGCCTTCCACAGTCTCTGTTACACTTGGGGCAGAAGGTGGCCATGGGAAGGGGGTGGGTGGGGCGGTGCTGTGGTCACACGCTCCTTGTGCGGTTTTCCCTGGATTCCAATTATCTCCACAGCTAGTCTAACTATCCCTAATCATTCCATGCCTTTCCAAATGTCATCTGCAAAATGCTAATCAAACTGCTGTCCTTTTCATCTGAATCTCAGATATAAATTACACACAGACAACGCAGCACTGATCCTTGTGAAACACCATTGGCCACAGACGTCAAATCAGAAATTCACCACTGCACATGCCTCTGTTTACTATCACCAAGAAAATATTGTGTCCAACTTACCAACTTACATGGATTTTCATTTGATCTTCTAGATATCCCTTGCTATTTGGAAGTTGTCCTTTCAAAATGACACTGTATTTTGATTCCCAGATTAAATTGGCTGTCTCACTAATGCACTGATTGCATCCTTTCTTCACAACAAAACGGGACGTTGTTTAGTTTTTTTTTTGCTGATCCTGCCTAATTCCCTACAACCCTTCAATAGTCAC
Source organism: Chiloscyllium punctatum (assembly GCF_047496795.1). Taxonomy (NCBI): domain Eukaryota; kingdom Metazoa; phylum Chordata; class Chondrichthyes; order Orectolobiformes; family Hemiscylliidae; genus Chiloscyllium; species Chiloscyllium punctatum. The sequence goes on from NC_092756.1 coordinate 34,672,104, forward strand.
TTCCCAGCCATGGTCATTCTCCAGCCACCCCTCCATAATAACAGTTCAATCAATTCTGTTCTCTTCAGTTAATGCTGCCATTCCATCTGCCTTGTTGCAAATGCATGGCGTGTGTCACCGAGAGAGGGCCTTTGAGGGATGGATAGAGGTCCCAAAGTTGGAGAGATGTTTGGGGGCGCAACAATGTAGCAAGGTTTAAACATATTTACAGTTGCTACAGAATTAAAAATCACACAACACCAGGTCATAGTCCAACAGGTTTAATTGGAAGCACACTAGCTTTCAGAGCGATGCTCCTTCATCAGGTGATTGTGATTGTCTATCACCTGATGAAGGAGCGTCTCTCCGAAAGCTAGTGTGCTTCCAATTAAACCTGTTGGACTATAACCGGATGTTGTGTGATTTTTAACTTTGTACACCCAGTCCAACACCGGAATCTCCGAATCATTGCTACAGAATGTTCGTATGAGTAAACATTTTATTTTTTGGAGGAAGTTAGAGAGATAAATAGTCTTTGATTAGACTTCAGAGAAAGGAATGTGTGTAGGGCTGTGAATCGTTACATGAGAATATTACAGTGATAGGAAGGTTGGTATGGACTGGAGAATATTACAGGGAAAGGGAGGGTGGTATGGACTGGAGAATGTTGCAGGGATAGGGGGAAGTTGCAAACTGGATAAAGTTAGAAGGAGATATGCTTTTATGCACTGGAAGGTATGTCAGACCGAGTGAGTGGTGTGCATGCTGCAAGATATGACAGGGATAGGGAAGCTTGTTCAGACTGGAGGAGAGAGTCATAGAGAGGCTTGTGACAGACCAGATTCACTTATAAGCAGAGGATGTGCGACAGTGAGCAGACCCTTTGGCAGATATAAACGAGGATACAATGGCCAGAAAGCAGTCACATCTATACATAGGTGTATAGGAACTGAAGGAATTGAAGAGATTACACAGACTGGGAGTGTAGTATGCAGTGGAGTAGATTAAACTGGTAGGGATGGTTTTAGAGACTCAACAACGTTAGGAAATAATGGGGGTTGCAATGGTGAAAGCGGGTTTCAGCACGTTGGAGGATATAGATATGAAGGAGTTTTCACAGAGAGCGATGCCTTTCGGGTCCGGTGGGGGCTGCACAGTACAGGGAAATGTAATGGCTGGAGGCATGTACACAGATAGGGAGAGTATTAGTGGTCGGCAGAATTCACAAAAATGGATTTGCAGGACATGGCAGAAATCAGTAGGGTTGTATCAACTTGATGGTGTACACAGGCAGGAAAGGATTGGAGCAGCTCACCATGACAGAGAGACGCATGGAGACTGGCGATGATGCAGAAAGATTACTATGTTTCATTCTATACAAATGCATAAGTCTCTCCTGGTTCTTTCTTTATGTGTCTGAACCACTGTCGATAATCTTCTGGTTCGAATCCATAAGCACTTAAAATAGCCTGTTTAACATGTGCATAATCACTTGACCACTCATGAAACAGCACTGCAAATAACTCACTGGCTCTGCCTAACAGCATAGACTGAACTAGCTTTACCCACAAGACCTCAGGCCACTCCAATTGTCTATCCAATTATTCAAATGAAGTACAGAGGTCCTTGAAAGTAGAGTCACAGATAGATAGGATAGCAAATAAGGCACTTGGTATACATTCCTTTATTTTTCAGAGTATTGAGTACAAGAGTTGCGAGGTCATGTTGCGGCTGTACAGGACATTTGTTAGAACACTTTTGGAATACCGTGTGCAATTCTGGTCTCCTTCCTATCGGAAGGATGTCGTGAAACTTGAAGGGTTCAGAAATGATTTGCAAGGATATTGCCAAGATTGGAGGATTTAAGCTATAGGGAGAGGCTGAACAGGCTGGGAATCATTTCCCTGGAGCTTCGGAGGCTGAGGGGAGACTTTATAGAGGTTTACAAAATTACGAGGGGCATGGATAGGATAAAAAGATAAAGTATTTTCCGTGGGGTCGGTCTGTCCAGTACTATAGAGCATAGGTTTAGGGTGAGAGGGAAAATGTATAAAAGAGAGCTAAGGGAGAAATATTTCACACAGAGGATGGTACGCGTTTGGAATGAGCTGCCAGGGGAAGTGCTGCAGGCTTGTACAATTGCAACACTTAAAAGGCATCTGGATGGGTATATGAACAGGAAGGGTTTAGAGGGAGATGGGCAATGTGCTAGTTGGTGCGGCTGGATTGTCATGGACAAGTTGGACCGAAGGGTCTGTTTCCATTCTGTACATCTCTATGATTCTCTGACTCTAATTGCCGAAGTTTCAAGTTACTGCAGGCAGTCAATGATCGAGATAGAATTGTGAGGTCTTTTGGGGGTTACACAGTTCTGGAGGATTGTAGGGACTTGGTGATGTTGTATATGGAAGTAGGGGGGTCGGGACTGAAGGTTGGAACGGAAATGGAGAGAACTGCATGGGATTACAGAGGTCTGGAGGCTTGTGGTCTCTGGTGGAAGTTCCATGTAGAGGGATGTTTTGAGGAACTGCAGGACAATGGAGGGATAGGCAGATTTGAAGGGGCTGGAGGGGTTTACAAATGCATTGAGAAATTTAGTGACTAGAGCATACAGAGATGGTGAGGGCTGTAGGAGATACAATAATTGAGAAGGACTGTAGCAGCTGGAGATGTTCACATGACAAGGAGGATTGTACAATTGTGAGAAGTATACAGCGGTAGGGACTTTGGAGCATTGTCAGTAATTAGTGGTTTGGAGCACTGTCCAGACTGGGGGAGGTTTCAGAATGAGGGAGGGGTCGAGCAAAAGAAAGCAGTTGCAGAAAATCGAGGAACACAAACATGTCATTTCAGTGCTGTACCACTGACAGTCATCGGGAGGGCAGTTGTCCTCATTAAAATGTACAGATCCTCAGGGGAATGGACGGGGTGGATGCTGAAAAGATGGTTCATCCGTCTTTTGGGAGAGAGACAAAAAGCAGACTCTGTTTGACAATGGTCGAGAAGGGGAGTTGTCTTTTTCTTCCAATGGCCCAAAAGTACTTAAGGTTTGTTCCCACACAGCTCAAAGGAATGCAATGTGATAACATTGGTCATTTAGAATTGCATGAGATACGAGTCCAAGGCCAGGTTGGAAGGGTTGGAGGGAGTGAGAGAGAAGGGAGATGTTCAACAGCTTGAAGGGTTTCCAGGGACTGGACACTGTCAGGACTAGAGAACATGGCACGCTCACTCATGAGAGGGAGATAACGATCTGGCACAAGGTCAAACACAGCAGGAGGACCCCAAGCTCCATATCTGGCATTTACTCAGGAGCTGCTCTCACCCAGTCTGGTGCCAAGCCCCACATGCAAACAGAGTCTAGATTAGAGTGGTGTTGGAAAAAAAACATCAGGTCAGGCAGCATCCGAGGAGTGGGAACATCAACATTGGGCAAAACATATAGAACATAGAACATAGAACAATACAGAACAGAACAGGCCCTTCGAAACACGATGTTGTGCCGAAATTCTATCCTAGATTAAGCACCCATCCATGTACCTATCCAAATGCCGCTTAAAGGTCGCCAATGGTTCTGACTCTACTACTCCCACGGGCAGCGCATTCCATTCCCCCACCACTCTCTGGGTAAATAATCCACCCCTGACATCTCCCTATACCTTCCACCCTTCACCTTAAATTTATGTCCCCTTGTAACACTCTGTTGTACACGGGGACAAAGTTTCTGACTGTCTATCTATTCCTCTGATCATCTTATAAACCTCTATCAAGTCACCCCTCATCCTTCGCCGTTCCAACGAGAAAAGGCCGAGAACTCTCAACCTATCCTCGTATGACCTATTCTCCATTCCAGGCAACATCCTGGTAAATCTTCTCTGCACCCTCTCCAAAGCTTCCACATCTTTCCTAAATTGAGGCGACCAGAACTGCACACAGTACTCTAAATGTGGCCTAACCAAAGTCCTGTACAGCTGCAACATCACTTCACTACTCTTGAATTCAATCCCTCTGCTAATGAACGATAATACACCATAGGCCTTCTTACAAACTCTATCCACCTGAGTGGCAACTTTCAAAGATCTATGTACATAGACCCCAAGATCCCTCTGTTCCTCCACCTGACTAAGAACCCTACCATTATCCCTGTATTCCGCATTCTTATTTGTTCTTCCAAAAAGGACAACCTCACACATGGCAGGGTTGAACTCCATCTGCCACTCCTCAGCCCAGCTCTACATCATATCCAAGTCCCTTTGCAAACGACAAATGCCCTCCTCATTGTCCACAACTCCACCTATCTTCGTATCATCTTCAAATGTACTGACCCACCCTTCGACTCCCTCATCCAAGTCATTAATAAAAATTACAAACAGCAGAGGACCCAGAACTGATCCCTGCGGAACTCCACTTATAACTGGGCTCCAGGCTGAATATTTACCATCTACCACCACTCTCTGACTTCGACCGGTTAGCCAGTTTTCTATCCAATTGGCCAAATTTCCCTCTATCCCATGCCTCCTGACTTTCCGCATAAGCCTATCATGGGAAACCTTATCAAATGCCTTACTAAAATCCATGTACACTACATTCACTGCTCTACCCTCATCCATATGCTTGGTCGCCTCCTCGAAGAATTCAATAAGACTTGTAAGGCAAGACCTACCCCTCACAAATCCGTGCTGGCTGTCCCTAATCAAGCAGTGTCTTTCCAGAGACTCATAAATCCTATCCCTCAGTACCCTTTCCATTACTTTGCCGACTACAGAAGTAAGACTAACTGGCCTGTAATTCCCGGGGTTATCCCTATTCCCTTTTTTGAACAGGGGCACAACATTCGCTACTCTCCAGTCCCCTGGTACCACCCCCGTTGACAGTGAAGACAAGAAGATCATTGCCAACGGTACTGCAATTTCCTCTCTTGCTTCCCACATAATCCTAGGATATATCCCGTCAGGGCCGGGGGACTTGTCTATCCTCAAGTTGTTCAAAATGTCCAACACATCTTCCTTCCGAACAAGTATCTCTTCTAGCTTACCAGTCCGTTTCACACTCTCCTCTTCAACATTAGGGTCCCTCTCGTTCGTAAATACTGAAGAGAAGTACTTGTTCAAGACCTCTCCTATCTCTTCCGACTCAATACACAATCTCCCACCACCGTCCTTGATCGGACCTACCCTCGTTCTCGTCATTCTCAGGTTTCTCACATACGCATAAAATGCCTTGGGGTTATCCTTGATCCTATCCGCCAAGGATTTTTCATGCCCTCTCTTAACTCTCCTCATCCCTTTCTTCAGGTCCCTTCTGGCTATCCTGGATCCCTTCACTGCTCTGTCTGAACCCTGTTTCCTCAACCTTATGTAAGCCTCCCTCTTCCTCTTTACTCGACATTCAAACTCTCGTCAACCAAGGCTCCCGTGTGATGTTCTCCCTCCTCGGATGCTGTTTGACCTGCTGTGCTTTTCCAACACCACTCTAATCGAGACTCTGATCTCTAGCATTTGCAATTCTCACTTTTGCCACATACAATTGGCATGAGGTTTCCCAACTGCTGGTGCTCCGGGCTCCGCTGAATCAGTCGGTGAGCTATTTACACTGGTACACATTGTCCAAAAACACTGTCCTAGCCGACATAAACTGGGAAATTCACACTCTCCCAAGCAAAGACCATCTGCACTCAGATTCCCTGGTGATATAACCCTCTGAGTGACAGTCTGTAGGGAACAGCAGAATCCACGAACCCCCTTCAGGGTCAATGAGAAACTTTCATTATTTTAACAATGACAACTCCTCACATCCTGCATCTCACAAAACTGCCATTTAAAAATATTAAAAGAAAGAACATTCTAAATAAAGGCTTCCATGAGGTGAGGTCTGGTCAATCCTGTAGATCTGGATGTTACAAGCTGCACGGAGAGTGCTTTATACCAGAGCAGCACCAGGTCAGTGTCAGGCACCCAGACAGAATGAGCAAATAGATTCACACCTGAACTCACATCTCCCAGCCTGGGAACCTGAAACTGTGCTCACTCATTCCCGTAAAGATTTCTAGAAACAGGATATCAGAGTCAGAAGACTGGAGGTTGGCTATCATGTTGCTACTAATTAAGAAAGGCAATAAGTAAAAGCCAGGGAACTATAGACTGGTGACCCTGACATCGGTGGTCACGTTGTTGGAGGGAATCGTGAGGGACAGGATGTACATATATTTGGAAAGGCAAGGACTGATTAGGAATAGTCAACATTGCCTTGTGAGTGGGCAGTCATGTCTCACAAACTTTATTGAGTTTTTTGAAGTAGTAACAAAGAAGATTGATGATGGCATAGAGGAGGATGTGATTTATATGGACTTCAGTAAGGCGTTGAACAAGGTCCCCCATTGGAGACTGGTTACCAAGATTAGATCTCACGGAATACAGGGAGAACTAGCCAATTGGTACAGAACTGGCTCAAGGGTAGAAGACAAAGAATGGTGGTGGAGGGTTGGTTTTCAAACTGGAGGCTTGTGACCAGTGGAGTGCCACAAGGATCGGTGCTGGTTCCAATAATTTGTATGGTTTACATAAATGATTTGGATGTGAGCATAAGAGGTATAGTTAGTAATCTTGCTGATGACAACAAAATTGGAGGTGTAGTGGTCAGCGAAAGAGGTTACTTCCGATTACAATGGGAGATGTAGATTAATTCAGATTTTTGCGAGGTGTTGCATTTTGCAAAAACAAATCTTTGCTGGACGTATACACTTAATGATAATGTTTGACGGAGTGTTGATGAACAGAGATATTGGAGTGCAGGTTCATAGCTCTTAAAAGCAGAGTCGCAGGTAGGTAGGATAGTGAAGAAGGCATTTGGTATGCTTTCTTTTATTGGTCAGAGTATTGAGTACAGGAGTTGGGAGGTCATGTTGTGGCTGTACAGGACATTGGTTGGGTCACTTTTGGAATATTGTATGCATTTCTGGTCACCTTCCTATCGGAAGGATGTTGTGAAACTTGAAAGGGTACAGAAAATATTTACAAGGATGTTGCCAGGATTGGAGGGTTTGAGCGATAGAGAGAGGTTGAATAGGTTGAGGTTGTTTTCCTTGGAGCATCGAAGGCTGAGGGGTGACCGTATAGATGTTTATAAAATCATTAGGGACAACCTTATAGAGATTTATAAAATCATGAGGGGCATGGAGAGGCTAAAGAGACAAAGTCTTTACCCTCTGGTGTGGAAGTCCAGAACTGGAGGGCATAGATTTATGGTTAGAGGGGAGAGATATTTAAGAGACTTAAGGGGCATTTAATTTTTCATTCAGAGGGTGGTACGTGTATGAAATGAGCTGCCAGAGGAAGTGGTGGAGGCTGATTCAAAGACATCTGGATGGGAATATGAATGAGAAGGTTTTGCAAGAAAATGGGCCAGATGCTGGTAGGTGGGACTACATTGGGATGGGGTATCTGGTAGGCATCAAAGTGTTGGACCGAAGGGTCTGTTTCCACGCTGTACATCTCTTTGACTCTAGGACGGGCTGAATGGTCCAATCAAAAATGATTGGTGGTTCAAATCATAACATCCTTCAGGTTCCACAATCCATTCTTGGTCCCATCCTGCAGGCTCTATGAATCCCACTCACTCTAACCTCCTCAGGATCCACGTCCCTTCCTACATTACTACCATCCTCCTGGTTCTGCAGCCCTTCCTAAGTCTGTAACATGGCGCAGTCTCTACAACTCTTCCCTCCTCTGCAATGTTCCCCAGAAAGGCACTGGAGGCCCGTAGCATTTTCAAGAGTTAAGGAGGTATATCGGGACTGCAGGATTTTGCAGGCATTAGGAATATAGGGACTTGAGGAGGTTTCACAGTTTATGAGTATTGTAGGGACTGTAGGAAGTTACAAAGATAGGGATGGTTTCAGATTGGAGGATTCTGCAGAAAACCTTTACATGGTTAAAGGCAGAATTCTGAACAGTGTGCACGAACAGAGGGATCCTGTGTCCCTGAAGTTACCACCCAAGTTGAGAGGGTGGTAAGAATGCGTATGTTGTGTTGGCTTTCATTGTCAGGTATGGCTAAGACCGTAAACATTTTGTTCCTCCAGAATTTACTGTGAACAAAGACCGAGTAACTCAGGGAACAAGAGTAATACGTTAGATCACATTTGGAGTTCTCCGCAATTCCAGCTTCCCTGCCATAGAAAGGATGTTGTGAAACTTGAAAGCACTCAGAAAAGATTTACAAGATATTGCCAGGGTTGTTGATGAATAAGCTTGGGCTATTTTCCCTGGAGCGTAGGAGACTGAGGATTGACCTTAAAAAGGTTTATATAAACATGAGCGGAATGGATTAGGTAAACATTCAAGGCCTTTTCCCAAGGGTTGGGGAGTCCAAAACGAGAGGGCATGGGTTTACAAAGGGACTGAAAGGATGGCTTTTTCACGCACATGGTGATGTGTATATGGAATAAGCTGAGAGAGAAATTAACGGCGACTGATACAATTACATCTAAAAGATATCTTGATGGGTATTTGGATAGTCAGAGTTAGCGGTACACGGGCCAAATGCTGGTAAATGGGATTAATTTATTTTGATCTTCTAGTCAGCATTGATGAGGTGTACCGAAGGCTGTACATCTCTATTACTTGCAAGGAGTGCATGTTATAGTGCAAGGTGGTGCTGGTGGTTTTAAAACCCAAAGGAATGGAAAGCCCCAGGACCTGATTAAGTGTATCACAGGACATTGTGGGATGCTAGGGAAGAAATTGAGAGCTACTAGCAAGGGTATTTGTACCATTGACAGCCATGTGTGACCAACTGGAAGGCTGGAGGGTGGCATAGTGGACGGTGAAGGAGGATATCTAAGATTACAAAGGGATCTTGATGAAATGGGTGAATGGCTGAAAAACTGCAGATGGAATTCAATCTGACTAAATGCGAGGTAATGCATTTGGTAAAACAAACAAGGGTAGAACTGAGACAATTAATGTTCGGGCCTCGGTTAGTGTTTTAGAGCAGAGGGACCTCCGGGTTCAGGTACATAATTCTTAAAGTTTGCATCACAGGATGGATAAGACAGTGCTTTGCATGCCTGACTATTGCTCAGCCCATTAAATATAGGATTTGGGACGTCATTATGATATTGTACGGGCATTTGTGAGGACTCTTTTGCAATGCTCTGGATAGTTCTGATCGCCCAGTTATAAGGAGGATATTCATTTGTAAAGGCAAGGATTGATGAAAGATAGTCAGCAGGGCTTTGTGCGTTCAAATTCAAGTCTCACTAACTTGATTGCTTTTGTTGAAGTGGTGACCATACATTGTCTACACCAACGTAAGCAGGACCTTTGATGGGATTTAGCATGATATACAGGTTTGTAAGATTAGATCACATGTATTCAGTATGAGCTCGTTAAGTGGAAACAAAATTGGCTTTCAGTCGGAGACAGACGGTGGTGGGAGATGATTGTTGTTCAGACTGGAGCCTGTGATCAGCGGTGTGATATCAGGATCAGGCCTGGCTCCATTGATGTGCATCATCTACATAAACGATTTGTTTGAGAATATCGGAGTCATTGTTAGTAATTTTGTGGATTATCAAATTAATGGGGTAGTGGGCAGTGAATACAGTTATCAAAGAGGATCTCGACCAACTGGGCCAGTAGACCAAGGCATGAAAGATGGATTTTAATTCAGGTATTGAGTTTTGGACTAACACAGTTAATGGTACAGCCCTGGGTAGTGTTGTCAAACAGAGAGAGACCAAGGGGTGCAGTTACATTGTTCTTTGGAAGTGGCATCACAGGTGGACTGAGTGGTGAAAGCGGCATTTGGCACACTTGCCGTCTTTGGCAAACACTTTGATACATGAGTTGGAGATATTTGTAACATTGTCTTCAATATTTCCCTTGGACAGAGGAGGCTTATACGGAGTGACCTTATAAAGGTTTATAAAACCATGCAGGGAGGAAGAATGGTGAATAGCCAATGGTAAGTGAGTCCAAAGCTAGAGGGTATAAACGGGAGGTGAGAGAGCAAAGACTTAAAAAGGGAGCTGAGGGGCAACATTCACAGAGCATGGTGCATAGACGGAATTAACTGCCAGGGCCACATGGGAGAAACAAGAACAATTAAAACATGGAAAAGACATTTAGGAGGTACATGGAGTGGGGAAGGTTTGAAGGGACATGGGTCAAACACAGGCAAACGCTGTTGAGTTTTGGAAAAAATGGTCAGCATTGATGACTTGGACTGAAGGTTCTGTTTTCATGCAGCATGACCATGTACCCAGTTAAAGAGAAGGAGAATACGGAGATAAGGCATGTTGTCGACACTGAAGCAAGGTATAGTGATAGGGATGATAGTCTGGAATAGAGTACGTTTCAAATATGCGGAGGGCCTCTATGGAAAGAAGGATGTTACAGAGATAGGAACTCTTATAGGAGTTAAAAATTATTAAACACACTGAACCACAAGACATACCATAGGTGCATTGTTGGAGAAGGTACACAAAACAGAAATATCCCAGGCAGCATTCCCACTCTTTCGTGGAGGCCTGCTTTCCCCTCTGTTGTACTGATGTTCACTAAGAGACTTCAGGTCTGGATTGATAACTGTGAACTCTCTATGTTGTCTCAATACAACGTAAGTTAAATTAGACGTAGTGATTGAGCCAGAGTTGTGGCCGTACTGTGCTCCCCCTGCAGCACTGTATCTATGTCATGGCTTGTTAGCTGATGTTTGGAGCCCTCCCATTGCGCTCTGCTCTGTGCATTGTGAGTGATCTTACATCACTGCAGGATTTATTGAAGGCTCCACATCTCCCTGCCCTTTGTCTCTCTGGCTGACCAACCATCTTCAATGTGGTGATGGAAGAGACACCCAGCAGGTGTGAAGTCTATTGAGTCTTTCTGAGTACCTACAGAAGATAGACAAATAGACAGAATGGAAAATTACACTGATGTAGTGAAGGTTACACATACAGAATGGCACTGAGTCCCACAGAAATCTGGAAAATCGTAGTCTCCATCCCTGGCCTGTGCTGTTTCTCTGGAGTGGAGAATTCTGTTAGCTCAGGATCTGGAGTAGCTGCATGAGTGAAAGGCACTGACAGAGGCAGCAATTCGACCCACACAGTAAGGGATACCACATAGAGAGATACTGAGTGATATCACCAGAGTGCAGGAAGGTATCAGGATCAAACAATTGTGACAGAAGAATATGTTTAGCGTCATGATGCACTGGTATCAGTGCTCAGGGATGAGCAACGTATGAGCAGGTGAAGTGATGGCCTAGTGGTATTATTGCTAGAGCTTGTATCCCAAACCTCAGCAAATGTTCAGGAGAGTCAGATTTAAATACCACGGTCTGAAGTGGTGGAATTTGAAATCAATAATTTAAAATATTATAATTAACAATCCATAAATATGCATGAAACCATTGCTGACGTACAAAAAGCCCAAACACTTGTTCTTTCGAGAAGGACTTCTGCCCATCCTCACGTGGTCTGCACGACATACCCACAGCAAAGTGTTTTCCAAATCCAATTAGAAAAGGTGACACATCGGAACAGCATGGGGATGTGGCTAAAAACAAGCACAAAGGAACAGGATGGGATAAGGTTAAACTAAAACTCTGTATTAGGGAATTGGTTTGTGATAGGAAATTGTGGAAAAGAGTATAGAACTTTGTATCAACAAAGTCTCTACAATAAGCTAGCTGGATTTGTAACACAGAGATGAATGAGATTTAGACATAAGAGAGCTAAGGTTACAGGGTGAACAAAATGTGGAACATAAATATTCAATGGTTCACAACCTTGTGGAAACTCAGCCAAATTGGACGACGCTAACAATAATGTGTAACAAAGGCATTATATAGAAAGCAATGGTGGGGGGGGGGGGGGGGGGGAGAGGAAGGGGGTTGTTCCTTAAAAATGAATAGGAAAACAATGGTCACAAAATATCCTTAGCAGATAATGTTAACGATAAGGCACAAGATATTTAATAAGTACAGTTAGAGTAAGGGGATTCCCAACTAAGCAGTGGGGCCTGTTAGAAACCAAAGGGACGATCAGTGCATGGAGCCAGAGCAGGTAGGTGAGGTCTTCAATGAATGCTTCCCATCTGTATTCACACAGGAGAAAGGCATTGTAGCCGGGGATTTCAGTTTGGATGGTGATGCTCTGGAACATATTAAGGTCAATGAGAAGGAGGCTTTAAATGTATTCACAGTCAAAAATGTGGAGGAATTTCCAGGAACAAAATATATCCCAGGCTGTTATGAGAGGTAACGGAGGAGGTTGCTGGGGCTCTGGTAGATATATTTAATACTTTGCTGGCCACGGGTGAAGTGCCGAATGACAGGAGGATCGCTAATGTGGTTCCTTTGTTCAAGAAGGGCAGCAGGGGTAGGCCAGGTAATTCCAGAGCAGATAGTCTGACAGCATTCGGAGGGAAATTATTTGAAACAGTTCTGAGGCTCACGATGAATCAACATTCGAAAGGACAGGAATACATTAGGGATTGTCTTTGTGGATTTGGTCGAGGACTGACCTCTGATATTGATAAGGGCAGTGCAGATGTTGTGGTTTACATGGAGTTCATTAAGGTATTTGACAAAGTCCCACATGGAAGGCTGGTCCAAAAGGGAAGAGCCAATGGAATCCAACGCAAGTTGGTACATTGGATCCACAGTTGGTGGAAGGTGTTTTTCATGATTGGAAACTTTTGCCCAGCGGATGTAACACAGGAATATGTACAGGAACCATTGCTAGTTATTATGTACATTAATATCTCGCATGTGAAAGCAGAAGGCATCATTAGTAGGTTTGCAGATGACATGAAAGGTGAGGGTGTTTTCCACAGTGAGGAGCATAGTCTTAGGCTGATATCGATCAGATGATAAACTGAGCAGAGTAATGGCAGATGGAGTTTACTTCTGATCACTGTGAGGTAATGCACTGTGGGAAGTCTAATCAGCGAACGATATCCATCATGAATGGTAGGAACACCTGGCGTACTGAGGAACACAGGAACCTTGGTGGACATGTCCCTGGATGTCTGAAGGTGTCAGCATAGGTAGGCACGGTGGGGAAGACACCTGAGAGCAGGAGGGGGCCCATACCCTGGTGTAGAGAGTTGCTGGGGCTGCTCGAGAGGATTTAAACTCAGCTGGCAGGGGTCTGGGACACCAAACAGTCATAAGATCAGAAGGAAGTTTGAAGCTGGTACAGATATTCAAGAGAGCAATGTAAATAGACAAGGCAGGCAAGGACATAGTAGACAATGAGAGAAAATTGATGAATTGAACTGCATTTCTTTCAATGCAAAGGACCTGACAGATAAGGCAGATGAAGCCACAGCATGGATGGGAACATGGGACTGGGATACCATAGGTATTACAGAAACACAGCTGAGGGAGGGGCAGGACCGGGGACAGGGGACAGATGCTACAGGAAGGATAGAACAGGAGGCAAAACAGGAGGAGAGCTGGTGGTTTTGATTGGGGGAAACATCACAGAAGTACCTAGAAGAAGTATTCATGCAGGACCGCCCAGTTATGCGATATTGGTGGAATTGAGAAATAAAAAAAGTCATCAATTTGCTACGGTCATACTACAGCGATAGGGAATGGGAGATGGAGGAGCAAATATATCAGGAGATCTCAGATACCTATTAGAAGAGTAGGGTTGTAACGGTAGGGGGTTTTAACCTTTCCAAACTGGACTGGGATTGCTACTGTGTTATGCATTTGGATGGAAGGAATTTGTTAAATCTGCTCCAGAAAATCCCAGTCATTATGTAAATAGCCCAACTGCAGAATGGGGCTAAACCTGACCTCCCATTGGGAAACAAGGTCGGGAACGGGACTGAGGTGTTAGTGGGGCAACACTTTGGAAAGTCACCACAATTGTATTAGTTTGAAAATAGCGATGGGAAAGGACAGGCCTAGTCCACAAGTTCAAGTTATACAATGGAGCAAGATAGTATGAGACAGGAATTTTTAAAGTAGATCTGGGGAGGCTATTTGCAGGTAAATGGAAGTCTGGCAAGTAGGAATATCTTAAAACCGAGATAAAAGGAGCGTTCAGTTCCAGCATGTTCCTGTTAGAGTACAGCTCAATGCTGACAGAATTAGGAAACACTGGCTGAGTTTCCAGGCTCTAATCAAGAAAAAAGGGGCACAAAACGGCTGACTCAAGGGAATTACTTCAGGAGCATCGGGGCTGCAGAAATACACTTAGGATGGAAATCAGGAATGCAGAAAGGGGACAAGAGAAGCTTTGGCAGAGAAAGTTAAGGAGAATCCAAAGAGATTTACAAGTGTATTTACTGCAAAAGAAGATATAGGGACAAAACTGGTCTCTTTAATGATCAATGAAGCCAACGGTGCGTGAAACTACAAGATCCGAAACAAATGTTTCACTTTCGAACTTACTGTGGATAAATACTGGGGGGATCAGGGAACTAAACAATGTTTGACCTGACTACTATTGGAATACAGTGTGCAATTCTGGTCTCAATGCCACAGGAAGGATGTTGTGGAACAAGAAAGGGTTCAGAAAAAATGACCAAGGGAGTTGCCAGGCTAAGAGGGTTTGTGCTACAGGCAAAAGCAGAATAGGCTCAGGCTGTTTTCACATGAACTTGGGAGGCTGAGGAGTTACCTGATAAAGGCGTTAAAAATCATGATGGTCATCGATAGGGTCAATAGGCAAGGTCTTTTCCCCAGGTTGGGGCATTGCAAACAGACAGGGCATAGCTTGAAAGTGCGAGGAGACAGTTTCAAAGGAATCTTAAGGACAATTGGTTCCCGCAGAGTGTATGGAATAAGCTGCCAGAGGAAATAGTGGAGGCTGATAGAAATACATTTAAAAGGCATGTGGATGGGCATATGAAGAGGAAGGGTTTCAGAGGGATATTGGCAAGATTCTGGCAAATGTGACTAAATACGTCATGCAGGAGTTGGTCCGAAGGGTCGGTTTCCATGCTGTACATCTCTGTGACTCAATGTCTTGAAATAAGTCCACATTATAGAAAAGGAGGTTTAGATTAGATTAGATTAGATTAGATTAGATTACTTACAGTGTGGAAACAGGCCCTTCGGCCCAACAAGTCCACACCGCCCCGCCGAAGCGTAAATGCTGGAGATTTTAATACACAGAGGCAGATAAATCCCCTGGACCTGATAAAATGTATTTCAGGATATTGTGGGAAGCTGGTGAAGAAATTGTAGGGCCCCTAGCAGAGATATTTGTAACATAGAGAGCTATGTGTGATAGGCTGGTAGACTGGAGGGTGGCATTGTGGACAGTGAAGAAGGTTTTCTAAGATTACAAAGGGATCCTAATGAAATGCGTGAATGGCTGAAGCACTTTAGATGGAGTTCAATCCGAATAAATGCGAGGTAATGCATTTGGTACAACAAACATAGGCAGGAGTTATACAATTAATGGTAGGACCTTCGGTAGTGTTGTAGAACTCGGGGTTCAGGTGCATAATTCTTTGAACTTTGCAACATGGACAGACAGGATAGTTAAAAAAGGTGCTTGCCACACTTGCTTTCATTGCTCAGTCCTTTGGATACAGGAGTTTGGAAGTAACATTGAGATTATACAGGTCATTGGTGAGGCCACTTCTGGAATACTGTGTCCATTTCTGGTCGTCCAGTTATAGGAAGAATATTATTAAGCTGGAGAGTGTTCAAAGGAGATATACTGGGATGTGGATGGGTATGGAAGATTTCAGTTATAAAGAAATGTTGGATAGATTGGTATTGTTTCATTGAAACATGTATGTTGACAGATGACCTTATAGAAGTTTATAAAATTATGAGGGGGTTAGATCGAATTAATGGGTGTTGTCTTTTCCCATGGACAGGGGGATTTCAAGTCTAGGAGCTACATTTTTACGTTTAGAGGAGAGACATTTAAAAGAAAAGGGGCACATTGTTACACAGAGGGTGGGATGTGTGTGGAATGAATTTCCCAAGGAAGGGGTGAATGTGCAGACAATGACAATTCTTAAAAGACATTTGGATTAGTGCAGGAATAGGAATGGTTTGAAGGAACATGATCCGTGAACAGGCAGGTGGGAGGTGATCAGTTTTAGAGTATGTCTAGCATTTACTGAACAGTGCGGTCGGACTCTCTGACTATGATTATAATGTTGTGTCATTAATTAAGAAAGGCTTCAAGAGAAAGCCAGGGAACTACAGACTGATGAGCGAGACATCAGGGTGGGCCAGTTGTTTGATGTCATTCTGAGAGGTAGGACTTACATGCATTTGAAAAGACAAGGACTGATTACGGACAGCCAGCATGGCTTTGTACGTGGGAAATGACGTCTCATAAACTTGACTAGAGTTTGCTCAAGATGTGAGCAAGAATATTGACGAAGGCAGAGCAACAGACGTTGTTTCTGGCTTCGGCAAACCCTTGGTCAGGGTGTAGCATGATACATTCGTTAGTAAAGGTAGGTCACAAGGGATCAGGGAGAGTTAGCCAACTGGATACACAAAGGGATCACAATAGGAGACAGAGGGTTGTGGTAGAGTGTTGTTGCTCAGACTGGAGGCCTCTGACCAGCAGTGTGCTGTAAGGATTGGTGCTGGGACCACTGTTGTACATCATTTACATAAACATTTTGAGTGAAAATATAGGAGTCCCTGTTATTACGTTTGAGGATACCAAGATTAGTGGAAGGCTGGGCAGGGAATGTAGTTATCGAAGGGGATGGTAATTGTTAGAATGGAGTAAAATGTTGTTTCTACAGGTATAGAGGGGGCGTGCAGAAGGGGGGCTGCAGCAAGAGAACTACTAACTCTGCAGGTATTTAGGGAAGAATATCTCTAATTTTTGTTGCATAATTATAGATAGTTAAGTACTAACTTTAATGTAGAATTATTTTTTAAAAAAAATCTTTTTACCCATAAGGGTTAAAACAACAGCTTCAGCAGAAAGTTAAAATTACTGAAACATTTCAGCGAAGCACGAAAAAGATATATTGTTAAGATATATGTACAAGAATGGAATGTACCGAGGAATAATGAAAGAAGTTAAAGGGAACATCACGATAAGAGTTACAGCACGTACAAGGGGGAAATTGCCAACTTGGAAAGAAAGGGGCAATGGGCGTGGTACATAGATGGGTAGAGGCAAAATAGTAATAAGGATTGGTAATTCGGAGTCTGGAGAGATGACCTCACTCAGCTCAAAGCGTTTAACTGGACACTAATCTAAGTTCTAATTTGCTTCATTTGCTTATGCAATTAAAGCTCATGCTTGCAAGTTCGTAATAAATTGTCTTGTTTCCAGTTTTGGTGGTCTTCTCTAAATTTTATTGAATTTTGTTTCTAACAGATTTGGGCGCTCGTCCTGGTATCCCATGCTCCGGTCGATCGGCAATCGTTGGGAAAATGAAGAAGGTGCACCTCGCTGATTTTGGCGGTCTTTAGTTTCGCTCTTTGCCGCAGCAGCTTTGGGCGAGTGAGATCCGGACTGAGAGACCCGAGAAACAAGATGGTTTGATACGCGGCGGGTCCAGGCGGGTGACTCTTGTGTACGCAAAACACGGCTAAGAAAAGTCTTAAAGCATTTATCCAGGCGAACGGGGTAGGCAGCGGTATTTGCTGTCATTCGGATATATCCAGAGATCCGGGGAACCGGGGTGCTGGTGACTAGAATAGGATAATCCAGTCAGCCAGGGTGGGTAGTCGTTGATACTGTTGCTAGGTGGATGTATCCAGGAGGCTGGCAGCGGTAGTTGCTGCCAGGTGGATATATCCGGGGATCTGAGGAAATGGAGCTCTGGACAACTGGGGTTTGTAGCGGTAGTTGCTGCCAGGTGGATCCATCCGGGAGTGTCCATGTAGCCAGCGACCAGGGATCTAGTGAACTGGAGTTCTGGGCGGCCGGGTTAGGCGAACCCGATCAACCAGGGTAGGTAGCAGTTATGACGGTTGTCAGTGGATATATCTGGGGAATTGCTGCGGGACAGGGCGCACAAAATACCCGGCTGGAAGTTCGGTGGGGTAAGCGACCGGGGTTGGTAATGGTACTGGTTGCTAGGTATTGCCACAGAACAGGGCGCGCTGACACGTAGCATGAAGTTCGTTGGGTAGGCAACCTGGTATTGCCGCGGGATAAGGAAGTGCGGATTCGACCAGGTAACTCTTGTGGTCAGGCCAAGGTATGAAAAGGGACCCTAAAGTATTCTCTTGGTGGTCGGGACGACCTTAAGTGGTTGGGACGTACAGAAATTACGGGGAATTGGCAACACATAAATTAAGGTGAAGAGTGAAAGAGAGGTGAAATAAATTTGAAGAGTGAGGTGTCTACCTGATTCAACCACCCAGCCTTTGACTGGTTGTTAAGAGGGGAAATCCCCCACGCGAAGGTCAGGACCCTGAAGTGGGTGCTGAAGAAGGTGACAGCGAACCTCAGTAAGGTTAATTAAGTTCCAGAAAGAAACGGCCGCGTATTGAAATGGGAAATAATAATAGTGATTTAAGTGTAGTACAAGAAACTAAAGGGATGTCCGAGGACCGCATTAAACGGACAGCCCTGTCGGAAAAATGTTACGAGACTGGAAGTACAATCCTCGTACGCGAGGAAAGGATAAAAGAAAGATAAAATGTCAATGAAAAACAGCCTTACAGTTAGGAGGAGTCAGATTATGCTTCGTGTCAGAAGGGCTAGTAGCTGAACGGCTACTGAGGGTGCACTTCGTAACGAACGTATGGCCAGACGTCCAGAAAATATTCAAAGGCTAGAGGAGTCATTGCGGGAAAATCTGAGTGTGAGTGTGAGTGTGAGAGAGTGTGAGTGTGAGAGAGTGTGAGAGTGTGAGAGTGTGAGAGTGAGTGCTGTCCAGCGAGTAATAAGTTTAACCCTTTGTGATTCAGTTTGAATGCACATTTGTTTGTTGGTGATTGAATGTTCCCCGGAGCATGAGAGCAGGAAATGTTTTGAATCTGATTTCTATTATGGAAATTTTAACATGATAAGGTTAAGGATTTTACAGATTATGAAATAAAATGGTACTGGTTGCTAAGTATTGCCACAGAACTCCCGCTCTTTTTACAGGTCATGACTGCCTTACTATCAGTTTCTAACTAATCTCTTTTATCCTTACATAAAAGCGATTTATGGAGGACAGTTGAAGTTTCAGTTCAACATTAGATTATAATAAGTCAAATATATATATATCCTCTGGTTAAAATCGGTGACCTTGGATTCGGCCATTATTCATGCATTAGAAGTTTTTCTTAACAATCTACAGCACAGTAATTGAGCAATGACTGGTCAGGACTACTTAAGAAGACTGATTTGGATTTAAATCAAAGGACTAAAATCAGGTAATTATAGTGAATTTACAAGTAAGATTCCTACATGTATATTTAGGACCAGGCTTTCAGGTAAGACAAGCATAAATTGACGAATTATATTTGAGAATACAGGGAGCAAGAAATATTGAAATATTTCTTTAAAAATCAAGCTCTAAACAAAACATTGGGTGATGAGGAATGGCCATGAGGTTGCCCTAAAGCTGTTCATTTTGTTAAAACGGCTCAGTAATTGATCTGGCAACGTAACATGAGAAGCAGAAACAGAAGGCAAAAATAATGATAGCCACGGTTGATGAGGTAATAAAGAAAAATGACAAAACTAAAACGATAAGGAAACCGAAATGGTAGCGGGCAGCATGTTGAAAATAAAGTGAGGAGCAAGGATCGGGGAGGAGATGTTAAGGGGTCTGGTAGACAGGAACAAGGATCAAAGTGGAAATCCCCACAGGTGGGATGTTATTACTATGGAAAGACAGGTCACTTTAAGATAGAGTGTCCAGATCCGAAAAAGGAAGTAAAGGCAGTGCTGTTTATGAACCTTGATGAAAAATAGGGGTGTCACGAGTTCCTGCCCCAGGGACCCACCTGGAACCCTTGATAAATTGAAAGGTTGGACCTTACAAAGAGGACGTAGTTTTCTTAGCCCATACGGGGGCAGCAACGTCATCCTTAAAGTTTAAGCCAAAGGGAGTGGGAATGGAAAGGTTAATTGGATTATGGCGACAGTTTTGTGATGAGAGGCACAAAGAATCAGTTTTGCGCACATGACGAGATATTGCTACCAAACTGGGGACTGGATTAACTGCAAATGGTGCCATAGGATCTGTTGAGGTTCTTAAAAATGAATGTGCTCGAGCAAACAATTACAGAAACAGAGTGAGAAGTCACAAGTGACTGGTAAACAAACAGAAATGCGCGATTACAGTTTTTAAAATGTTTTAGTCACTTGT
Source organism: Chiloscyllium punctatum (assembly GCF_047496795.1). Taxonomy (NCBI): domain Eukaryota; kingdom Metazoa; phylum Chordata; class Chondrichthyes; order Orectolobiformes; family Hemiscylliidae; genus Chiloscyllium; species Chiloscyllium punctatum. Next base: position 34,692,359 of record NC_092756.1, read on the forward strand.
TGCGTTTCCGGCCTGAATTATAATATATATGACTAATAATTAATATTTATAATAATACAATTTTCTTAGCCTGAATCAATAATAATTGGCAGGATTCCTTCACTCATTCACAGAACTCGAGGGCATAGGTTTAGGATGAGAGGGGAAAGATATAAAAGAGACCTAACGGGCAACTTTTTCACACAGAGTATGTTACATGTCAGGAATGAGCTGCCAGAGGAAATTGTGAAGGCTGGTACAATTGCAACATTTAAGAGGCATTTGGATAGGTATATGAATGGGAATGGTTTGGAGGGATATGGGCCGGGTGCTGGCAGGTGGGACGAGATTGGGTTGGGATATCTGGTCAGCATGGACAGTATGGACCGAAGGGTCTGTTTCCATGCTGTACATCTCTATGACTCTATGATTCTCAGTGACCTGTTATATTGATTCATCGTTAATTTAAAACATGAACCGCATTAATTCATTGTTAATTAAAGAATGGAAAGGTACATTACTGACCAGGGTGTGTGCAGGCAGTGGTGGCAACAGACGTATTAGTAGAAGAGAGTCGGAAACTTACTTTTGGGGGAGCCTTAATAGTGAGCACCCTTCATCAGGTAGAGATCATACAAAATCAGAAAGCGGGATAATGGCTCACAGACTCTCGGATCTTGAAATATGAGACAATCTTAAGAGAACAGGATGATCTTGTGTTAGTCACAGACAGTTGCTTGGATCCAGCTGCATTTCTGTGACGGGGAGAGGGAGGTGTCTCCTGGCAATCCAGAACATGATTGCCTTGATATTACTGAATATCAGACTAAATTGCGGATGAACTTAATAAACGTACCGTTGCATGCAGGAGCTTGGTTGTTTATCGACGGGCCCTCCCGGATGATTGAGGGTAAAAAAGAACAATGGATATGCTGCAGTAGACGGGATAGAGGGAAACATTATCGAGGCTGAAATACTGCTTAACGGCTGGTCAGCCAAAACGTGTGAACTCTATGCGCTAGAAAGAGCTCTCAAAACCTTAGAAAACAATTAAAAAGGAACGATATGTAAAGACTCCAAATATGCGTTTGGAATGCACATAACTTCAAAACAAAATTGGCAAGAAAGATGACTGATAAATAGCAGAGGAAGAGAACTAGCTCATGAGGAATTCATAAAACAATTGCTGGAATCTCTGTTACTCCCGAGAGAAATAATGGTAATTCATATAAATGGACATCAGAAGGTGAATGACCTGGAAGTAAGGAGAAATTGACTGGTCAAAGAGGTAGTTAAACAAACGACCTAAATCCACATGGACCAGTCACACACTCCCTAATACCTGCAATTTCAGATCTTCAGGGTGCCCCGTTGTTTACTACAAAGGGGGAAGGGACTAAGAGATTGAGTAGCTGCAAAGACAGCAGATGGAGTAGACTTATACTAGTTAATAACACCCACCACCATCAAGTCAGAACTATGTTAAACCAAACGGCAGGGAGATGGTGGACGAGGCCATCTTGATGGAAAAAGATGACCTGGTGTGAGCGATAGACACCTGTTTAAACCCAGCTACCTTCTTGTGGATGGGAGAACCCCGAGACAAACGAGAATTAGAACATAGAACATAGAACATAGAACATAGAACATAGAACATAGAAGAATACAGCGCAGTACAGGCCCTTCGGCCCTGGACGTTGCGCCGATCAAAGCCCACCTAACCTACACTAACCCACTATCCTCCATATACCTATCCAATGCCCGCTTAAATACCCATAAAGAGGGAGAGTCCACCATAGCTACTGACAGGGCATTCCATGAACTTACGACTCGCTGAGTGAAGAACCTACCCCGAACATCAGTCCTATATCTACCCCCCCCTTAATTTAAAGCTATGCCCCCTTGTAATAGCTGACTCCATACGTGGAAAAAGCTTCTCACTGTCAACCCTATCTAACCCCCTAATCATCTTGTACACCTCTATCAATCACCCCTAAACCTTCTTTTCTCCATTGAAAACAACCCCAAGTGCCTCAGCCTTTCCTCATAGGATCTTCCTACCATACCAGGCAACATCCTGGTAAACTTCCTCTGCACCCGTTCCAGTGCCTCCACATCCTTCCTATAGTATGGCGACCAAAACTGCACACAATATTCCAGATGCGGCCGCAGCAGAGACTTATACAACTGCAGCATGACCTCAGGACTCCGGAAATCAATTCCTCTACCAATAAAAGCCAGTACGCCATATGCCTTCTTCACTGCATTATTTACCTGGGTGGCAACTTTCAGAGATCTGTGTACATGGACACCAAGATCCCTCTGCTCTTCCACACTACCAAGTATCCGACCATTAGCCCAGTACCCCATCTTTTTGTTACTCTTAGCAAAGTGAATCACCTCACACTTAGCTACATAGAACTCCATTTGCCACCTTTCTGCCCAGCTCTGCAGCTTCTCTATATCCCGCTGTAACCTGCCACATCCTTCCTCACTGTCTACAACTCCAGCGACTTTCGTATCATCCGCAAACTTGCTCACCCAACCTTCTAACCCTTCCTCCAGGTCATTTATAAAAATGACAAACAGCAATGGTCCCAAAACAGATCCTTGCAGAACACCGCTAGTGATGGCACTCCAAGATGAACCTTTGCCATCAACCACTACCCTCTGTCTTCTTCCAGCCAGCCAATTCCTAATCCAAACCTCCAACTCACCCTCAATGCCATATCTCTGTATTTTCTGCAGTAGCCTACCATGGGGGACCTTATCAAACGCCTTACTAAAATCCATATATACCACATCTACCGCTTTCCCCTCATCTACCTCCTTAGTCACCTTCTCAAAGAATTCAATAATGTTTGTGAGGCACGACCTGCCCTTCATAAAACCATGCTGACTATCCTTGATCACATTATTCTTATCCAGATGTGCATAAATCCTATCCCTTACAATTCTCCCTAAGACTTTGCCCATAACAGAAGTGAGACTCACTGGCCTATAGTTACTAGGATTATACCTACTCCCCTTCTTGAACAAGGGAACCACGTTTTTTAGCCTCCAGTCCTCTGGCACTACTCCTGTAGACAAAGAGGACACAAAAATCAAGGCCAATGGCTCTGCAATCTCCTCCCTTGCTTCCCAGAGAGTCCTAGGATAAATGCCATCAGGCCCAGGGGACTTATCTATTTTCACGCTTGCCAGAATTTCCAACACCTCTTCTCTACATATCTCAAAGCCATTCATTCTACTTATTCGTGCCTCAGCATTCATATCGACAACAATGTCCTGTTCCTGAGTGGATACTGACAAAAAGTATACATTCACTGCCTCCCCAGTCTCTTCAGCCTCCACACGCAACTTCCCATTATTATCCTTGATGGGACCTATTCCTACCCTAGTCATTCTTTTATTCCTAACATACCTATAGAAAGCCTTAGGGTTTTCCCTAATCCTACCAACTAAGGACCTTTCATGTCCCCTCCTTGCTGCTCTCAGCTCTCTTCAGGTCCTTCCAGGCTACCTTATAACTCTCAATCGCCCCTATTGAACCTTCACGCCTCATCTTTACAAAGGCCGCCCTCTTCCATTTCACAAGGGATTCCAATTCCTTATTAAACCACGGCTCCCTCACACGACCTTTTCCTCCCTGCCTGATAGGTACGTACTTATCAAGGACACTCAATAGTTGCTCCTTGAACAAGTTCCACATTTCAATTACGCTCTTGCCTTGGAATCTAATTTTCCAATCCACACATCCTAAGTCATGCCTCACCGCATCATAATTTCCCTGCCCCCAGCTATAACTCTTGCCCTGTAGTACACACTTATCCCTCTCCATCACTAGAGTAAAAATCACCTAATTGTGGTCACTGTCCCCAAAGTGCTCACCTACCTCTAGTTCTAATACCTGGCCTGGTTCGTTACCCAGAACCAAATCCAGTATAGCCTCACCTCTTGTTGGCTTATCTACATATTGTGTCAGGAAACTCTCCTGCACACATTGGACAAACACTGACCCATCGAACGAACTTGAGCTATAGCTTTCCCAATCAATATCAGGAAAGTTAAAGTCCCCCATAACAACCACCCTATTACTGTCACTCTTCTCCTGAATCATCTTCGCAATCCTTTCTTCAACGATTAGGAGGCCTCTAAAAGACTCCAACAGGGTGACCTCACCTCTCCTATACCTAACCTCAACCCAAACTACCTCAGACGGCAAATCTTCGTCCATCTTCCTTTCCACCGCTGTAATACTATCTTTGACAAGCAAAGCCACACACACCCCTCTTTTACCCCCACCTCTGACCCTACTGAAACATTTAAACCCTGGAACCTGCAACAGCCAATCCTGTCCCTGATCTAGCCATGTCTCCGTAATAGCCACAACATCTAAGTCCCAGGTACCAACCCACGCTGTAAGTTCACCTACCTTATTTTGTATACTTCTGGCATTAAAGTATACACACTTCAAGCCACTCTTCTGTTTACAGGCACCCTCCTTTAAGATTGATGCCATATTCCTAACCTCCCTACACTCCAGGTCCTGCACCCTAAAGCTACAGTCTGGGTTCCCATGCCCCTGCAGAGTTAGTTTAAACACCCCCCCGCCACCCCAAGAGCACTAGCAAACCTCCCCCCAAGGATACTGGTGCCCCTCAGGTTCAGGTGCAGACCATCCTGTTTATAGAGGTCCCACCTTCCCCAGAAAGAACCCCAGTTATCCAAGTACTGAAATCCCTCCCTCCTGCACCATTCCTGTAGCCACGCATTTAACTGTTCTCTCTCCCTATTCCTCGACTCTCTATCAGGTGGCACGGGTAACAAACCAGAGACAACAGCTCTGTTCCTTCTAACTCTGAGCTTCCAACCTAGCTCCCTAAAAGCCTGTCTAACATCCTCAGCACTCCTCCTACCTATGTCATTGGTGCCAATATGGACCACGACTTCATGCTGCTCCCCCTCCCCCTTAAGGACCCGGAAAACACGATCAGAGGCATCACATACCCTTGCACCTGGGAGGCAACATACCAAACGTGAGTCTCTCTCGTTCCCACAAAACCGCCTATATGTGCCCCGAACTATCGAGTCCCCAATTATTATTGCTCTGCTCTTCTCCACCCTTCCCTTCTGAGTAGCGGGGACAGGCTCCGTGCCAGAGGCCTGAGCGCCGTCACTTACCCCTGGTAAGTCGTCCCCCCCCACAAGTATCCAAAACGGTATACTTGTTCTTGAGGGGAACGGCCGCAGGGGGTCCCTGCACTGACTGCTTCCTCCCAGTCCCCCTCACTGTCACCCATCTATCTGCCATCGTTGGAGTTACTACTTCCCTATAGCTCCGATCTATGACCCCCTCTGCCTCCCGAAAGATCCGAAGTTCATCCAACTCCAGCTCCAGTTCCCTAACACGGTCTTGGAGGAGCTGGAGATGGGTGCACTTCCTGCAAGTGTAATCAGCAGGGACGTCCATGGCATCCCTCACCTCAAACATGTTGCAGGAGGAACATTGCACTTCCTTCACTGCCATCCCTCTAAAGCTAACCTTTATTTTAAAACATAACTGGGTCTAAAGAATACAACAAGCAAAATTCAGCACTTACCGACTTACCACAACGGATCTTATTATTAGGTTAGAGGAGGAGGGCGGGTGGGAGGCACTACCTCCGTAGTGCCTCGGGTTCTTCAGCTGCGCGCTTTTAAAGGTGAAACAAACCTACCCAGGTAAGCTTACGCTCTACCTGCTTCCGGGTCTCGGCTGCCTCTCCGGTCGTCGTCACTTACCCCTGCTGCTCCCGCTCTTTCTGTGAAGAGAGAGTGAAAAAAAACACCGCTGCCCGCTACCGGTTAGTACTTTTAAAACAAACAGTCTTACCTTAGCTGCTGCTCGCACTCAAAATGACCGTTAGCGTCGAAGGGTGAGTATTTATACTTACTGCTTTCCTTCCCGGCTGTCTCTCCGGTCGTCGTCACTTCCCCTTGCTGCTCCCGCTCTTTCTGTGAAGAGAGAGTGAAAAAAAACACCGCTGCCCACTACCGGTAAGTACTTTTAAAACAAACAGTCTTACCTTAGCTGCTGCTGCTCGCACTCAAAAAGAGAAATTAGAACCTGACTGTTTAGATATCATAGAGTATCAAACCAAAATTAGACAGGACCTGAGAGATCTACCTTTAGTTGACGGGTTTAGATTGTTTATACATGGATCATCGGGAGTAGTGGAAGGAAAAAGGCACAATGGATAACAAAAACCAAACAGTGGAGGCAGACCGTCTGCCTTACACATGGTCAGCCCAGACCTGTGAATTGTACGCATTAAATCTAGCTTTAAAACACTTATAGAATCGGGATGGAACAATTTACACTGACTCTAAATATGCTTACGGAGTAGTCCATACCTTTGGAAAGATATGGCAAGAACGAGAACTAATTAATAGTCGGGGAAAGGAGTTAGTCTATTACATGTTTGGACTGCCCCAAGATATGATATCGGCCTTTCTCCTTATGAAATGATGTTTGTACTACCATTTCTAGGAGGGAAAGGAGAGGTGCCTAGAGCTGAATTTAATGACAGGTTTTTGAAAAACTATATTGTGGCACTTGACTCTTCATTATCTATTCTTAGAAACAAAGGCCTGCTGGTGCAGACACAGCCACTCGAGTTTGCAGCATATCAGATACGAACGGGGGAGTGGGTCCTGATCAAGACCTGGAAAGATACCAAACTATACCCAGGCTAGGAGGGACCATTCTTAACTCTCCTGACTACTGAGACAGCCATCCGAACTGCTGAGAAAGGGTGGAGTCATCACACTCGCGTCAAAGGTCCTGTGTACGCCCCATTGGCGGAGTGGCACACTCATCCTACAGACAACCCTCTGAAAGTTATATGATATATATTGTTATTGATTGTAAGGGCTGTGTGGACTCACGTCTCCCTGAAACCTACGAGGTTAAGACAGGACGGTAGGCAGGGTTCAAAGATGGGTAGATACTGGTATAGTATTGTAATGTTTGTAATACTAACTATTCAGGGACGCGGGAAAAATCACTTCACTCCACTGTGCCAGAATTATGCCAAACAAGAGAGACTTGCCGACTGTTGGATCCTACACCATGGCGAATCTGGGATCCATACCTCGGTAATACCGCTCACACAAAAGAAGTATACGATATACAACAATTTGATGTGGGTTCAAATAATACAAAGTGGAGATCTGAAAGGAACAAATATAACTTTGCGGGATGGTTCCCAAGGCCAGCCACGAAAAATCATGGCGCTACTGATAGTCTTCGAATTTCCCCACCGAAAGGAGCAGTGAATACGACCTGTTTCTGTAATCAGAAAGGCCTGCTGGTGCAGACACAGCGACTCGAGTTTGCACCTTTCCAACTAGAAAAATCATCTTGTGTCCACTCAGTCAAGACACTGCCACGACCACTCCCCGAATATTAAACAGAATATACTGCGTATGCGGTCTGAAGGCCGAACCATTTATTCCCGAGTAAAAATATGTTCGTGTAATCGAATGTGTAGAAATACATTATTGTCATGAAGTTGATGAACCACTTCCTCAAGACCAGAAAGGTTGGAGTGGCTGCTGTTAAAGCATGATCCCAACCTGAGAAAGGAAGGGGGGAAAAGAGTAAGACCCAAGAGGTCTCTGAAGGAGAGCGTCTACTGTGGACACTACTCCTGAACTATGGCACTAAAAGGGCAGGAGTGAAAATACAGAAACTGGCGGCCGCCCTTGAAAATTTACTTAATGATATCCCCGGCGCAATGGGGAAACTCTATCCCAAATATCGGCCATGACCAATGAAATGATTGCCACGAGACTAACAACTTTACAAAATCGAATGGCTTTAGATTATCTTTTGGCCGAAAAAGGGGAAACCTGTACTCTGAATGGTAAAGAATGTTGCACCTTCATCCCTGACACCTCTTCCATAGTGTAAGATAAGGCAGAAGTAGTAAATAAAAAGATAAACAATATCAGATAAATTGGGATGAACTCTGAAAAGATGAATGGATGGGGCAACTGGCGACTGACTGGTTTGGGAAAATGGTAAGTGAATTTAGGCATTTATGTGCTACAAATAATTATGGGTTTGCTGGTAGGGTTTAATGTGTTAAAATGGATAATGACTAAGCTGGTAATGTCTTTTGGAGGACAACAACCAATAATGGTCATGACAATAGCACAAGCGCAAGAAAGAGAGAGTAACAGATTACTCCTCGAGTTTGAAAAAAGACAAATTTAGAAGGACAGAAATGACAAGATTGTGAACCTCGACACCATAGGGTGAACAGAGTGCAGAAAATAAGATTGCAAAAACAACAAATGGTTAAGAAAAGAAATGGGCGGATTGTTAGAAATGGGGTAAAGTGTTTTTTTGCAGATATATAAAAAGCATACAGAAAAAGGGTACAGCAAGAGTTCTATTAACCCTCCAAGTATTTAGGAACTTTTCAGTGTATAATTGTGGTTAATAGAATACTAACTTTGGTGTGTAATTACTACAACAAAAAGTTATTTTTGTAAAATTATGCTTTCAGCAAAAAGCTGAGACAACCGAAATGCTTGAGCTATACAAAATGATACAAATTAATGAAATGTCCGAGGATGGAATGTCCCAGCAGAATTGATACAAAATGTTAAACGAGATCTTGACAAAATAAATGTACGTGTCAGCATTTACAGAAAGAAAGGTTACCAAACTAACGAAGGGGGAAGTAATAAGGGTGGAGCACAGCTGGGCAGTGATATGGCACAGTAAGAGAGATTGGGTAATTAGGAGTCTGGTGAGATGACCTTACTCAGTTCAAAGGGTATAACTGGACTCTAACCTAAGTTATCATTTGCTTCATTTTGCTTATGCAGTTGAAGCCCGTACTTGCAAGTTCGTAATAAATTTTCTTGTTTCCAGTTTTGGTGGTCTCATCTAAATTTTATTGATTTTGTTTCTAACAAGTGGGAGATGTGTCGGGCCATGATAATTACTGTACAGTGGGAGGTATGTCAGGCCGTGACGATTACTGTACAGTAGGAGGTGTGTCAGGCCGTGATGGTTACTCTACAGTGGCAGGTACGTCGTGTCATGCCGTTTACTGTACAGTGTAAGGTATATCGGTTGTGTGGTTGCAGACTGAGTTGTACAGAGTATGATTCTGCTGCTGCTGATGGCCCATTGCACCTCATAGATGCATCATCATTTGTTGCTCAATCTGTTTGACGTCTGTCCCATTAGGAATCCATTCATGGTGGGGAGGGTCTGCAAAATGTGAAGATAGCCCTTACTCCCCATAAGGGCTGTGCAGTGACCATTCTGACCGGTGTATGAAATGGAGAGGTGTATCTGCAGCAGCAGATCGGTGATGTTGTGGTAAATGATATGTTTCCCTTTTACTGATACCCTCATAACATGCCACAGAGCAGTGTAGCAGCCACAGGATCCAGCATCAATGCAGAGCACGATATTGACTATATACCATGGCGCTGCTTCCTCAGCCTGGATTTATCCTGCCAGTGGGATAGAACCTAACCGAGAGGGTGGTGAATTTGCCAGAGACATAGTCCTGTTCACAGAATCCTGCTTTACAGGCAATATCTGACTGTTTTCTTTTTATTAGTCCGTGGGAAATATACAACGGGTCACTTTTACATTTTGTATAATGAAGTGTTAATATCACTTTGTTTCTTACATATTTTAAAGTAAACTAAACATCATTGTTTTTCAGTTGAAAACAATTGACGTGAACAATAATTGAAATACCAGAGCGCACAGCTAACTATTACACAATTCAGTGACTGTAGTAAACAGCCGATTCATGTTCAGATCAGTAAACACATTATCTTGCAGGTAGCAAAGCTGTTGGAAATGACTTTGAGGAAAAGCCGGAATTCAGACACAGTGTTACTGGCCCTCACCATGACCTCCAAAACACTGGCCATCTCCAAGTTCTGTCTGGAGAGTTCTCAAACTGGAGCTGGGCAGTTGCTCACACAATCCCTCACAATAGACTGATTATAGACATACCTGAACAACGGGGAGATGTGTGTGGGCCAGACTGGTCAATGGACTAGCACATGCCGCAGTTCAACATTTGTAACAACGACCTGTAAACAGCCATGTCTTGCAAGTATATCACTTCTTGTGTGCCACCTAATCTCTGTAATTCCGCACCTTGGACTCAATCCTGAATGAAGGTGTTATAAATGTGATGCACTCCTGCAGCCCATGGCAACTTACATTGAATCCCTTATAAACCATATCCAGTGTATGTTAGCTCCACAATGTCAGTATCCGAACCGAATTATGCAGCTCCATTGATAGCCAGTATGATCCCAGCTTAACGACCTCGTGTCTGACTTGAGCTGGAAATCTCTGTGTAAATGGTAGCAGCATTGTTCTAACCATTAACAGCAAAGTCTCTTCACCGAAGGTCTGACATCCTTTCATAGTACAAACTTTTAGATTGTCCAGTAAGTACAAAATCCACCCATATATCACGTTGACTTTTATAACTACAATATGATGAAAACAGTGCACAACTCACATTCAGGAACATTGAAATGATGAGTCTCATTCCCACACCCAAGACCACATTATTATTCAGTAATAGGACTTTGAAAATTTACAATCATTTTCCCTTATATTAATATTGTAAACTAATAGTCGACTCTCCTGCTCCTCAGATGTCGCCTGAACGGCTGTGCTTTCTCAGAATCACATTTTTTGACTCTGATCTCCAGCATCTGCAGTCCTCACTTTCTCCCTGCTAATACTCACTCATGATCATTTTTGTGGTAACAATATTACTGTGTGTTAGTCAAATATGATTAGATTTTGAATTGCTTATGTCTGTCTCAGAGCTCAGTAATTTTGGGTGTGAATATCAATATCTATGTGATGCTCGGTATGTAGGCCGTGCCCCTGAGAGAATGACAGATTATCCCTTCAGCTGTTCACAACAAACAGGTTGATGCCTGGACCCAACCAGCCTAAGCTCTCAAAATCCAAAGCACAGTGTCCAGCATTGGGCAGGTGTGGACAGTTTTTTTAATGTTAATTCATTCATGGAATGTGATTGGGACAATATTTATTGCCCATCCCTTGTTGTCCTTGAAAAGGTGGGAGTGAGCTGCCACTTTGATCCGCTGCAGTCCACGTGCTGTAGGTAGGCTTACAATACCATTTGGGAGGAACTTGAAACAGTGACACTGAAGGTACAGCAATATACTTCCCAATCAGGATGGTCGATGGCTTAGAACCGAACGCGAACATGGTGGGGGTCCCATGTATCTGCTTCCCTTGTACTTCTTGATGGTCGGGGGTTCAGAGGTACGTTGTAAGGAGCCTTGGTAAATATGTGCAGAGCAACGTGTAGATGGCAGGCATTGCTGCTACTGAGTGTCAGTGGATGAGGGGTGAACCTGCACTCACATGCAAATGGAGGTATTTAATCACACACACATTCAACATATGTTTTATAGTTGGGGGACAGGCTATCGGAAATTTTGAGGTAAGTTATTCCTGCAGGATTTCTAGCCCCTGACATATTCTTGTAGCCAATGAATTTATATGTGTCAATATGTGGCACTGGAAAAGCGCAACACGTCAGGCAGCATCTGAGGTACAGGAGATTCAACGTTTTAGCATAAGCCCTTCACAGGAATGGGTAATGAAATTATATAGTTCACGGTAATCCCCTGAATATTGCTAGGTGGGTGTTCAGTTGTGATGGTGGCATTGAACGTTAGAAGATATGGTTCAATTTGCTATTGTTCGAGGTAATCGTTGTCTGGCACCTGTGTAATGGAAATGGTACTTGTCACTGTTAAGCACACTCCTTCATATTTTCAGATCCTTGTTGTGTTTGGACAAAGACTGCTTCAGTATCTGAGTAAATCATGAATGGTGTTGAACATTGTATAATCATTGGCAAACATCCCCAGAGACGATCATTTATGAAGCAGCTGAAAATTAAAAGGCCTAGGGCAGAGAGCACTTTTATAGCTCACTGATGCTGTCCCTCTCTCTGAGTTAGGAAGCTTGCATCTAGTTCCACCTGCTCCAGAGAGGTATAACAATATATCTGAATCGAATAATGTCACAGTATCTACCCCAAGGAGCTGAGTGAGGACTTGGTAAGCTGAATTAGTTGGATGGTTACTTTGTAATGCATATTAATGCCAATAGTGTGGGTTCAATTCTGCACTGACTGAGGTGACTGTAAAGGGCTGTCCTACCCAACCTCTCACTTGCTTGAGGCATGATGACTGTCCAGTTAAACTACTGCCAGTCGTCTCTGTCTAACGTGAGAGCATCCCTATCATCCTGTCGTGCCCTACCTTTCCATTTCTGGTCTACAGGTTCCCCTTCCCTGGGGAACTGCTGCAGAGCTGTCCTGGAGATGAGATGACTGCTCCGCACCAACCCCAGCCTCTTTCCTTTCTACCAGGTATAACTTCAGCCCGTGCAGACGATTCCTATCTGCTCCATTTTTGCCATTTATCCTGGATACGACACTTGGTCAAATGCGGTTATGATGATGTTAAGTGCAGTCACTCTCGCCTCATGTATAGATTTCAGCTGTGTGTGTTCTTGTTGTACATCGTTAAACCAAGGCTTCAATGTGCCCAAAGGATGAGTGGCCCTGGCAGAGCCCAATCTGAACTTCTGTGAGCAGGTTGGTGCTGTAGAAGTGCTACTTGATCCCACTGTAGATTGCATCACTTTCATAATGATAGGGATTAGAGCAATGGGGCAGCCATTGATGGTCTGATGTTTTGTCTATCTGTGCACAGGACACACTCAGATAGTTCCCCACGTTGACAGACAGGTGCCAGTGTTGTATCACGGCAGAAACAGCTTGAATGCAATGTTATCAGGGCCACAGCCTTCGCATTATTCAATCCCTTCAGCCGTTTGTAGATACCACACATAGTGAATCGATTTAGGTGAAGAATGCCATATGGAGGAGACTAAAGTATGTCATCCCATCGATACCTCTGTCTGAACATTGTTATGAATGTTTCAGCCTTATCTTTTCTATTGTTTTACTGGGCTCTTCCATCACTGACGAAGGTGATATTTGTGGATTCTCCTCCGCCAGGGAATTGTTCAATTGACCACACAATTCACCCTGATTGCATGTGACAGGATTGCAGTGATTAGGTCTAATTCGTTGGTGCTGCTCTTGGCAGGCCTTCCTGTATTCTCCATTGAACAATGGTTTATCCCCTGGTCTGATGGGCAGAGTAAAGTGGAGCATATGCCAGGCAGTGACAGTGAAAATTGTGCTTCAGTGCAATTCTGCTGCTTTTGGTAATGACCTGAACCACCTCACACAGGTCAATGCTGAGGTCTAGATCTTTTCAAAATCTGTCCCGATACACACACACATAAATGTGGGACTTTGTCTCTAGGAATACTCTGTGTGGTAGTTAACATTCCCAATATTGTCATTGATCAATGTGTCTGCCGGTGGGTGAAGATGAGGTCAAGTATGTTTCTCCCTCTCAGTCGCTCCCCCCTGCCCCGGTACAGATTCAGTCTCACAGCTATGTCCTATTGGGCCCAACCATCTCGATCAGCAGTACTGCTGCTTAGCCCGTCTTGGTGGTGGGTTTGAAATAGCCCACATATTATGCATTCTCCAGCTCTGTCACTCTCTAAGTGCGTCCTCCAAGTGTTGTTCAATGTGGAGGGACGCAAATCCATCAGCTGAGGGAAGGAAGTCAGCAGGAGGTTTTCGTGCCAGTGTTTGATCTGACAGAATGAGGTGTTGTTATGTCACATTGTTGATTGAACAGTCTATAGGACACCTCTCCCAAATCTAGCCCTTGCCCCCAGATGTTAGGAAGGAGGGGTTTCCAGGGTCTCCACGGATTTTTATTTGTGTCACTGTCAACCGAAGGGCCTGTACTGTGCTGTATAACAATGACTCTATTTCTCTCGTGATTGGACACTGCAAGGTCTCACTCCTTCAGTTCCTCCAAGTGCCTTGTCTATTCCAAACATTTCTATAATATTTTCTCTTTTAAGATATTGCTCAATTCCATTTTTAAACTATCTATATGTATGTCTGTATCTTTCCCTGTCATCTCCTCCAGCCGCTACATCCGTCTGTGTCTCAGGAACACCTGCATATTTCCACAATCTTTATCCCATACTCCAGACCCGTCTATCGCTGTAAATTCTGCCAGCCCCTACATCTCTCAATATCTCTATAATTTCCAGCTGCTAGACCTCTCCCTATATCCTGTGATTGAATTTATAAATATCTCACGAACCTGTTCGAGCCTGCCCAGGCCACGCTATCTCTTGGCCATCTCCAGCCTTGCTTTCCTATACCTGTAACATCTCTAGCCGTGCTTGTCTATGTTGTAACATCTCCAGCCTTGCTTTCCTATCTCTGTAACATCTCCAGCCTTGCTTTCATTTTTCTGTAACATCTCCTGCCTTGCTTTACTCTACTTGTAATATCTACAGCCTTGCGTTACTATACCTGTAAAATCTCCAGCCTTGCTTTCCTATCGCTGTAATCTCTCCAGCCTTGCTTTCATATACCTGTATCATCTCCAGCCTTGCTTTCCTATCGCTGTAACATCTCCAGCCTTGGTTTCCTATCGCTGTAACCTCGCCAGCCTTGCTTTCCTATCACTGCAATATCTCCAGCCTTGCTTTCCTATCTCTGTAATATCTCCAGCCTTGCTTTCCTATCTCTGTAACATCTCCACCCTTGCTTTTCTATCTCTGTAACATCTCCAGCCTTGCTTTCATATCTCGGTAACACCTCCGGCCTTGCTTTCCTACATACCTCAGTGAACTGGTTATATATCTGCTCCTGTATTTTCATCTTAATGGAGCTCTATAAAATATACCCATCAGTGTGTTCTGTCATCGTTTCGATTCTAACCTCGGCCCATAAACCCTCATTTGAAGACACTTCCAAGGTATTGTCCCTCCTTACTGCAGTAACTGATTCCTTAATTAATAATACAACACCACCTTCTATTCAACACCCTCTCATATCCTGCCCATATTTTACACTATAACAGAATATTGAGTTGTTAGCCTGACCTCCCTCAAACACGTCTCTGTGATGGAAAAAGTGTCACACCTCCACATATCAACTCATTCCCTTATCACATCAGTCTGTCTTATCATATTCCCAGCATTAACGTAAGATGGAACATAACTCTTGGAATATTCTGTACCTCGGTGTTCTTCAGTCATTCATTTGGTCTTATCAGTCTGCTCAAAGCAAGAACCAAAACTGTAACTGTAGCACTGAAAGAACATTTGTTAAACTTTAATTTATTTTCTTTAAAATGTATTCATCAAGTGCAACTTTCCAGAACTGAGCAGTCATCTCCACATACAATGAGTTTTAGATGGTTAATTCCCCGCTCAGTGTGCAGACGGGACACCCCTCAGTAATGGAGACAGTGAAGACTGCAGTTGATGGAGATCAGATTCTAACAGTGTTGTTCTGGAAAGGCACAGCAGGTCAGGCAGCATCCGAGGAGCAAGAGAGTTTATGTTTCGGGCATGAGCCCTTCATTAGGAAGGAATTGGTGTATTCCTTCGTTTCTCATTCTGTGAGTCAGAGGACGTAGGGAACTTACTCAGGCAGGGAAGTACTTACTCAGGCAGGCAGCAATGTATATAGCATTGAAATGTAAAGCAGTGAATCAGTTGTTTGGACAGGGTGTAGAAAGGTTGATACGAAGCACAGAGTGATTGAAGTACAAACATAAGGATAGATAAATCTCCTAGGTCAGATGAGGTATATCCGAGGTTATTCCAGGAAGTGATGGGAGCGACTGGTGTGCCTTTGGCGATAACCTTTGCATTGTCATTGTCCACTGGAGTAGTGCCAGATGATTGGAGGATGGCGAATTTTATTCCCTTGTTCAGGAAAGGGAATAGGGATAACCCTGGGAATGACAGGACAGTCAGTCTTACATCAGTGGTGGGCTAATTATTGGAGACAATTCTGAGATACAGGATTTACAATTACTTAGAAAACCATTGTTTGATTAGAGATAGTCAGCATGGCTTTGTGAGGAGCAAGTCATCCCTCAGAAACCTTATGAAATTCTTTGAAGATGTGAAAAAACACGCCGATGAAGGTAGACCAGTAGATGTGGTGAACAACAATTTTAGAAAGGGTTTTGATAAGGTTCCCCATTGTAGGCACATTCAGAAGGTAAGGAAGCATGGGACACAGGGAAATTTGGACGTATGGATATGAATTTGGTTGGCCAATAGAAAACAAAGGGTAGTAGCAGATGGAAAGTATTCAGCCTGGACATCAGTGACCAGTTGTGTTCCACAGGAATCCGCTCTGGGACCTGTGCTCTTTTTGATTTTTATAGATGACTTTAGACAATAGACAATAGATGCAGGAGTAGGCCATTCTGCCCTTCGAGCCTGCACCGCCATTCAATATGATCATGGCTGATCATTCCTAATTAGTATCCTGTTCCAGCCTTATCTCCATACCCCTTGACTCCACTATCTTTAAGAGCTCTATCCAATTCTTTCTTAAAAGAATCCAGAGACTGGGCCTCCACTGCCCTCTGGGGCAGAGCATTCCACACAGCCACCACTCTCTGTGTGAAGTAGTTTCTCCTCATCTCTGTCCTAAATGGTCTACCCCGTATTTTTAAGTTGTGTCCTCTGGTTCGGCACTCCCCCATCAACGGAAATATGTTCCCTCCTGCCAGAGTGTCCAGTCCTTTCATAAGCCTATACGTTTCAATCAGATCCCCTCTCAGTCTTCTAAACTCAAGGGTATACAAGCCCAGTCGCTTCAGTCTTTCCGTGTAAGGCAATCCTGCCATTCCAGGAATTGACCTCGTGAACCTACGCTGCACTCCCTCAATAGCCAGAATGTCTTTCCTCAAATTTGGAGACCAGAACTGTACACAGTACTCCAGGTGTGGTCTCACCAGGGCCCTGTACAGCTGCAGAAGCACCTCTTTGCTTCTATACTCAATCCCTCTTGTTATGAAGGCCAGCATGCTATTAGCCTTCTTCACGACCTGCTGTACCTGCATGCTTGCCTTCATTGACTGGTGGACAAGAACACCCAGATCTCTCTGAACAGCCCCTTTACCTAATTTGATACCATTGAGGTAGTAATCTGCCTTCCTGTTCTTGCCACCAAAGTGGATAACCAGACATTTATCCACATTAAACTGCATCTGCCATGCATCTGCCCACTCACCTAACTTGTCCAGGTCACCCTGTAATCCCCTAACATCCTCATCACATTTCACCCTACCACCTAGCTTTGTGTCATCAGCAAATTTGCTAATGCTTTTGCTGATACCATCTTCTATATCATTTACATATATTGTAAAAAGCTGCGGTCCCAGCACGGATCCCTGCGGTACCCCACTGGTCACTGCCTGCCATTTCGAAATGGAGCCGTTAATCACTACCCTTTGTTTCCTGTTAGCCAACCAATTCTCTATCCAATCTAGTACTTTGCCCCCAATCCCGTGCGCCCTAATTTTACTCACTAACCTCTTGTGTGGGACTTTATCAAAAGCTTTCTGAAAGTCCAGGTACACTACATCCACTGGATCTCCCTCGTCCAT
Source organism: Chiloscyllium punctatum (assembly GCF_047496795.1). NCBI lineage: Eukaryota > Metazoa > Chordata > Chondrichthyes > Orectolobiformes > Hemiscylliidae > Chiloscyllium > Chiloscyllium punctatum. The sequence continues at coordinate 34,709,957 of NC_092756.1, forward strand.
CTTCCGAGTTACATCCTCAAAAAATTCAAGAAGATTAGTCAAGCATGATTTCCCCTTCATAAATCCATGCTGACTCTGTCCTATCCTGTTACTATTATCCAGATGTGCCGTAATTTCATCCTTTATAATAGACTCCAGCATCTTTCCCACCACTGAGGTCAGACTAACTGGTCTATAATTTCCTGCTTTCTCCCGCCCACCCTTCTTAAAAAGTGGCACAACATTAGCCGCCCTCCAATCCTCAGGAACCAACCCCGATTCTATTGAACTCTGGAAAATAATCACCAGCTTTGATGAGGAAGCGGAATGGTGGGTTAACAGGTTTGCCGATGACAGGAAGGTTGGTGGAGTTGTGCATAGTGTGGAGTGTTGGTATAGGTTACAAGAGGACATTGACAGGATGCAGAGCTGGGCTGATAACTGGCAGATACAGTTCAACCTTAAAAATTGTGAAGCGATTTATTTTGGAAGGTTGTATTTGCATACACAATACAGGGTTAAAGGCAGAATTCTTAGCAGTGTGGAGTGACAGAGGGATCTTGGGCTCCATTTCCATAGATCCCACAAAGTTGCCACCCAAATTGTCAGGGTTGTTAAGAAGGTGTATGGTGTGTTGACTTTCATTAATGGGGGATTGAGTTTAAGAGTGGCGAGGTTAATGCTGAGCTCTAGAAAGCTGTGGTTCAACCACATTTGGAATATTGTTTTCAGTTCTGGTTGCCTCAGTGTAGGAAACATATGAAAGCCTCAGAGATTTTGCAGAGCAGATCTACCAGGATGCGGCCAGGACTGGAGGATATGTCTTAGGAAGAAGGTTTGAGGGAGCGAGGGCTCTTCTCCCTGGACCGAAGAAGGATGAGAGATGACATGATAGAGGTGTACAAGATGTTGACAGACATAGATAGAGTGGATAGCCAGCGCCTTTTCCCAGTGCAGAATTGGCTTTCAACAAAGGGCATAACTTTAATGTGATTGGAGGAAAGTTTAGAGGAGATGTCAGAGGTAGCTTCTTTATTCAGAAATTGGTGGGTGGGCGGAATCCACCCCCAGCGGTGGTAGTAGAGTCAGATTCATTAGGGATAGCTGAGAAGACACTTGGATAGGAACATGCAAGTTAGTACGTTGAAGGTAATGTGGGTTTGTCTGGTCTAAGAGTAGGATAAAAGGCCAGCAAAACATTGAGAGCTGAAGGGCTTTTAATATGCTGTATTGTTTCGTGTTCCAAGTTTCACTCAGTTGTGGATTCTCATCAGTTGGTGATTATTTCAGGGAGTAAGTTGTGTGAGGGAGTGAGGTGTGCGAGGGAGTGGGGTGTGCGAGGTCAGGAAGCTGGGGTGGGGCGTTCGACCAAGACTTCCAGTTTTGATGTGCATTGTTACATTAACCTAAGTGGCAGCACAATATGCGTGATTACCTTGACCAGACAAAATCCATCAAGTTCAGTGATTAAAGCGATTCTTGGCTTGCCATTTGTTCCCGGTTGGTTCAGATACATTCTTTTGGGTGACCTATGAATTCGTATCTGACAATCCACAAACATGTACACTTTTATTTTGATACTGGTGAATATGAAGGTACATTTATTGGATATAGTTTCATCGGATTTAATGTAAGACACAAGATGCTGCAATAGACTGTAAATTGTGAACGTTTTCACCCAGTGTCTGGTGCAGGGGGCAGATGTATGGAGTCTGGGGGACATGCCAGATGTCATCACCATAAGCAACTTGTGTGGTTTGATTCTTACCCTCCACGTCCATACATCTGCTCCATGGGCCAGGCTCTGATAGAAGATGAATTCGTAAAAAATGATTCCTCATCAGTCATTGGTATGTAATTTAGACAGCATTTATACCTACACCGAGAGAAGTGATAGCCTGTTGGTTGCTTTCCTCCCGCTCAAGGTGGATTCCAAATGATTCTCTGTGAGGTAATGTTTTGAATAACTGCCCTGACCCAGGTTGGCAATTCTCTTCACAGATTCAGGACCAGGCCAGTGTCTCTCTGAGTGCTACATGCAGCTGTGAGGTCCAGTAGCACTGTACCCGAATTCATTGTTTTGAAATCCACTTTTAATGTCGGTCATGAGGCAAAGTGATGGGTTTACCGACCTGAACAATGATCAGGAGTTTGCCATGTTTGTAAATTGGGCAATAATAAGGTATGAGCTACAATTATTCAACTGAACAATAACTGCATCATCTCTAAAAACAATACAATTGATTCTATATTGAAGAAATTAAAATATAAACACCGAACAACCTTTTATGATACAAAGGTAAAGAATGCACATTTTGTTTTGATCGAAAAAGAGCATGTTGTCTGACTATGCTGGTGATCACAACTACACATTGAATCTCAGTATTCAAATGCATACATTGTCGCTGTATCATTTGCAAAATGGTTGACCTCTGACTGATTGAATATTCAGAGTCTGCATTTAATTGAACAATCAAATAGAATTATAACTCTTACACATTTAAATATAATCAATCGATTTAATTTCTCACCTGAAACGTGTGAGCTTCAGTTATTTGCCAACAATTCTATTAGTTTTAAAATAATGATGGAAAACGTTAGGCTAGACCTAAAAGTTGAAGTTCTAAACTGGAGAAAGGCCAATTTTGACGGCATTAGGCAAGATCATTCAAAAGCTTATGGCGGCACGTATTCGCAGATAAGTGGACGGCTAGAAAATGGGAAGCCTTCAGAAAATAGATAGCCGGAGTCCAGAGACAGTATATTCTTGTTAGGCTGAAAGGAAAGGCTTGTAGGTATAGAGAGTGCTGAATGACTAACGAAATTGAGGTTCTGGTTAAGAAAAAGAAGGAAAGATATGACAACTACAGGCAGGATAGATCGACTGAATCCTTAGAATAGTATAAAGGCAAGAGGTGTATGCTAAAGAGGGAAATCAGGTAGGCAGAAAGGGGACATGAGTTAGCTTTGGCATATAGAGTTAAGGAGAATCCAAAAGAATTTGACAAATACATTGAAAACAAAAGGGTAAACAGGGAGACAATGGAGCCCTCAAAGATCAGCAAGGTGCCTTTGTGTGCAGCCGCAGGAGATGGGAGAGATACTAAACGAGTATTTTTTTATCAGTGTTTACTCAGGAGAAAGACATGGGAGATGTACATATACGGAGAAATAGATGGTGATATCTGGAAAAAATGTCCATATTACAGAGGAAGAAGTGTTGGATGTCTTGAAACGCACGAAGGTGGAAAAATAAAACCCAGGACCTGATCAACCAGGTGAAACTTGAAAGGGTTCAGAAAAGATTTACATGTGTGTTGCCAAGGTTGGAGGGTTTGAGCTATAGCTGGAGGCTGAATAGGCTGGGGCTGTTTTCCCTCGATCGTTGGAGACAGAGGGGTTTATAAAGTCATGAGTGGCATGGTTAGGGTAAATAGACAAAGTATTTTCCCTGGGGTGGGGGAGTCCAGAACTAGAGGCCATAGGTTTCGGTTGGGAAGGGAAAAATGTAAAATATGTAACGGGCAATTTTTTTCACTCAGAGGATTGTACGTGTGTGGAATGAACTGCCAGAGGAAGTGGTGGAGGTTAGTATCATTGCAAAATTTAGATGGCGTCTGGATGAGAATATTAATATAAAGTGTTTAGAGGGATATGGGCTGAGTGTTGACAGGTGGGACTCGATTGGGTTGGGATATCTGGTCGGCATGGACAGGTTGGACCGAAGGGTCTGTTTCCATGCTGTACATCCCTTTGTCCCTGTGACTGTAATTTAGAAATGACAATAATTGACATGCACTATCAAATAAATGAATCGTTTATATTCTCAAATTGTAGCATATAATAAGTATAAAACTTGCTTTTTTAGAATGAATGATAAAGAACAAAGAACATTCCAACATAGGACCAGACCCTTCGGCCCTCCTAGATTGTGCTGATCCAGATCATCCTATTTTCTAAACCTGCCACCTATTTTCTAAGCATCTGTATCCCTCTGCTCCCTGCTTATTATGTTTCTGTCTAAATACATCTTAGGTAACACTATTGTTCCTGCCCCTACCACCTCCGCTGGCCACACGTTCCAGGCTGCCACCGCCCTATGTAGTATAGTATCCTTTGCAAGCCGGATCGGGAGTCTCGCATGGTGTGTTGCCTGCCCGGTGCCAGGGTGCGAGACATCTCTGACCGGCTTGAAAGGATATTGGAGCGGGAGGGGGAGGATCCAGTTGTTGTGGTCCACGTTGGTACCAACAACATAGGCAGGAATAGGGTGGAGGACCTGTTTGGGCATTACGAAGCACTAGGCAGGAAATTGAAGCACAGGTCCTCAAGGGTCATAATCTCCGGATTACTGCCCGAGCCACGTGCCAATTGGCATAGGGACAAGAAAATTAGGCAAGTAAACACGTGGCTAAGGGATTGGTGTGGGAAAGAGGGATTCCACTTCATGGGGAATTGGCATCAGTTTTGGAACAGGGGGGATCTGTACCGTTGGGACGGTCTCCACCTGAACCGATCAGGTACCAATGTTCTAGCGAAGAGGATAAATAGGGTGGTCAGTAGGACTTTAAACTTCTGAGTTGGGGGGAAGGGAAAGTGAAAGCGACAGGGAGTATGGAGGTAAATGGAAAGATAATCAGCAGGATAGCATGTTTCCAGGCGGATTTAAAATTGAGGCAGACTGAGAATGCAGAAAAAAGCAAGGATAAATTAGGACATATGACTTCCAACATCTCTAATGATAAGGAAGTTAGCATTAAGGCACTTTACCTGAATGCTCGTAGCATTCAGAACAAAGCTGATGAACTAATGGCACAGATAATAGTGAATGATTATGATGTAGTAGGCATCACAGAGACTTGGTTACAGGGGGGTCAGGACTGGCAGTTAAACCTCCATGGTTTTTCAACTTATCGAAAAGACAGAGAGGTGGGCAGAGGGGGTGGGGTTGCCTTGTTACTTAAGAACAAAATTAAATCTATGGTATTGAATGACATAGCGTCGGATGATGTGGAGTCTGTGTGGGTGGAATTGAGGAACCACAAAGGCAAAAAAACCATAATTGGAGTTGTGTACAGACCTCCTAACAGTGGTCAGGACCAGGGACGCAACATGTACCGGGAAATAGAGAAGGCATGTCAGAAAGGCAAGGTTACATTGATCATGGGAGACTTCAATATGCAGGTGGACTGGGTAAATAATGTTGCTAGTGGATCTAAAGAAAGGGAATTCATGGAATGCTTACAGGATGGCTTTTTGGAACAGCTTGTCATGGAGCCCACAAGAGAGCAGGCTACTCTGGACCTAGTGCTTTGCAATGAACCAGACTCTATAAAAGATCTTAAAGTAAGGGAACCCTTAGGAAGTAGCGAACATAATATGGTAGAGTTCAGTCTGGAGTTTGAAAGGGAGAAGGCAAAATCTGATGTAATGGTGTTACAGTTGAATAAAGGTAATTATGAAGGCATGAGAGAGGAACTGACTAAAATAGACTGGAAGCAGAGGCTAACCGGGAAGACACGAGAGCAAAAATGGGAGGAGTTTGTAGGTATAATTGAGGACACTGTGCAGAGGTTCATTACCAAGAAAAGAAAGATTAACCGGGGAGGGATTAGACAACCTTGGCTGACAAAGGAAGTCAGGAAATGTCTTAAAGAAAAAGAGAGATCCTATAAAGTGGCTAAGAACAGTGGGAAATCAGAAGATTGGGAAGGATACAAAAGCAAACAGAGGATAACAAAGAGTGTAATAAGAAATGAGAGGATCAAATATGAAGGTAGGCTAGCCAGTAATATTAGAAATAATAGTAAAAGTTTCTTTCAGTGCATAAGAAACAAACGACAGGCAAAAGTAGACATTGGGTCACTTCAAACTGATGCAGGGAGCCTAGTGATGGGAGATAAGGAAATAGCAGGAGAACTTAACAAGTACTTTGCGTCAGTTTTCACAGTGGAAGACATGAGTAATATCCCAAAAATTAAAGGGTGTCACGGGGCTGAGTTGAGTATGGTTGCCATTACGAAAGAGATAGTGCTAGAAAAGTTAAAAAGTCTTAAAATTGATAAATCTCCTGGCCCCGATGGGATACACCCTAGAGTTCTGAGAGAGGTTGCTGAGGAAATAGCAGAGGCATTGGTTGAGATCTTTCAAGAGTCACTGGAGTCAGGAAAGGTCCCGGATGATTGGAAGATGGCTGTGGTAACCCCCTTGTTCAAGAAAGGATCAAGGCAAAAGATGGAAAATTATAGGCCAATCAGCTTAACCTCGGTTGTTGGTAAAATTCTAGAATCCATCATTAAGGATGAGGTTTCTAAATTCTTGGAAGAGCAGAGTCTGATTAGAACAAGTCAACATGGATTTATTAAAGGGAGGTCATGCCTGACAAACCTGTTGGAATTTTTTGAAGAGGTAACAAGTAGGTTAGACCAGGGAAACCCAGTGGATGTGGTCTATCTAGACTTTCAAAAGGCCTTTGATAAGGTGCCACACGGGAGGCTGCTGAGCAAGGTGAGGGCCCATGGTGTTCGAGGTGAGCTGCTGGGATGGATTGAGGATTGGCTGTCTAACAGAAGGCAGAGAGTTTGGATAAAAGGTTCTTTTTCAGAATGGCAGCCGGTGACGAGAGGTGTCCCGCAGGGTTCGGTGCTGGGGCCACAGCTGTTCGCATTATATATTAATGATTTGGATGAGGGAACCGGGGGCATTCTAGCGAAGTTTGCCGATGATACAAAGTTAGGTAGACAGGCAGGTAGTACTGAGGAAGTGGGGAGGCTACAGAAGGATCTAGACAGGTTGGGAGAGTGGTCCAGGAAATGGCTGATGGAATTTAACGTGAGCAAGTGCGAGGTCTTGCACTTTGGCAAAAAGAATATAGGAATGGACTACTTTCTAAATGGTGAGAAACTTAATAAAGCCAAAGCACAAAGGGATCTGGGAGTGCTAGTCGAGGATTCTCTAAAGGTAAACATGCAGGTTGAGTCTGTGATTAAGAAAGCCAATGCAATGTTGTCTCTTACCTCAAGAGGGTTGGAATATAAAAGCAGAGATGTACTACTAAGACTTTATAAAGCTCTGGTTAGGCCCCATTTGGAGTACTGTGTCCAGTTTTGGTCCCCACACCTCAGGAAGGACATACTGGCACTGGAACGTGTCCAGCGGAGATTCACACGGATGATCCCTGAAATGACAGGTCTAGCATATGAGGAACGGCTGAGGATACTGGGATTGTATTCGTTGGAGTTTAGAAGATTAAGGGGAGATCTAATAGAAACGTACAAAATAATACATGGCTTTGAAAAGGTGGATGCAAGAAAATTGTTTCTGTTAGGCGAGGAGACTAGGACCCGTGGACACAGCCTTAGAATTAGAGGGGGTCATTTCAGAACGGAAATGCGGAGACATTTCTTCAGCCAGAGAGTGGTGGGCCTGTGGAATTCATTGCCACGGAGTGCAGTGGAAGCCGGGACGCTAAATGTCTTCAAGGCCGAGATTGATAGGTTCTTGTTGTCTAGAGGAATTAAGGGCTACGGGGAGAACGCTGGCAAGTGGAGCTGAAATGCGCATCAGCCATGATTGAATGGCGGAGTGGACTCGATGGGCCGAATGGCCTTACTTCCACTCCTATGTCTTATGGTCTTATGGTCTAATCACAGTGTGGCCGCTGACTTTCCGAAGGCTCTGCGTTGTCCCTCATCATAGATCAATTTGAAAGATACAGGTTACATTTTTGTCATGTTCAATTTAAGCATAGCTCTCTCACACGAAGATTCAGCATAACACGCAATTCGCACAAATGGCAGTGATGGGATTCAAGCCCACAGCAACTTTCACAGTGAAGCTTGCAAACAGCGCCTTATCTTGCTTGGCCACACCATCACGCAAAACTGAACCCATGAACAGGATTTGAAACGAGCTCCTGAGGACATTACTACATTTCTGGCTGCATAGGGAAGTGCACAAGCACCAGTACACAATCACCTAAACTGAACATAACATTATCTGATGGTGGGACAAGCCCAGCTTATAAGAGTGGGAGCGCTGTTACCTTCCAACACAGGAAGCACGTGTAATAGATAATTAACAAAATTAACATTTGCTGTGTAATCCGAAAGAGATTACTTTGCTAAATCTAACACTTCGCTAAACATTTTAGTGGACAGCCTAATTTTGCTAGATTCTGCAGGCAGACAGCTTGCCCTTACAAGTCTTGCAAAACTGTCAGATTGAGCAATAGTCAGGGAAAACATAAACTTCATATCAACTGCCGAATGTTCCCAGTTCTTGTCCTCGACAAAGATAAACAAAATTTAGTACAAAAAGAATATGTGAAAATTGTGCAGCCTCTCACATACAGCATATTGGCGAGTGTATTGAGCCCCCTGCAGAAGTTACAGTAAAGTTTTCTCTTTGCTCTTGCTAGCATTTGATTCGAGGCGATTTAATTTCTACGACTGTAAACATGGGAGGTGGTCCGGGACCCGACGACTGGGTAAGAATCTGCCTATTCACAGGAGGTGAAGGCGCCAGCGCGTTGAAGGACTTTCACTTCATCTCGAGCGCTGAATTGGCCCCTTGTGTGAGAGGACTGGGAATCTGTGGATCACCCCATCGCCGGTATTTCAATCGAATAGGGCCGGGCTAAGAGTCGTGGCTTAAGTAATCCTACTTAGAGAATCATTCTAAGAGAATAAATACAGCTGGAAGAGGTTCCAGTGAACTTTCGCACGGTATTTGAGTAAAAGTCAAGGTAAGAGATTGCTGTCTCTACAGTGCTTTAGAGACAGCAAGTTTAAGGGTAGTTTGACACTTCAAACCACCACTGCCTGGGTTAGGCTCGCCAAAGATGCACCAGACATGTGGTTTCTTGGTTTGAGAAATCCAAGGCATTGAGGCGGATGCGTCCAATGTGAGGAGGCACCTCCAGATGTAAAATCAAGTCAAAAAGGAAAAGATAACAGCACAAAGAAAGAGAGAGAGAGAGAGCTGAACATTTTTCCAGTAAATTTGAAATGGGCTCCAGCAAGAGCAAACAAAAAGAATGTCCAGAGGGGACTTGAAATGATCAACCAAAAGTACAGTACATGTTAAATAATTACGGCCCAGAGCCTGCGAAATAGTTAGAATTGTGTATTAAGGAATGTGGTTTTTCGGAGGGTGGCAGTTTTAGTTGAAGGCAGTTGGAAATATTGAAGTCACGGTTTGGAGGTGAGGGAGAAGGAGAAACGGAAGGGAAGAACAAAACCTGTGAATTGGAGTGCTTATAAAATGTGGAAGGCTGAGACTGATATCAGGGAAAGTAAATACCAAGTAAAAGATAGATCAGATACGCGTATAAACAGTAGCACACCTCCAGACGTGCGCAGAAAACAACCTGATGAAGCTGTACAGTGTCTAAAGTGTGTTTCAGATGCTGACCATGATGACTGCCCTCCCAGTCCAACAGCCCCCCCGACGAGATCCACCTGCCGAAGGTTCCGAGCCATTGGCCGCCGCCTTATGGTCTGCTGGATCACCAATAGCCTATCGTACCCTCAACCAATTGAAGTAAGAAGCCTAAAATGAGGACGGCCACTCCACGACTGAAAGACATCCAGGGCCTGCTCACGATCAGTCCACGTCGGACTATAAGTCAGACGGCAAGAGTACTGATGTGCGATCATCAAAGCAGGTCGTTCTGCAAACACCAATGGTTGAGGTTGCAGGTCAGAAGGGCGCCGAGTGCCGGTCCACCGATCATGGACCATAAAGGATTTGGAAACTGCCTGTGGGCAGTTGGCTGACCCACGCGAGGTTGGGGGTAATAGGTTTGCTGAAAAAGTAACAAGTTCTGTGTCGAGTTCCGTCCCACGTAACATGAGATGAGGCATCTCCTGGGACAATCACTGGAACTGATGTCACCAAAATCAAGAATAAATGGTCAGCCGTAAACATCAATGCCAGATCAACCAATCCACAAGCGGAAAAGAACAGAGCCTTAAATGCTTTTGCTCAACGCTGGCATCTGCCTGTAGGGACGCATTCCCAGTTCGAATGGACGTAACCAAAGTTGAAATGTGTAAACAACAAGAAGGTGAGACTGTCTCCCAGTACCTTACGCGCCTCAATGAAGTCCATAACGCCCATTGTGGACGGAGATCACACAAGAACATGACGGTAGCAGAAATTACACTCTATGAAGCACACATGAGGAACATCGTCATCAATGGAATCAAAATCCACCGAATAACCACATTCCTTAATAGTCAAAAATGTAAAAGACACATGTATTACCTGGGACACTAGAAAGCTGAATTTCATAGAACAACATGCAATATATGCTGAAAAAATGCTGGCCCAACGGAAGGATAAGCAGAAAATATAGAGGGAAAAGCAAGCACATAAACCTCAGCTTACTATGATGTGAATGTTCAGCCGTTGGAGGGAGGTGCTGCCGCGAGAGAGACAGATGTGTGGGTCGCGGAGGAGGAAGATGAAGGGGTCATGGAAGAGGCGCTGGCAGAGATACATCTAGCCGTTACTTTGTTTGCGGAGCAATGGACCACAGGGCGAGACAGTATCCGTTCAGACAATCCCAATCGGCCCTGGAGGCTGGTCAGCAGGGTGACTGACAAAGGAATGCTGAGTTGAAGGTGGGCAGCCCACAAGGTACAGGTAAGCTTCTTTCCCTTATGCTTGACAACGAAGGCTCACTTCTGCGACTCTCTTCTGCTAAACGTATGGGCACTGAAACAAGTCCCAAGGCCATATTGAGCACTGAGATTGCCAAGCGTTGACTCTATATTCAATACAACTATGACGCGTATAAGTCGATGCTTACCTCCATGTTATATGTGGAAGGGACATCAGTTACCTTTTTTGGTAGATACAGAGGCAGCATATTCAGTCCTTACATTAAGCCAGTTCAGAGAAACGACAGAAATAAAGATGAGTGGAACACAATGGGTGCATCATAAATCGTGATATGAGAGAGATTTTCGTCAACCCAAATTTGTGAACCGAGGACTGAGGAAGCATTCCAACACTCATTTTTGTATTCTGAATTCTGTCCTTTAAATTTGATGGCTCGGGATCTCATAGTGAGTCTGGGGTTGGATTTGCTCAGTACCCCAAGTGTTTGCACCTAATCCAAAGGTAATATCTACCCGTGCAGACTGTGAAATACGACCCACAAACCCTGATGTATATCTATGAGTAGCGATTAAGCCAAAGAGTGATAAGTTCAGTGAGTGATTCATTCGCCCTCGAAATAAGTAACCATGCTAATCCCATTAACACCGAATTTCTTGCTGGGGACATGCTGCACTGCACAGCAAATGTACACCGCGATGGCCCTGATGGATCATATGGAAAGGATTGGTTCAGGAGATTTGTTAAACAAGATCATTTGGTACTGTGCGAAATTTATTGGATTGATCACAGATGCAATCAGTGTGAAATTATCTAAAGTATCCTTTTTGATGTGCAACGCTCCTTTTCCTCACGTGTCATTTACAAAGGCGTCAAGCGACAGGTGGCTGGAATTGGGACCATGGGTGCTAAAGGCACAAAGGTTGGGTCTTCAGGGACGATGTGGGTATCTGGTTCAATGCAGATATGAGGACATATAGGAAGAAATTAAATTGGCTAACTCAGGTAGATTGCACTGTCCAAATAACCCCCATTCGTCGTGAAGAGCATTGGAGGGTAGACTCGTGATTCCCTAAAATAGAAGTCGCGGACGCAAGATTAAAAATGGCTTCTACTGAGTTGTGGGCAAAAGGCAAACATGGTGTGAGGCTGATAAGAGGCTGAGAAACCCTAAGAATAACCCCGAAGTCCGAGTATCGTGCTTGCAGGGCAGACTAACTATTAAAACACGAGATCATAGAAAGAATTACTCCAGTTTTTTAATTCCTCGGAATGGCTGGAGTCATAATCCACTGTGAAAACTCACCGTTGAGAACCCCCATTTTTCTGGTCTAAAAGGCAAACATTACAGTAGAAACGGAGGAAAGGAGGTGTGTTCAATACCTGCAGGCTATCAATAACGCTGTTGTCCCGCACGCCCAAACTGTTCCCAACCCCGATCCAATAGTAACTCAAGTTACACCGGACAGTAAATGGTTCTCTGTTGTGGATTTAGCAATGCCTTCTTTAGTGTACCGGTACACCCAGATAGTCAATTCTGGTTCGCTTTTTCATTCAAAGGGAAATCATATAGCTTCAGGCGTCTATCTCAAGGTTACTGTGAGTCCCCCACCATATGTAATGAGGTTTTACGCAGGAGTCTAGCGACTCTAGTTTTAAGCCCGGGGTCAGCACTTCTGCAATACAATAGCAGCACTGACAGAGAAACAGTGTGAGAATGATACACTTGTATTATTCTGCCATCCAGCGAGGTCAGGGCAGAAATCTAGACTCACAATGGTACAATTTGTGCAAAACAGGTGAAGTTTTAAGGTCACTTAATATTTGAACAAAGGAAGGCCATTGATTAAGACAGAGTTCAAGCAATCCAGCAAATTCCAAAGTCTCACACGAAGAAACAAATGCTATCCATTTGGGGCATGTGCTCCTACTGTAGAATGTTTACTCCACATTCTGCACCCCCTGAGGTTCCCCTAAGTGACATAGCCGATGAGAAAAGTTTTCAGCGCCTGAGTCCGTTTCAATGGACCCCAGAAATCGAGTGTACATTTGTTGAATTAAAAAGGCGCTCCAAACTACACCTTCACTGGGTATTCCGAATCCAAACAAGCCTTTTGTACAAACGGTAGATGAGGAGCGTGGCTGCATGACATCTGTGCTGTTGCACGATCATGGGGGAAAATTGAGGCTGGTAGCTTATTTTTTGGCTAAGCTGGACCCCGTAGCAGCAGGATTGCCTAAATGACTGCGAGCCATGACTGCAGCTTAAAAGGCTGTTGTAGCATCCAGGGACATAATCGGCTCTGATGAATTAACTCTACTGGTCCCACATGCAGTATCCTTACTTTTCTCCGAGCTAAAGACAGCACACATGTTGGAAGCACATGGGCTCGGATACAATATTATGTTATTGGAGATGCCTAACATTACAATAAAGAGGTGTAACGTCGTTAGCCCTGCTCGCCTTCTCCCCACATAAGGAGGCAGAGACGCACATGCTTGTGTCCCTGTGATGAATGAATTTGCAGTTCGAGACCAGATTCACCACTTCAGCATATGGAGGTTTTTGTGGATTAATCAGCATTCAGAAGTAAGGAGACAAGCCAAAATTGTAATCGGTATGTTGTAGTGACTACCGACGAGGGAGTCAAAGCGGGATCACACCCTTCTCTTCTGTCAGCTCTGGCAGCAGTGCTGATTGTCTTGACTGAGGCATGTACGTTGACTAAAGGAAGACAGTGAATATTTACACTGATTGCAGATACACACTCGGGGAGGTACATAATTTTGGAATCCAGTGGGAACACCGGGGCTTCTTAACCTCCACCAGAAAGCCCGTCACACACCGTGACCAGATTTCTGACCCCGTGGAAGCAGTCATATTGCCTAAATCAATCGCTGTGTGTGGATATGACGCCCACACGAAAACTAACGATTTTATTTCTCAACGAAATGCAAGGGCAAAGTCAGGGCTAAGAATGGCAGCGCAGCAGCCGCCAAGTGATCAGTTTGACATGTGTATGACAAAAATTTGTACCCCAATAGCAGGCGTACGCGAGTTACAGTCACTGGCCTCGCTGGAAGAAAAACGTGAGTGGACAAAATCAGGACCCAGGGTGAGGGAAGAGGGATGGTGTCCCCAATGGTAAACGTTGCCTACCACGATCACTACTTCTATTCTATGCCAAAATGACACATGGGAAGGACCGTGTTAAAAGGGGGATGCATGACAGTATTTCGGCACAATGGTACACTAAGGGATTTAATTATTACTCCCAGAAATATTGTGAAGGATGTGTTATCTGTGCCACTAATCATGTGTAAAGGGGAAAGCAGATGAGTCAGGCAGTACACCCCCAACCCCAAATACTCTTCGAACATTTACAGATGGATTTTATTGAACTAACACTCAGCGAAGGGAAAGGGTAAATGTTGATATGTTTTCCACATGGGTGGAAGTGTTCCCCATGTCGAAACATGATGTAGTGCAGTAGTCAAGGTTTTGCTAACTTAAATAATTTCGAGATGGTGCAACCCTGAAAGGCTTAGTAATAAGAATGGGACAATATTTGTCAATAATGCCCCACAGCAAGTCAGTGATTATTTGGGAATAAACATTAAACATCACTGTGCCTATCACCCAGCGAGCGGTGGGGCAGTGGAAATAGAAAATGCTACTCTAAAAAATAATTTGACAAAATGCTGTGAGGATCTCGGGGTGACATGGACAAAGGCACTTCCAATTACGTTAATGTATATGAGATCTAGGAGAAAAGGGAGAGCTAATTTTAGCCCATTTGAGACTTTGTTTGGTAGGCCTCCCAGTACAGGAATTAGACCAAGACACATGGTAAGACAGATAACAGACTACTGTGAGGGTGAAATGTTCTGTTACTGTATGAAACTCTCTTCACTTTTGTTTCAAATGCGGAATCAAGTGAAAGCAGCACTTCCGCAACCAGCAGAAGAGAAGCTGCACTATCTAGAATCTGGAGCCTGGATGGTGTTGAATGATTTTAGTAAGAGAAGCTGGAGGCGAAGGGATGCCTGGGACCGTTTCAAGTGTTCCTCAAGCCACTGACAGCTGTTAAGATCGACGAAAGAGCTACGTGGATACACACCAGCCAATGCACGCATGTAACTGGGCTTGAGACATCGGAGAGCACCGGAACCAATTAAGTGCAAGTAGGAATTAGAAACCTCGTACGCATATGGGCATCCCCCAGTTTGCACTGTTAGCAAGCGCCCTGGTAGGACTCGCGTCTGGGATACAGCCGCAGATTGAAATCTTTACTGACGGTGCTGGAAGAACCTTCAGATGCGACCCATGGCCGTTTACAAACCAGGATGACAATAAGTAGGGTAATAAATGTTTCTGCAGGGATTCTGGTGGCGCCAGTGACTGGCACTTCGAAGTAGCTACCACGGCTACAAAGACACCTGCCCCGGGAACTACGTATTCTATTATCAAAGTCGGAGGTGCGAGGGCACGGTTAATAATATCCACGACTCAGAAGAGCGATGAGGGAGTCTTGTGAAATAGATAGACCCTTCTTTGACATCTATAGGCAGGTGAATACAGTGGCTCAGTCACGCCACACCCCGCCAAATGCAGTGCAGTAAGTTCTCCAGATAGTCTAACCGGGGCAGGACAACCAACCAAATCAAATCATGGATGGAACCCTAAGCAGAGCAGACGGCATTAATGTCACGCCCGAACCCGGAGGGAGTCTTCAGCTAACTCGGTAGTGGAATTGGCTCTGCATGAGGTAAATGGAGTAAGTGTGATGCCAGTAGGTTGGCAAATGCGAAGGACCATTGCTAGACGTGAAGGGAACACAGCATGTGCTTTGGCCCGAATACAACACCAGAAATTAGTCGTTGGCTACGTGGATACACGCCAGCTATTGCTGGCTACACTGCCCAACGGTGGACTGATGAACGAATTACAGAGAAATGGCGAGAAATGCTAGCTGTCTGCTACTGCGGGCGGCGACTACCCTGCCCCTGATAAGGGGAGCAATTATGGCAAACCTCGCACCACACCCCGAAATCAAGGCCAACTGCAGTCCCAAGGCTGACACGTTTCCGACCACAGCCTTCCATATTGTGGAAGGCAGGGGAGAAACGTGTATTTGCACAAATGGCTCAACTCCCTCTAGGGAGGATTGGGGGTATTGGATACTACATGTTCTACTAGTTGTAGGACTGCTAATTCTCATAATGCTTTGTGTAGGACCCTGCTTGTGTACCTGGCTACGCCGTTTCCTTATGAGGGCAGTGGGATTTCAAATGTTAAAACAATCAGTGACCCCGCAACAGGAGGATCCGATTGCGAGGATCACACCATACCGTGACGTTGACGAGTATGCCGTGTGAAAACGGGCTGTGTACATGGCACACAAAGGCAAGTGATGACGCCAACTGATTGCTGTGCTACAGGTAGGTGGTGTCTGAGGAAAAGCCTCGTGTTACCTAAGCAATTTTGATGTAGAGAAATCTCGCTTTGTACAGTGTGTTCGTTGTTTTTGTCAATGCTGTAAAATGCCAGCATTTTACAGGGAGAGATGTAATGAAAAATTAACAAAATTAGCATTTGCTGTGAAATCTGAAAGAGAACACTTTGCTAAATGTAATACTTCGATAAAACTAACACTTTGCTAAGTTTTTAAGTAGACAGCCTGACGTTGCTCGATTCTGCAAGCAGACAGCTTGGCCTTGCAAGTCTTGCAAAACAGTCAGATTCAACAGCAGTCAGTGAAAACATATGCAATCATACCCAGAGCGGAATGTTCCCAGGTCTTGTCCTTGAGCGTGTGATATTGATAAGTGAAATGTAGTATAAAAAGAATATGCGCAAGTTGTAGAGCTCCTTACATGCAGCATCTTGCAAAGTGTATTGGGCCCCCAGCAGAGCTTATAGTAAAGCTTTTGCTTTCCTCTTGCTAGCATTTGAGTAATGTCGATTTAAGTTCCACGACACATGTTTAACTAATAACCGTTTCCTTCTGCACCACGAAGTTGGATCAACAACCTGATGGAACAGCAACATGGCATTTCTGAAAGGTTTAATAAGGAGTGGTTCATATGTGCTGCTAGGTTCTTAACCCCAGATCTACCTGTTTATTAATGAGGAGCTTCAATAAACTAAGCCACAGCGTCACGTTAACCTTGGAGGGAGGTTTGAGCAGGTTGATCCAATACCTCTTAAAGCAATTACAAATCAAATTCAGGAATCCGTTTCACTTCTCGAACCTGGAACACAGAAACAGCAGAAGGAGATTATTCGAAACTGTTACAGCAGATGTAAGAGGAGGATGTTTCGTGTATGGATCCTGATATAAATTTTCAGGAAGAGACCAATCAGCACCTCCATACTCCAACACAGGAACCATAATAGACCATGCAGCACCTAAATCGTGTTACACAACAACAGGATGAGGCCATTCAGCCTTCTAAATGCTGCAACACAAGAACTGGAAGAGGCCACAAATTTACTGGAAATTTTCACACTAGGTTAAGGCTATTCAGCCGATTGAGTCAATTGCACAAGAATAGCAGACAGACACGAAATCGTTTGAGATATTGTTTATGTGAACAGGAGGGGGCAATTCATCTACATTTATGTTCAATGGGAACAGGAGAAGACCAATCACACACTTGTTGCGATTTCAGGGATACAGGAGGAGACTGCTCAGTTTCTCCAGCCTGTTATGAAGAAACATGAGGAGACACTTCAGCCATTTGAAATGGTGCACTGCTGCAGCAAGTTTCCATATGTCCCCAATCCACTCATGATGAAAAAGCAGAAGGCATTCACGTCATGAGTGGCTTGGTCCGGAACAGGAGCAGAAAATTCAGTCCTTTGAGACCATAATATCGGAACACCAGGTAGACATTCAGCGTATCAAGACTATAATGTTGGAACACCAAGAAACCCATTCAACACTCGAGTGTGTAAAGTAGGAATAGAATGAGTCCAATCAACCACTCACGCCTCTTTCATGGCAATTGGAGCTGTACTTTTGCTGCCTTGTGCCTGTTACTCAGGAATTGAAAGAGAATGTGGAGACTATAGAAAGGGAAGTACTTCGATTACATTCAGAAACCAAACACCCAAAGTCAGGGAACGATACAGAGGGACAGCAAAATTCGCGTTGAAGACAGAAAGAGACAATTAATATAGAAACAGAACATGTTGAAATATGGGGGAAAACACAGGTGAGTACGTCTAATTGGAGGAATGAGACCTTGATAGATCAAATCACAAGAAAGAGAACATTGAATAAAAGCAATGCCAGACCAGCTGAAACTATTTGTGACATTATATTCTGAATCTGCCTTACAGAACAAACACAGACGGTCTTAAATGAGATAGGTTGACAGCCCAGCAAGGAGAGCGGTGCAGACTATGCTCTTGTAATTCTCACTAAGCTAGACTATCTCCCCAACATGGGGTATATTGAAACCCTTGGACAGTATATTGATGCTATATTTGCAATAGATATCTGTTGAGCATGGGAAGATTTGTAGTCCATACTGTAAATGGCGGTAAATGGGGCTCCCAAAAAATATATATTTCTGTATCTCAGTGCATCAAATCGATTTAAGGTTTTTTTTATGTGTGCATGCGTGTGTGTATAGCCGAGGCGATGATAGATGTGAAAATCATTTTCTGAGAGAGAACATATATGGACATAATCAACTTAAATATGCACAACTGGCAGGAGTAGGGATGGTGGACAGAGAGGGACTGAGATACAGTTCATGGACAGATGTGAGGACATGCTTGAGAGTATTGAATTAAAGGTATTGCCGGACCCAATAACAACATCAGTGCGCAAAGGAATGACAGAACGATGGGGACTTTTTTGAGAGTTCAGACAAGAGCCGTGTGGAATCGACGCAGATCAGCTTCTGCAGGCTTGAAGCTAAGAGTTTCTGCAGCAGATTATTGGTTTCATTAAGACTGTCTATCATAGCGCAAAGTTCAAGTCGCAGATGGGATGAGCCAGTGAAGTATATCGTACAGGTGTCAGTAATTATAATTAGGAGTGGGCAGGTTATGGTGTCAGGAATCAAATTAGGGCCAAAGGGATCACTATTGTTGTCATTTATCTGTTTCAGTCTCAGATATTGGTCAGGGATGGGATGGAGTCAAAAGAATAAAATTGAGTTTGCAATTAGAATAGAAAACAGTTCTCTATGCTCCCAATATTTAAATATCAAGGGCAGTGATACAATGAAACATGGTTCACAGCTGCAATTGAGTAGGTCAACATAGAGACCCATGAGTAACACTGCCCGAAACAATGAAGGAGATAGTGAATTATCAAGTTCCCTGATGCAGTTAGTGGTGTTTTGTAAAGTGAATATATGAATTCAGAGCCTCAGCAGGAACATTTGGAGCGGCGAGGATGGTAGTGTCAATGAAAAGAACAGTGTTACAGTCTAACATGATTCATAGAATAAATTACTGAGCTGTGAGACTAACCAGACACCAAAGAAATCTCGGACTGCATAATAAAAATATTGAATAATATTTGATCCAACATGATAATTACCTTCGATCATAATATGTAGAAGGAAGTCAAATATACCAGTATAAACTTCTGTCCACTGTTGGAATATTCCGTTTAATGTTCTCAGATTGTGATCAATTGTTGGAACATCCTAGTCTTACATTCTCAAATTCTGATCTCTCCAACCCATCTCTGTGGAGCTGCTGATCTCTGTTAGTACTGTTGGTGATGCTTCCGCTCATCCAATGGGTTAACACATTGAATGGAGCCGACTTATGGTTAAAGTTAAAAACCCTCCACTGGAATGCTTAGATTATTTGGAGATTGACATTAATCACAGTCACGAAAGAAAGAGATGAAATTAACCCCTTCCTTACATCACTTTACGTATCACAATAAAAGGAACATTTCGTCGATCTGGATGGAATTGATGAGATTGGCTGACTATAAACTTTCAATATTATAAATCTTTCCTCCCTGTATATAGGAACACTGTCAGAACACTGCAGGATTGTATATGACAGAGATAAAAATAACAGACCACCTGCACAAAATGTCTGCTTGGCATTTTCTCGAGACCGTAAAATATGTTGACAAGATTTAATGCCCATTACCTTTCGTAATTTCACTCCTATTGTTAGTGCCCTTTTACAAATACTTCCAAAGTCTCGAGGAATCACCCAAAGCGTTTCAACTGCTACTTAGGAACAGCAAGAAGCAATTCTGTCCCCATGTGCCATTTGCAGAAGGATGGGAGAAGCTCTTCAGCATCTCTTGCCTGTTATATCTGGATACTTCAGCCTCTCGAGTCTGTTACAGAGGGACAGAAGGAGGCCAATCAGCCCCTTGACCCTGTCACAGACGAACAGGAGGAAGCCATTCTACTTCTTTAGTCTGTTATGCAGTATATGTTAGTTTTAAAATGCTTATGAAGAAATTAGTCCTGACATAAACGTTAAAGGTTGAGTAAGGGCAACTTTGTAAATTTTCAGGCTGGCACTTTGAAAAACCGCTTGAGAGAAGCTAGTGGCATGAAATTGGGAGGCCTTCACAAATGAGATTAAAGAGTCTCGCGATAGTATATTTCTTTCATGATGAGAGTAAGGCTGGTCGCTGTAGAGAATGCTGGATGACTAAAAGGTTGGAGGCTCTGGTCAACAAAAAGAAAGAAGCATATGATAGGTGTAGATAGCAAAGACCCACTGAATCCATCGAGGAGTACAGGGACAGCAGGATAATACTCAAGAGGGAAATAAGGAGGGAAACATGGCAACATAATATAATTTTGGAAAATAGGGTAAGCAATGATCCAAAGAATTTCTGCAAACATATTAAGGCCAAACGAGTAACTGGGAGAGAATAGGCTCTCTTAAAGTTCAGCAAGGCGACCAGCATGTGGAACCACAGGATTTGGGGAGACACTAAACAGATGTTTCACGCTAGTATGTACTGTGGAGAAGGATACGTGATGCAGATAACTTGAGGAAATGAACAATGTTATCTTGAAAGGGGTTCCTATGACAGACGATGAGGAGCTGTCCATGTTAAAGTGCATTAAGGTGACTGTGTTCCTGTCTTTTTTTCCACTTTTTTTTGCAGGGACTTTTCCCCTGTGTCGTAACAGAGTCAAGTTTCGAGAATGTGCTTTATTCTTGATGCTTCCGAAATAACTCCACAGAGGCCGGCATCCCATCATCAGAGAGAGTACTTGACACTGATCCAGCTACCTCAGAGGCAGCTCTCAGGGTGACAGAACCATTGACACCCCGTTAATTTTTTCTACACTCCTGTTCGTTTTTTGTGTGTGGGCAGGTGTGAGATAGTGAAAGACAGAAGGTGTACAAAACTTTATTCAATTTTCACGACCAGGAAGAAAAGTAACACTCAAGTGGTCAGTGACCAGCAGTGCCCTTCATACCAAAGGGCAATACTGCGTGATCAGTCGGCGAAGGGGAGGGCAGGGACTAGATCAAAATAGATTTGGAAATCCCTGCCTTTAACGCGACTCTTGGATAGGCAGGCGGAACTTAGTACAGTGAAAGGCATGCAGGTTAGTTTGGTTTTAGTGAAAGACCTGCACAATATCGAGGGCTAAATGACCTGAACTGTTCGATGTTCTCTGAACTGATCAGGTGTTTCAGAGAATCCATTGGGAAGGTCGAAAATTAATTGTTCAGCCTCACGCTGACATACTTGTATCATGGACAGTCACAGATAAGCTGCCAGTAGATGGCAGGGTGGCTTATAGTGTGCGATTTTTAAAGAACAACTGGGAAGGAAAAGCTAGGAATTGTAGACCGGTCTGCCAGATGTCATTGATGGGTAACTTGCTTCAGGGGATTCTGAGAGACTTGTTTTTTGGAAAGGCAAGGACTGAGCAAGATAGTCAATATGGCTTTTTGTGCGGAAAATCATATTTCACAAAGTTGATTTAGTTTCTTGAAGATGTGATGAAGCAGATTGTTGAAGGGGTGGAAGTATGGGTTTTGCATATGGTCTTCTGTAAGGTGTTGAAAAAGATTCCTCATGGTAAACTGGATAGCACTTGTTAGATCACATGAAATACTGGGAGAGTTTGAGGTAATTGACCCGAAAGTAAGAGATGAAGGAAATGGTTATGGAGAGTGTTTGTTTTGCACTGGAGGCCAGTTTCCAGCTGAGTACCATAAGGATTTAATGGATTTTGTAATTAACATAAAGGATTTGGATGTGATTAAGGTAGGTATTCTTCGTGGGTGTGCAGGTAACATCAACGTTCGTGATTTAGTGAACAGTGAAGATAGAAAACTCAGAGTACAATGGGACACTTTTCAGATGGGCCAAAATATCGAAGACTTGCTAATGGAATTTATGTTCTACAAACTTAAGGTGTAATGGTTTGATGAGGCAACTGGGCGCAGACGTTATAGGTAGGATCTTGGGATATGTTGCCAGCCACAGACACCAAAATATAAATCATAGAAGCTCTGTAGTGTGGGAACAGGCCATTCGGCACATTGTGTGCACACTGACCCGCCAAACAGCATCTCGACTAATAGAGCCATGTATTACCCCGCTAAGCTGACATCTCCCACAGCCAATCCACCACAGCTCAGGATACTGTGCGGCAGTTCAGCAAGTTCACTGCACATGTTGTACAGTGGGACAAAAACCAAAAAAAACTGTGTGGAAACCCACACAGACCCAGGGAGAATGTGCGAAAACCACACATGCAGTCATCCAAGTTCGGAATCAAAGCTAAGTCCGTGCTGCCGTGAGCCAGTGTGGTAACCACTGAGCCACATTCTACCCCCGTGACCAGTGCAGAGTGATTGCATTCTCCGACTTTCTCTGGAAACTTCATCACCTGTTTAGCTGATGTCGAGTTCCAGTGGGGTACTTTCGGCATGCCCACCTTTTCTCTCGCACGAGGATTTACGTTAATCCTCCCAAACTCTGATGGACCCTTGTCTTGCACTCCTGCCCTCACCGCC
Source organism: Chiloscyllium punctatum (assembly GCF_047496795.1). Lineage (NCBI taxonomy): Eukaryota > Metazoa > Chordata > Chondrichthyes > Orectolobiformes > Hemiscylliidae > Chiloscyllium > Chiloscyllium punctatum. The sequence continues at coordinate 34,732,557 of NC_092756.1, forward strand.
TCCCCCTTTCCAAGATCAACTCAACCATTACTACTGTGGTAAACAAAATAATTGACGATTCAAAAATAAAACAAAGAGTGCATATGATGGAGATCTGAAACAAAAGTTCTTCGACTGCAGCGTCCTCAGATTTGAAATGTTGACTCAGCTTTCTACCTTCAGATGTTACGAGTCCTGCTGAGTTTTGCCAGCAATTTCTTGCAAATCTAATGCCCTGCTTACAACATGCAAAAAATTTTCAGGTTTGACTTTGAGAGAAAACTCCCATCAGTTGTTGTTCCTTCTTGCTATTTCTAAGGTCCAGACAAATTGTTTTTGCAAATTCTGAGGGCCGTGGGTTATGGTGACTTAAATTATAGATTCAGTGATCTGATCCCTGAGGCCTTCCTTGATGTTAAGAAGGTTAAGAAGGTTCACTGCGTCGTGTTTGTCGTTCTCAAGGGGAATGGTGAGATTCTTTCCCGGGCTCCCCCTGTGCTGGCTGAGTGGAGAATCACAATGATATCCCTCCAATTATGTACGTTGCTCCCGATACCTACTCTAATCTTGGGAGGAAATTCAGAGCAGGCAGGCATGGTCTGCTCTCATGGCCCTCACTCCTGGACCTGGGGGAAGGGGATGTCCTGCCTGTGAGGACTTATGCCCATGACCAAAGGTTTGGGGAGGGCAGTAATGTCACCCTGACTGCCACGTACAGGCTCAATATCAGGGGGTGTGCAGGCTCTGTCCACACGACTGTGCTTGTCCCAGTGCACTATTGGTTTTCAAAATGGTACAGGTTCATTGGGATGCTGGGTAATTCCAGGCTCACCCGAGGTGGGAATGGTGTGCAATAAGAAGCGGGGGAAGATCGATGTGACTTTCATGGTGAAGACCAAAACAACAATTAATGTGGGGAGTTTGGTGATATCCCCTCAGCCTCATGTTCGAAATCTCTCCCCAAACCCAAATCAACTGGCACTTTGCATAAACAAAACATTAATTATGGAGATGAATCCATAAGATCAAAAGGAATTGAAGCAAGAGTCGGCCATCTAGCCCCTCAGGGGTGCACTCCAATAACGTCAGAACGGATCTTTTCATAGACTCAGCTCCACTTACCCACCCCCTCACCATTACCCTTGATTCCTTTACTCTTCCAAAATCTAGGTTTGCTTTAAAAGCATTCAGAAAACTAGCCACAAGTATTTCATTCAACAGGATATTCTACCGATTCACGTGAAGATGTTCCTCCCCAACTCTATCCAAAATCTGCTCCTATTCAGTTTGAGGATCCCCCGAGGTTTTGTTTCACCCAAAAGTGAGAAGAACCTCCTTATTATTACCGTATCTACTCACTTCACAATTTTATGTTCGCTTAAATCCCCAATCATTCTTCTAAGTCCCCATGGGTATAGTCCCAATCTACTTAATCTCTCTTAATTATTCGACGCTGTCAGTTCTAGAATCAGCATAGTGAAACTCTTCTGCACCCATCGAGTCCTAGTACATCCTTTCCAAAGTAAAGAGTCCAAACTGTATACGGTACACGAGATGTGGCGTCATCAGCAACATTCACAACTCCAGCACAATCTTTCTGTTTTTAAACTGGATCCTTCTGCAATGAAGGATAATATTCCATTTGCATTCTTAGTTTTCTGCAAATCAATGTTTTGTGAATCCTGCACAAGGAAAACCAGGACCCTCTGCATAGCAGCATGCTGCAATTTGTTTAACCACATAAAAGGTTGTCCAGTGCCCTGTTATTCCTGCTAAAATGGATTAACTCACATTGACCAACATTGTCCTCAATCTGTGAGACCCTTTCACACTCACAATACTATCTATACCCCTCTGCAGACGTTCAGTGTCTTCTATACACTTCGCCCGCCCACTTATTTCCTGTCACCTGCAAACTTTGACACACACGGAATCATCTACGCAATACCCTTATCAATGGATTTAAGCTCCTCCTTTTCAATCATACAGATGTGATTCTTTATTAAGAGATCTACAATACCTCATCTTTAGTTCTGAATATCATCCCATATTCTAAATTCCGGTGAAGGTTCAGTTCTCAGTGTTGGTCGCCCGATCACCATCAATCTCTCATGGCAGTAAATCATATCATTTTCTCAATCCCTTTTGAGAATTTAAAACATTTTGCAATAGAGTACCTTTCATCAACTTTTTAAAATCATTATTCCCTTCTTTACTTCCGCCTTTATTTCTCATACTGACGCCGTCACGAAACAGTGTGACACTGTCATACTCACAGAATCAGACTTGATGGGCAATGTTTCAAGAAGCTTCATCACCAACACTAGGGCTATCTGTCCATCCGGCATGATAGACACACCAGTGGTGGCGACATGGAGGGATACAGTCGGGAAAGGAGTTACCCAGGAATTCCCCAACATTGATTCCAGAACCTGGAAAATCTCAAGGTAACATGTCGCAGCTGGTCAAGGTAAACTCCTGATGATAGATACCTACTGCCCTCCACACTGTTCCTCGGTGATAACACAGTTCCCCTCGATGTTGAAAACAAATTGGAGGAAGCACTGAGGGTGCCAAGGACATAAAACTTAATCTGGGTGTGGGACTTCAAAGTCCATCACCAAGACTGTCGCCAGAGGTCGACCACTTACTGAGCAGGGAGAGGCCTCAAATACACAGCAGCAAGAATGGGGGAAGTGATGGGGGAACCATAAAGAGGAAAACATTTTCACCAAAACAATTGTTCCAGGTGGATCTGCCCCGACAGTATCTGTAGGAGCAGCCAGTACGCAGTCCCAGTGGAGGGAAAATCTCAGCCACATATTGAAGATACCGCCTACTGTCTTATGTGGCACTCCGTTTGTGCAGTAGGACATACTGCTGAAGCAAATGGAAACTGCCCCTCCATGATGCACTGTGGGCTCGCAGTAGCTGCAGCATTATTTGTCTTCCCTCCATCACAAAATCAGAAGTGAGCTGTTCACTGATGGTTCCAAAATGTACAGCACCATTCACAACTACACCCATACTAAAACAGGCTAATCGGACCATCAGAAAATTTAAACAGGAACAGAATGAGGTCATTCAGCCGTTCGAGTCTTTTACTCAGCAATTGAACCAGATCTTTTCATCTCTTATGTCTGTTAATGGAAAACGGAAGGGAATAATTACCCTCGCAAAGCTGCTACACAGGAATACAGGAAGGACTGGTTTCTGAGATGGGAGCTGTGCTAAATTAAGGATAAATCAGTCTCTATCAGTTTAACAGAAATTATCGACTGCGGTGATGCAGTGACCAGTGCTGGGGCCTCAGTTACTTGCCATCATTATCAAGGTTTTCGAAAGATTTAACAAATGTATTCTAATTAAGATAGGCAGGAACTAACGTTGTCAGGAGGCGGTGCAATATTTCTATTTGGATAAACAATGGATGATAATTTGCCACCTGGAATATACCGTGGGTAACTGTGAACCTGTTACTTCTACAGGAAGAATAACAAGCTATAAATCAATAAATATGGAGAGATTACAGGACTTCGTGGTAAGTGTGTACTGGAGGATTCACGCTGTCGTTCACAAATGCGAAGTGTTGCTACATCTCCTTGAAGATCTGCTCCCTGATGTGCTCAGTGGCCCAGTTGATCTCAGCACATACCGGATAGTTTTATGTTTTTGGATGGCGGTGTGGAGTGCTGGGAGTGTGTGTTTTGTGCTGCGTATCAAGGGGAAGGCCTTTATCCGATAGGCCATCCTTTCTTTTGACGTGGAGACTGGAGGACAATGAATGAAGAGGCCAGCACAAATGGTTTTCACGAACATGATGTACTGAGCATGGCCACACTGCAACATGAATTGAGGGAGGGACGGAGGATCCAGTCACAAGAATGAGAACTAAAAACATTGCCAGATCAGCTGAAATAGTTAGTTAGAATTTATTCTCCATCCAACACAGAGAACCATTAATTCAGAGGAGATATCTGTTCAGCACACTGTGAAATTCAAACTCTGTTCTGTCCAACCGAGCAATCGGCTGAGTGCAGAAAAACGTGCAGACCATGCAAGTGCATTAATCTATAAACTCGGACTAGATATGCGTCTAACGCTGGGAGCTAACCCCACCACAGTAGTGTATTCATCCAGACACACCAGATATCTGTCCAGCACTGGCAGCTATGCAGATCACAGAAGTGCATTGATCTATAAACCCAGACGAGATATCTGTCGTGCACCACGAGCTATGCAAACAACAGCAGCACAATTGTATTCAGGCTAACCTCAGTGAAGCACACTGGAAGAGGTTGAGATGGCTTTTCATCCACTTTCTCTAACTTTCAATATTTTTTGATATACTGTTCCAATATTTAGGGAGAATGGATTGTAAAGTTTTGAAACAAACCCAATGTCAGCTTATGGGCCAGCAATGGATATGCCCATCTCCTTTTACTAAGAGAGAGCATTGCAACGAATTGCGCAAAACTGCGTTGGGTCTCCAATGCCATTCTTTGAAGAAGGAAACAAATATCCTAAAGATAGTGGCAGAGTCAGAATGTTCCATCCGGATCTTCTCTGCTCTGCCCGCTCTTTATATATATATCTTTATTATTCTGTTTTCTGGAGAGACTTCTTCTTTGCAAACTTATAACATCTTAAATTTCCTCGATTTGAATGGAGGAAGTGAGTCCCAGACAGGGGGCAGTCGCGGGGATGGGGCCCTCGAGAAAGCACGGTGAAGCCTGGACACTGGGCCGACTACAATCTGGATACTGGACTTGGTGCGGCCCGGAGAATGGGCCCGATGTGGTCTGGAGCCTGGGCCTTGTGCGGTCTGGAGACTGACCCTGGTATGGTGTGGAGACTGGTCCTGGTATGGCCTGGAGACTGGGCCTGGCATAGTGTGGAAACTATGCCAGTGGCCGCCTGTAGACTGGGCCTGGTGCTGTGTGGTCCTGGGGAACTATGGACACTAGGCCGGTATATTTAGTTACTGGATTAGTGGTGCTGGAAGACCACAGCAGTTCAGGCAGCATCCAACGAGCAGCGAAATCAACGTTTCGGGCAAAAGCCCTTCCTGATGAAGGGCTTTTGCCCGAAACGTTGATTTCGCTGCTCGTTGGATGCTGCCTGAACTGCTGTGCTCTTCCAGCACCACTAATGCGGTATTTGATTTTCAGCATCTGCAGTCATTGTTTTTACCCGGTATATTCAGTTGACGAGGTCAGCTACAGTCTGGAGACTGCGACCGTACAGCCTGGGGACTGAGTCCATTGTAGCCTAGAGGCTGAGCACGATGTGGCCATGAGACTGTGGTCGCTGCAGTCTGGACACTTGCCCGGGTGCGGTGTGCAAACTGGGCCCGGCACTGTCTGGCTACTGAGCCCAGTGCAACCTGGAGACAGGACTCGGTAGTGTCTGGATACTGAGCCCAGTGAGAAATAGATACTGGATCTGCTTCGTTCTCGAAGCAGGGCTTGGTATGGTGTGGAGACTGGACTGGAGCCACCGGGAAACTGTGCACAGTGCTGTCTGGCGACTAGGCCTCTGGAACTCTGGAGACTGGGGCCCAGATTGACAGAAGACTAGGCAGACTGGGCTCTTTGTACTCTGGATACTGGCCCCAGTGCAGTCTCGAAACGGGGTCCGGCCCAGTGTGGAGACTGGGCCCGGTGCGGTCTGGAGACTCTTGGCTGGCACAAACCTGTGTGTCAGGGACTGTAATTCGTGTTGGTTATATTTTTTTTCCCTTTTACTCTTCTTCTGGACTTTCAATGTTCATTCTTTCATTTTTGGACCAAATACCTAAGAATCTGTACCTAGATTCCTTGTACCTAAGTTGGCACCATATGTGAAGCCATTGCAATGCTTCCACTGCACTCCTTAAAGTGGACGTGACATTGAAGCCAATTCAGTTCAAATGTGAGTGATTCACTGTCCTTGATGGCTTTTCCAAACAAAGCTGCTGCTTGTGCAGGGGCACGGGGCGTACAGCAGAGGTTGCTGTTACATCACTTAGAACACAAGACGGAGAGACAAAGAGAGAGAGTGAGAGAATGTGGAGCCGCATTTTGATCCTCATTTCAATTGATTCACTCGCAAAACAACAGAAACCCAGTTGCTCATAGACGCATTAACACACTAAAGCACGAACATGTCGACACAGGAAAACACACACACACACACACACACACCTACACACCTACACACACACACACACACACACACACACACACACACACACACACACACACACACACACACACACACACACACACACACACAAACAATTCGACCAATGCAATGCAGACGTTTGGCTCCTCGTCGCTGCCTTGCCATTCAATAAGTTAATGGCTGATCGGATCCTGGCATCACGTTTATTTCCTCGTGGTAATTAAGGCAGAGCAAGCAGTTCAGCTGTTAAATTGGGTGACTATAAATCCATTAGTTTGAAAATAGTTCTGGAAAAGGATGAGCCTGGTCCAGATGTTAACATCATAAATTAGTGCAAAGCCAATTGAGATGATATTTGGCAGCAAGGTTAAAAAGATGATTGGAGAAGCTGTTCGCAGTTAAAAGGACATCTGGCAAGTAGGAGTCTTTCAACGCGTGGTAGTGAGATTTCAGGAACAGCATGTTCCTGTTCGTGTGAAGAGCAATTTCAACAGGAGTAAGGATCAGGGCATGGCAGCGGATTTGAGTGTCTGCTCAAGGAAAACAAGCAAGTATATGTCAGCTAGAGGCAGCAGGGATCAATGGAATCCCTTGAGCGTTATGTGTGTCGGAGTATACTTACCAGGGAAATCAGGAGGGCAAAAACTGGGCATGAGACAGCTGTTAAGGTTAAGGAGAATTGTAAGAGATTATATTAGTATATTAATGACAAAAAAACATCTAGAGCGACAATAGAGCTCCAAAAAAAAACGTAGGCAGCCATCTTTGCGTGGATCCACACAAACCATTGCGTTTATGAGGTTTATTGTCACGTGTGGTCACATGAGGACAGGGAAAACTGCAAGTCGCCATATATGACGCAATCTTCGGCACAATGTTCCCCTCCCCCACCAGAGTACAGGATCTTAATATAAAGCAGAAAAGTAAAGAAAACACATTTAATATTTAAGGAATTATTGACATTCTGGTAAAAGTGGAAGCACAGAAACACAGTTAACATTTGAACAACACACGACATATGTCTCTGCCCACGCTGGGTTCACAGTCATCACAAAGAATCGAACTCACTCCACTCCGATGCCTCAGAGCCAGTTCCTGCTCAGTGGGCGAGACAACCATGACAATATCGCGTCAGCATTTATTATGGAGGAAGACATGGAAGCTGGGAAACTTAGGGAAATAAATCGATGCAGTGATATTTTGAAATGCGGCTACCTTATGGAACAGGAAGTGCCAGAATTTTGAAAATGCAAAACGTTAGATAAACACCCAGGGCCTGTTCAAGCATACGTTTTTCTCCGTGGACCTTCGTGAGATGCCACATGGTAGCCTGGTTAATAATGTTAGATCACAGGGGATCAGGAAGTGTTTCTAAATTAAAGTAGGAGACAGATGGTGCAGGGAGAGATTTGCTGTGACCAGCAGTGTGACACAGGGCCAGTGCTGGGGCCACTGTTTGTTATTTTGAGAAATGATTTGCGTGAGAATATACAAAGGATGGATGGTAACATTGTAGATGACACTAAATTGCAGTTAGATGGCAGTGACGAAGGTCATTTAAAAGGAAAATGAGATCATGATTAACTGCGCTAGTAGGCCGAGGTTTGGCAGGTGGAGCTTCTGGCAGATAAGAATGATGTGCTGCCTTTTTCTTTAGACAAGTCAGAGCAGGAGTTATAACATGGACGGGGTGATGTGGAAGGCAGTAGGTACGATTACCTTCATCAGTCAGACCAGTGAATATAGTAATTGGGACATGATGCTGTTGCTGTACAAAAGGACAGTAAGGTCAAATTTGGAGTACTGTGTACAATTCGTGATATACGAAGAATGTTTTAAACCGGAAAGGGTGCAAAATATTTACAATGATGAGAAAGAGCCTGGAGGTCTTGAGGTATAATGGTAGCCTGGATAGAACAAAGAGAACAATGAACAAAGAAAATTTACAGCCCAGGACGCCCGATGGCGCTCCAAGCCTTAGCCAATCCAAATCCACTGTGTAAATCTGTCACCCAATTCCTAAGCATCTTTATCCCTCTGGTCCCCATGTAATCATCCATGTGAAATGAATCTAACGTGCCTGCCTGTCTACCTCTGCTGGCAACGCGTTCCACACACCTACCACCCTCTGTGTAAGGTGTTTGCAGCGAGTATCCCCCTTAAACATTTCCCCTCTCACCTTGAAAGCGTGACCTCTCATTACTGAATCCATGACTCTTGGAAAGCATTTATCTCGATCTACCCTATCTATATCTTTAATGATTTTGTAGACCTCAATAAGGTCTCGCCTCATTCTCCTTTTTATTTCAAATGAAAAGAATGTAAAGCTACTCAAACGCTCTTCATAGCTAGCACCTTCCATACCAGACAACATCCTCATAAACCTTGCCTTGTACAATTTTAACAGACCTGACAGTTCTTATACTCAATACCCCGTCCAATGAAGGCAAGCATACTATATGCCTAATTGACCAATCCATTCACCTGTGAGCGACATTCAGGGTACAATGGACTTGCACTCGCCGATCTCTCTGCTCATCAACTTCTCACAATGTCATTCCGTTTACTGTATAATTCGTTCTAAAATTGGGAATTCCAAAATGCATCAACTCATATTTGCCTGGATTGAACTCCATCTACCAGTTCTCTGCCATCCCTACAGTCTATCTATTTTCTCCTGTATTCTTTGAAAGTATCCTATATTTTCTGCTCCTCCACCAATCTTCGTGTCATTTTTAGATTAGATGAGATTACTTACAGTGTGGAAACAGGCCCTTCGGCCCAACAAGTCCACACCGTCCCGCCGAAGCGCAACCCACCCATACGCCTACATTTACCCCTTACCTAACACCTAACACTACGGGCAATTTAGAATGGCCAATTCACCTGACCTGCACATCTTTGTGACTGTGGGAGGAAACCGGAGCACCCGGAGGAAACCCACGCAGACACGGGGAGAACGTGCAAACTCCACACAGTTAGTCGCCTGAGGCGGGAATTGAACCCGGATCTCTAGCGCTGTGAGGCAGCAGTGCTAACCACTGTGCCACTGTGCCACCGTGCCGCCCTTGCTGTTTATACCAACAGTGCCCTTTCCCAGATCATTTATGTAAATCACAAACAGCACTGGCGCTAGCACTGATCCCTGTGGAACATCACTCGTCACCTTTCTCCATTTCGAGAAACTCCCTTCAACTACTACTCTCGGTCTCCTGTTTTTCAACCAGTTCTTCATTCACCTAGCTAGAACACTCTGCACAATGTAACTTCACTTTCTCCATTAGTTTAGCATAACAACCTTATCAAACGCCTTGTCAAAGTCTATTTATATGACATCTACAGCCCTTCCTTCATCTATCAAGGCGGTTACTTACTCAAATAATTCAATTTGGTAAGGCACGATCTCCCCTGCACAAAATTATTTTGCCTATCACTGCTAAGTCCATTCTGTTCCAAATATAAAAAGATTTTACCTTCTCCAGCAACTTTCCAACCACTAATGTCAGGCTAACTGGTCTGTAGTTAACCTTAATGTTCCTAGTACCCTCTTCTACAGGAGGGCAAATGAGCAATTGTCCAATCCTCCAGAATCTCACCTGTATTTAAGGATGCTACAACGTTAGCTGATAGGGCCTAGGTATTTTGTCTCTGCTTCCCTTAGCAACCTGGAGTACATCCCACCTGGTCTTGTGGATTTGTCCATCTTACTAAGCTCTAGCCTACCAAACACATCGTACCTACTTTTGTGAACGTGATCCAGAGTATCTCTAACCTCAATATTCATCATGTCCCTCTTCTCAGTGAACACTGATACAAAGTAATCATTCAGAATTTCACACATCTTCTCAGGTTCAAATTTCAGCCTTCCTTCCTTCCTTATCCTTTAGTGGACCAATCCTTTCTCCAATTACTCGCTTGTGTCTTATATTCGAATAAAAGGCTTTGGGATACTCATTAATTGTGCTCGCAAAAGTTATGTCATGACCACTTTTAATAGAACATAGAAACGTAGTCCCTTTAGTCCACGATGTGGTACCGAGTATTAATCCTAATGTAAAATCAAATAATTTAAGCTACTCACCCCTCAGTTGTCTGCTCTCCATTTGCATGCCCAGCAGTCGCTTAAATGTCCCGAATGACTCTGCTTCTACCATCACCGTTGACAACGCATTCCATGCATTCACAACTCTCTGCAGGAGGAACCTTCCTCTGACATCCCATCGATACCTTTCTCCTAATATCTTAAAAACTACGAGCTCTTGTACCAGTCAATCCTGCACTGGGGAAATGTCTCAGGCTATTGACTCTACTTATTTCTTTCATTACCTTGCGTACCTCGATCAGGTCACGTGTCTTCCTCCTCTCTCCAAAAGGCAAGCTCTACATTCCAGGCAACGTCCTGGTAAACCTTTGTTGCACCGTTTTCAAAGCCTCTGTGCCTTTCCTACAATAGGGCGACCAGAACTGGACACAATATTCCATGTGTGGTCTCGCCAGTGACTTGTAGAGCTGTAACAAAACCTCGTGGCATTAAATTCATTCTCCCTGTTAATGAAAGCAAAAACACTATATGGTCTTTAACGGTCCTACACACTTGGGTAGCAACTATGTGGGATCTATCTACTTGAACACCAAGATCTCTCTGTTCCTCCACACTTCCAAGAATCTTGTCTGTAATCCTGTATTCAGCTTTCGAATTCGACCTTCCAAAATGCATCACATCATATTGTCAAGGTTGAACTCCATTTGTCATTTTCAGCCCAGAAATATATTTTACCTATGTCACGCTGGAGCTGCAGTATCCCTCGATACTATAAACGGACCTCCAAAATTTGTGTCTTCTGCAAATTTACTCACCAACCCTCAACCTACTCACCCAACTCATTTATAAAATATACAAAGAGGACTGGCCAAGAACAGAACTCTGTGGGACTGACTCAGCACTAACCTCCAGGCAGAATTCTTTCCAACTACATGCACTCCTTGCCTTCTGTAATCCAAACAATTCTGAATCCAGATAGCCAAGTCTCCCGGTATCCCACACTTCCTGACTTTATGAGTGAGGCTATCATGGGGAACCTTATCAAATGCAACATCTACTGCTCGACCTTCATCGACTTGCTTTGTCAGCGCCCCAAAGAAAAACAAAATTTGTGAGGCATGACCTGCCCCTCACAAGTCCATGCTGACTGCCTTTAGTCAGGCTATGCTTTTCCAAATAGTCATAAATCCTATGTTAAAAAAAGTGGTGCTGGAAAAACACAGCAGCCCAGGCAGAATCCTAGGAGCAGGAGAATCGACGTTTCTGGCATTAGCCCTTCTTCAGAAATGAAGAAGGGTTTGTGCCCGAAACATCGATTCTCCTGCTCCTCGAATGCTGCCTGGCCTGCTGTGGTTTTCCAGCACCACGTTTTTCAACTCTGGTACTCCAGCATGTGCAGTCCTCACATCCTCCTAGTCATAAAGTCTATCCCTCAGAATTCTTTCCAAAACTTTGCTGACCATAGACGTAAACTAATTAGTCTGTAATTGCCAGTGGTTTCCCTATTGCCCTTTTTGAAAAGTGGAACAACATCCTTTCTCGCTTCCTGGAGTCGCTTAGGATAAATCTGGTCTTGACCTGGGGACTCACCAATCTTAATGTTTGCCAAAGTTTTCAGCACACCAGATTCATCGATCTTGATCGAATCAAGCCTGGATACAAGTTCCTCAAAGCTCCCATTCGAAACAAAGTCCCTTTCCATCGTGACAACCGAAGCAAAAAGACTCCTTTAGAGCTTCCCCTATCTGCTCATATTCCACGCACAATTTCCCTACGCTGTCTCTGATCGGCCCTACTTTATCCCTGATCATTCTCTTATTCCTCACGGATGATTTAAATGCCTTTTTCGTGCCCGGTCCTGACTCTCATCAGTCCACTTCTGAGCTCCTTTCTCGCAAGCCTGTGATCCTCTAAACCTGTGGTAAATTCATGCTTCCTCCACCTTACGTAAGCTGTCTTCTTCCTATGGATGCGAAGTTCATCTGTTCTCGTCATCCCCTTCTTACCTGTCTCAGAGGAACAAGTTTTGCATCACTCGCAACAACTTCTCCTTAAACACTCTTCACATGTCTGCTGTGCCCTTTCTGTGGAACAATAGCTCCCATGCAGTACTTCCCAACTCCTGTCTGAGAGCGTCATCATTTCCCCAATTAAGTATCTTCCCGACCTGTAACTGCTGTCTTCCCTCTTCAAGACTTTGATAAATGTGAGGCAATTATGATGAAAGTCACCAAAGTGTCCTCCACCGCGAGATCTAGCACCGGTCCTGGCTCATTTCCGAGCACCAAATCCAAAATATCCTCTCCCTTCGTCGGCCTGTCTACATACTGAGTAACGAACCCATCCTGAACAAACCTTACAAAAAGCGGCTCCATCCAAACAATCTTCTCCAAGGAGATTCCAGTTGATTTTGGGAAAGTTGAAATCACCCATAACAACAATTCTTCTACATTGCATTTTTCCAAAACCTGCCCAACAATGAATTCTTCAATCTTATTAGTCCGCTTAATTCCTCGTTTAAGAATGGTCCTACTCTCCCGATATTCCACTCCGGCCCGTTCTGTTCTTCGCTATCTGGACTTTATTTACACTTCCCTTTTCCTCTTGGCTACTAGTTCCATTTCATCTGTCATCCACGGTTCACGATTCTTACCTTTCCTATCCTTTGATTTCAACGGGGTATGCTTATCCTGCACTATCTTTACACTATCTTTGAAAGCCTCCCACATATGAAATGTGGAGTTCCCTTCAAATAGCTGCTACCAATCCGCATTTCCCAGCTTCTGCCTAATTTTGATAGAATTGGCCTTGGCCCAGTTTAGTACTTTTCCCTCCAACAATGTAACTGCACCCTTCATTGTTCTAATTTCCACACGGAATGCTTCACTACTGAAGCCCAACATAATGCCCTACTTTTGCAGAGCCGTGATATCATCCCTGACCAGCAATGCAACTCCTCCCCACCCTTTATACATCTCTCCCTGCCCTGTCTAAAGCGTTTATATCCTGGAACGTTTATTTGCTAATCAGGCCCTTCTTTTAACCAAGTCTCTGTGAATGTAATAACGACAGAATTCCAGACACCAACCCAAGTCCGACGTTCATCTGCCTTCCCCACAATACTCCTTGCATGAAAGTATATGCACTTGAGGCGACCAGTTCTTTGTGTTCATCTGCTCTCTGCCTAGTCTTTCCCTTATTAATGTTAACTTCATGATTCTTATAGACTTCAGTTTCCATCTTGTTTTCTACCTCTCTGCTATGCTGGTTTCAGTTGGGCTGAAGGATTTCATTGTATATTGTGTGATTCTAAGACTCAATGACATTATATATCTCTTTCATCACCAATGCTTTGCTGCTCTCAGATCATTTCTCGGACAAAAATCCTCTTCAAAGTTCGTGCTCCTCTTACTTTGAAAATAACATTCTTAACATTGATGTAGTAATGCAAGCCACAATAGCAGCAGCAAAATGGTATTGAACCACAACCTGAAACCTTTTGCATGGTATACTCTCTCAGTCTTCCATCACCAAAGAGCCGTTCAATGATTCAGTGATTAGTGTGTTGCACATGCCACGGTTAGAAACGTGTGTACTGAAACCTGATCACAACCTGTTAAAGTTACTGGACTGGACTGGTTGCATTCCATGGAGCAGATTTAACATCTGAAAGAGAAGGTGAAATGCTTTCAAGACCAACAGATCTGATTGAAACTCTTCACTCCGGCCCCATCTCGTCGTAAATGGTGATGAACGAATAAACGGCTTAATGGCGGAGATGGCTCCCCAAATATCCCAATTATTAAGAATGTAATAGCCCTGTGCATCAGGGTAAAACCAAAGCATGCAGTATTTGCACGATCATCAGCTAGAAGTGTTCAGTCGATGATCCACCTCACCCTCGCCAATATACCTACAGAATCAAAGATTTCCGACTTCAACCACTTCGATTCACTGCACCTGACGTGAAGAAACAGCTGAACACAATAAATATAACAACGACAATGGGTCATGACACCATTCCTGGAATAAGACTGAAAATCTCTGCTGCATGTTGTCCTTGGGGAAACTGTTTCATTCCAGCTCCAACTCTTACAGCTCCCTAACAACTTGAAATATTACTTAGCTGTGCCACATCCCCAAGAAGAAGAAGAATTGCAAGTTGACCAATTACCACCGCTTCTGTCCCATCAAGACAGTAACATTGGTGGGCGATCTGTTTGACAGAGCTGTCAAGAAGCTCAGAAATAACCTGCTCAGTGTGGTTTCTGATAGGTCGCCATGTTGTGATGGTGCTGTTGTGGAAATGCCATTGGACTACTAATCCAGGCCAGGTTAATGCTCTGACAGCTGGTGAACGTTAAAAACAATGAAGAAAATATCGAGACCTAAAATCTAGTGTCAGTAACAGTGACCCTGAATTCAACGTCGATTGGAAGCACGAATTTATTCCCCAGTGTACTTTCAGGAAGCAAATTTCACGGGCTTTCCTGGTCTGGCCTAAACGTGACGTCAGACACAGAGACATATGATGAAATCTTCAATAGACTCTGAAAGAGCCAAGCACGACCATCAATTGTATCACATTGCTCTGAGGTCTTCAAGGATAAACCTGATAGACCGCCCATCACCAGGCTTAGAACTGGAAAAAGTATCCGGATACACAGTCCTGCTGACCTGCAGAGCCCTCCTTCCGAACACGTGACAGCTTGTGACAACATTTACAAAGCTTTCGCACAGACTGCACAGAAACATCGGGAAAGGAGTAGGTCATTCAACACATTGAGCCTCCACCCATTCCAGTTCATTTGATAATATTCCATCAATGCACTTTGCCCACACAATGTGCATATTCCTTAATATGATTAACTCCACATGCCAAAATCACCTTGGAGCTTTATTACATCCTCCTCACCCACTACCATCCAACATCAGTTAGTGCCATCAGCAGACTTGGAAATATTGCATTTGATCGTCTGCATCAAATCTTTGAGATGTACTGGGAATAGCTGAGGCCAAAGTAGCACTGTCTGTGGTATCCCATGAAGCTTTTGCTACACAACAAGGATATCATTAAACCGATACACTGCTTCCTTAGACCTCGCCCATTCTAAAACCATGTTCATGTATTAGCCCCATTACCACTCGGTTTGATTTTGCACTCTAGGCTTGGGACATTATGAAAATATTCCTAAAAACTCAAATGCGCTGCATTCATTGTTTCTCCATACTGCATCGGACAGTCATGTTAACTTTGTTGATAACTATTACTTGCAACACAAATAGTTTTTCCCAAACCGTTTATTTACAAACAACATTGTGTTGTCGAGAATGTGTTGCTGGGAATGTACAGCCGGTCAGGCAGCAACCGAGGAGCAGCAGAATCAACGTTTCAGACATCAGCCCTTCAGCAGGAATGAGGCTTGTTGGAAAAAGCTGAGAGATAAATCGGACGGTGTTGGGATTGTGGGGAAGTTAACTGAGAAGGCGATGAGTGTTTTAAGGTGAAGGAGAAGGTGATAAGACGGAGGGAGGAGGGATGGACAGTTCTGGTGGGCGGTGTCGAGTTGGAGGCTTGGGACTGGGATAATGTAGGGGTAGAGGAAGTGAGGAGGCTGTTAGAATCCAAATTTATCATGTGTGTTTCTAGGGTCCAAAGGCGAAATATGAGTCATTCTTCATTCCGGCGTCGAGCAGCAACGGTTGGCTGGACCTGCATGTTGTTGATGGAGAGTTAGCGGACGCTGAAGTGTGTAGCCAGAGGGCGGTGGGATTGGTGGGTGCGGGTGACCAAGAGATGTTCTGTGAAACGATCCACAAGAAGGGAAGACAGAGCGCCTTGTCTCCCCTTCCAGATTCTGCATGTGTCCCTGAATATCGGAGGCAGCTCACAGTACAACCTCCAACATAACATCCCCAGCACCTGCACTAACGTTTCAATAACAGTAGAGAGTTAGAAGTCCATAAGCTGCAAGATACATGTCTGACCGTTCAGAATAATACTTAAGGGACTTCCTCGTGTTACTGACCACACAATCAGCTGAGAGGGATAGACAGGCGGTCCGGGGACAGGCACAGACCAAGTTACAAACACATACGTCAAAGCTGCTGAAAGCACCTCTATCCAACATGGAGCACCATATGGGACACACTGGGGAGTGAATAACGGCCCGAAACACACCATTTCATTTTTTCTGATCTACAAAATGCCAACACTCGACACACTGAGAAGTCAAAAGCCAAGGTCAGGGAAAGACACAGAAAGACAAGTAATGAATTAATTGCTATCATGTTGTGAACTTATGGATAAGGACAAAGGAGAATAGAACTAACTGCAGAAGTGACCCAATGGTTGGCCCAATCACAAGAATGAGAAAATTCAATAAAGACATTGTCAGATCAGTAGAAATGGTTTGTCACATCAAATTCTGAATCTGCCTCATAGAACCGCCCCAGACACCATAAACGGGGCAAGGTACCAGCCAGAATGGAGAGCTGTGCAAACCGTTCGAGTGGAGTACTCCATAAATTGGGTATCTGTGTTGCAAACCATTGCAGTATAACGCTCATATCCATCAAGTGAAAGTAAATGAATTCCCAGAAATGTATAATTCTGTATCTCATTTGCACCAGTATAAGGTAATACATTAAGTGTATTTGTGTGGGTGTGTTGTTTGCTGTCGATTGAAAACCGTTCTTTTGAGATAGAATACGCATGGAGGAAATCAGTTCAAATGTGAAAAACTGGCAAAGGTTTGGCTAGTGAACATAGAGAGACTAAGCACCGTGTTATAAACAGAGAGTGTATCTTTTAAAAAATGTTTTGTGATTTACATATGAAAGAAATAATCTGGCTCTTTTTCAATGTATAATTTCAATTGCATCCCACTGTAAATTGGGCTATAAATTCTGTTCTACTATAAGTTGGTGATTTTTAACTTTGTACACCCCAGTCCAACACCAGGATCTTCAAATCATGACTGAACAAATAGGTTCCGTTAACCCTTTACTTACAGAATTTTTTTATCATAATAAAAGGGAACATTTACTCGGTCTGGATTGAATGGCCTCACCCTATCCCTCTGAACCAGGCTCAGTAGGATGAATGGCCTTCTCCTCAGCGTATATACCAGGCCGGAGGTATTCAATGACACAGCAACCCATGGATGATGAACAGTCAGTAAACAGTATTTGCTGGAGCTCTCACCCTTCCCAGTTACAGAAAAACAAACAGCACTATTTACTCCAGGTATCCTTTTATTAACACCTCGTGCAGCTGCAGCAACACTTCTCTATGTTTTGACTCATTCCTTTTGCACAATCTGCCAAATTTCAGCTTTACACCTTTATAAGTGGGAAAATGCTCGTATGGGCTTACTAAACTCCTTAAATCCCTCTGTAACAGGCATATTGGTTTCTCCCCGTTCCTGCGCAGCAGTCTCGGTGCTCTGAATGATGTCTCAATGTTCTGAATGGCCCGAATAACTGAGCATTTAAAACTTGGAGCAGCATTGCACAAAGTCAGTAAACAATAAATATTTTTACGTTGCTCTATGGCGTCTTGACATGGTTCCATCAGCCATTTATTACAGCTGGTCTGTTGTTTTATTTCTGCCTTGTTTTATAAACAGGTTGGGACATAAGCTCCCCTGCAGTGATCTGACACTATTCACAAATACAAGGATTAAAATGTTTGAAAGATTAATGGTCTATCCCTCAGCAACCGTCATCCATTCCATTGTTGCAACATGCCGGTAAAAGCTTCTGCTAATTAAACCACGCACACTGAAATGCTCATCTTGCCTCGTAATCTGTTAAAGCATGGGTCACAGAGAACTTCCCCAAATATCATGTTTAACAATTAAACTAAGAATTCTAAAGTGAACATTAAACAACAAAATATTCCAAATCCCATCCTCCTTTGTCTAAAATATTCAGCTAAATTCTACTCTGTGACAATATACTGATCCAATAAAGCCCCTATTAAAATTGCAGCCTATAACTTTCAAAACCAGCCAGCAGTGTCGATCCTCCTCTGCAGAACTCCCCTAGTCATCTTTGGCCATCTGCTGCAGATTTTTTTACGTATGTATATGGGTAAAAAAGGTACCTGTTAGAGAGAGTTGCAGTCGTCAAAGTCAGAAGTTGCTCTTTTTATTGCTAACTGTCTGTAATGTTGGCGTTTTATACCCCAAAACAGTGGATCGTCTCATTGGTTCCATGCTGACAAAGCAGCAAAATTCAAATTCGATTGACTTTTAGAATATTGGGGCGTAATTTAAACAGTTTGGTTGAATTCTAAATGCTGTGAAAACAACAAGGTTTCTTATGTTACAGCCAAAATGTTTCATTTTAAAATTGTCCAGGACATTTTGTGCCTGCAGTCAGCCACATGACAGCATTTCAACTTTCTCTTAAAGGTATTCTTCCAACTTCATCACTTTATAACTTCTCCAGAGTGGGTCTCCAAATACTCTAAGCTTCTTGAATGTACACAGCAGCTTAAAACACAATTTCCACGGAAAAAATCCCCTAGTCTGAAGCAAACACAGTTCAAGGGATTCCTCATGCAACTGAGCAACTGATCAGCAAGGAGTGGTTAATGCGGGCTTTCAGTAAATAGGCTCAGCAGAAGTTATAGAGACGTGTCTGAAAGCTGTTGAAATCCCACTGTCCAACATGAAGCACCGTGTAGGACAAAGAAACCGCAAGCTATGCTTTAAAAAAAACTTTTCCTCAGCTTCATAATAGTGGAATCACTCGGGTAAGCATCACCAAAGGCCAGGGAAAGACACAGGACAGTTATTCACTTTAAAACTGAATGTCAGTTTGATTAACAACAAATGTGAGTGTTTGGAAAGTAGACAGCGGGAGAGACACTGGGAGAGAGCATTGTCTAAGGATGTGTTCACAGGTTTCAGTATGCTGAAAATAAGATATTTCAACAGCACTTTTCAGCATTTCCAGTAATGATGCATAAACAGAATTTTGGTGTGAGCTCAGGCAGAGTCAGAGAGTCATGGAGATGTATAACATTGAAATAAACCCTTCCATTCAACTGATCCCTGCTGAACAGATATCCTAAAACAATCTAGTCACACTTGCCAGCATTTTGCCTATATCGCTCTAAACGGTTTGTAGTCATCTACCTATCCAAATGCATTTTAATTGTTGTAATTCTGCCCGCCTCCACCACATTCTGTGGCAGTTCATTCCAAACATACACCACCCGCTGGATGAAAAAGTTGCTCCTTAGGTCCCTTTTAATTGTTTTCCCCACTCACTTGAGATTGCAACCGTATAGTTTTGGGGAAAAGACCTTTGATATTCACCCTGTCCATCTCCCTCACGCTCCAGGCAAAGTAGCCCCAAACTATTCAAACTGTCTCGAAAGCTCAAGTCCCAGCAACATTCTTGTAAATATTTTCTGACCCTCTTCAAGTATAACAACGTATTTCCCACGGGAGAACAGATAGAATTGAATGCAGTATTTGAAAAGTGATGGAACTACTGTCCTGTACATGACGTCCCAACTCCTATAGTCAAAGCGCTGACCAATAACAACAAACATACCAAAGCCTTTTCACAATCCTGTCTAACTGTGACTGCACTTTCAAGGAGCCATGAACCTGCACTCTCAGGTCTCTTTGTTTATCGACGCAGGATCTGCTCATTGAGTGGATAAGTCTTGCAATGATTTGCCTTTCCAAAATATAGCACTTCACATTTATCTATAATAAATGCCATTTGCCACTCCTCAGCCTATTGGCCCATCTAATCAAGATCGCGTTGTACTCTGAGGTAACCTTCTTCCCTGTCCACAACAACATAAATTTCGGTGACATCTTCAACATTACCAACTGGTCCTCCTATGCTCACATCCAATACATTCATATAAGCAATGAAAACTAGTATAGCCAGCACCAATCCTTGTGGCACGCCCCTGGTCACAGCCTAGCAATTCAAAATCAATTCTACACTACAACCGTCAACGCCTACCTTCAAGTCAATTTTCTAATCAAATGGCTAGTTCTCCCTGTATTCCACATATACTATTCTTGTTAACCGGTCTACGAGGTGGAAAGTTGTCAAATCACTTATGGAGGTCCATTTCGACAATGTACATTTCTCTGCCTCAATGTAGTGTCTGAGTCACTTGTTCAGAAAACTCTGTCAAGTTAGCGAGACAGGATTTCCTATTCTTAAATCTATGTTTACTATTCCTAATCAGTACATGCCTATCAAAATCCATGCAAATCCTGTGCCTCATAATCCTCTCCCAACAACGTGTCCACCACTGCTGTCAGACTCACCGCTTTTCCTGATCACGCTTCTTAGATTCTTTTAGTAATGACACCACGTTAGCCAAACTCCAGTCATCCAACACCTGACCTGTGGCTATCCATGATTCATATATGTCAGCATGGAGCCCAGCATTCAGACCCTATCTTTCCACGACTTCGAGGGGACATCTGATCAGGTCCTGGAGATTTTTCCAACTTTATACGTTTTAAGAACTCCTCTGTAATACAGACAATTTCCAAGATGTCATTGATTATTTCGGAATTCTCGACCTTCCATATCCTCCTGTACAGTCAATATGTCACAAAATGCTTTTTTAATACCTCTTTCATCTCAAGCAGTTCTGCACATCGGCAACGTTGTTGATCTCCATAGTTGCACTTTTCTCTTTAATGCATTTCTAGAATGCCTTTGGATTTTCCTTAACTTTACTTGCCACAGCTACCTCATATACACTGTGCGCCCTCCTAATTGCCTTCCGAGGTGCATTCCTACTGACTTTAGACTCCTCTGGCGATTCACTTTAAACATGGAATTAAGAGTCTAATGACGATGATTAATCCATTTTCAATTGTTTGGAAAACCAATCTGATGCACGAATGGCCTTTAAGGAAGCAAACTGCAATACCTACTGTTGCAAGGTTTGTTAAGTTTTGTAGTTCAGTTTGAGATTTAGGGTGGCGGTTTGCTCGCTGAGCTGTAGGTTTGATGTCCAGACGTTTCATTACCTGGCTAGGTAACATCATCAGTGGCTATCACCAAGTGATTTCGAAGCTGTTGTCTGCTGCTTTCTGTTTATATCTTTCTCCTGCAGAGGATTCCTGGGGTTTGTGGTGATGTCATTTCCTGTTCGTTTTCTGAGGGGTTGATAGATGGCATCTAGATCTCTGTGTTTGTTTATGGCGTTGTATTTGGAGTTCCAGGCCTCTAGGAATTCTCTGTTATGCCTTGCTTAGCTTGTCCCAGGATAGATGTGTTTTCTCAGTTGAAATGGTGGCATTTTTCATCCGTGCGTAGGGCTACGAGGGAGAGAGGGTCGTGTCATTTTGTGGCTAGCTCTTGTTCGTATATTCGGACGGCTAACTTTCTTCCTGTTTGTCCTATGTAGTGTTTGTGGCAATCCTTGCATGGAATTTTGTAGATGACGTTGGTTTTGTCCATGGTATGCATTGGGTACTTCAAGTTTGCTCGTTTTTGTGTGAGAGAGTTGGTGGATTTGTGTGCTACTAGGATTCTGAGGGGTCCTGGTAGTCTGGCTGTCCTGGGACAGGCTAAGCAAAGGCATGCAAGAGTATTCCTAGAGGCCTGGCACTCCAACCGCAACACCATAAACAAACACATAGATCTTGATGCCATCTGTCTACCCCTCAGAAAACGAACAGGAAACGACATCACCACAAACCCCAGGAACCCCATCCAGGAGAAAGATATAAATAGAAAGCAGGAGACAACAGCTTCGCTTCACTTGGAGGTCGCCACTAATGATTTTACCTAGCCAGGTAACGAAACGTCTGGATATCAAACCTACAGCTCAGCGAACAAAACCGACACCCTAATACTTACCTGGTCTAGTCTACATGTGACTCCAGACACACAGCAATGTGTTTAACTCTGAATTGCTCTATGGGAAATTATAGGTGGACAATAAATTCTGCCTACCCAACGACACCTTCATCCCTTTACTGAATATTGCAAAAAAAAAACTCGATTCCTGCTGTCTGTTTCTGACATATGATTCCAACTTATCCAGGAACAGAACTTCAACTTCTCGAGTCATCAAGCATTTCTTACACCTCCCATCTTTACCCTTCACCCTAACAGGAGCATACTGACTCTGAAATCTTGATATCTCGTTTGTGTAGGCGTCCCCCTTCCCAGACGGCCACTATATGGTCCAATCGGATTTTAAAAGTTTGTGCCGAATATCATCAAATTTGACCTTCCTCTAATTTCGACCTTTACCTTTTATATCCAGTTCCTCCGTTTCCACCTCTATTTTAAAACTAATAGATTTGTGATTACTTGCCCCAAATACTGCCCCCCTCCCCCAGCAGCAAACGTAAGTCACGTTTAGCTCCTTCTCTGTGATAGCGAGTAACGGACAAGCAGCTGAGCTTTGAAACGGGAGGTGGGCTCAGCAAAGTCTAAGACTCTTAGGGCTGAATATGACAATACTTTGTCTCAGTCACATTTTCATTGAGTGTGTCAGGGAATCGTCTGCACGAGGCCGAGCTAGTTTCCTTTTGAACTCACTTCATTAACAACATACCCCAATCCATAGTGTCCCTCTCATTCAATGACAGTTGAATTCTCCCACGCAAAATACAAGCGATACTCACCATCGCTCGGATGCTGCTCCTGGATATCACGGGATCCCTGGAACTGGCGCTATCCTTAAAAGGACAATGGAGGTTTCTCAGTTGGGAGCACAGTTTATGGTGAGCATTCCCGATAAGCGGCATTTACACAAAGTTTTGTCGACGGGGGCACCGAAATCCTGGTGGATGAGCTAGTCCAGAAGAGGACCATTCTCTTCTCAGAGGCGGCCACACCACCAGACCCACCAAGCATTGTCTGAGCTTACCACCCAGCCCAGTGCAGTTTCTGCAGTCTGAAGAAATGGTCAGCAATACGAGACAAGCATCAACGAACTTCACTGTACTCTTTCTGCTCCCTCATGCTCACTGGATATCTGTTATAGCAACTGTCCCGTTAACAAGGCTCATTCTCCACCACTCTCTACACTGCATACTGCATCTTTCCTACCTATCTCTCTCTTTTACTCTCTTTCTCTCCAATCCCCCAACAACCTTCTGCTATCTTCACACATTAATAACACTGCATGGATTCAACACTACGGACTGACTACTTACTGACACTAAGCCAATTCATATGCCAACACAAACAGCACGGCCACGCACTCCCACCCTCACTCCCTCCTTTCCGATCTCCCATTCTAGTAGAAATAGCATGGAAAGTGCCAAGCCAAGCGTTTGAGTGCCCGATATCTGTGTCCTCACCCCCTTCCTGCCACCATGTGGAGGGGATCCTGTTACAATTCGGAGAGGGCTAGGATGCCTCGCGTGGAGATTCGGAGATATACACGCCTTACAATTGAGTCAGAAGCAATGTTCATTGAGGCACAATTCTCACTTTAAACCCACTGGCAGTTCCGTGTAGCCATGGCATAACTGAGAATGTGTGGCTCTGATGCCATCTATCTTTTGTGTCGAGTTGGTACAAATGTAATCCCCACTGTCTCAGTGGGCATGAGGGCGTGCTCACAACACATTGTCTCCAATAACTCCCAGGAAGGAAGCACGTTGACACTCTCTTACGTATCCTACTGTTAACAGTTCAGAAATTGAAATGTATCTGTAGTATTTGCTCTCTCCCTATCTGTCCTGGCATCTCCAATAATCTGTGCTCATACACATCCAGGACCCTCTGCTCTTGGACCACGTCTAGAAATATACAGATTGTTTTATGTTGTCTTTCAAAGTCATTCCTACCAAAGTGCTACCTTACAATGCTCTCCGTTGATCCTCATCTGTCACATATCTGCAAGCATGGAAATTGTACTACGTCGTGCTCCACGCAAGACAACTGACACACTGGCAAACTCAAACATCTGAGTAAGAGTAATACTGAGAAACCACGACACGGCGAGTGAAATAGTGAGAAAATAACTGAAGATCAAAACATATCCTTACAGATTCCCAACGTCTTAATAAATGTCAAGGCATTATTGTGTATGCCTGAATTTCTGTATTCCTGTTTGTGTATCTGTATCAATGTGTACTTAAGTGTTGGTACATTTATATTTGTATTTGTCTCTGCGTGAGCCTGTGTGTGGATGCAGGTTTGGCAATCTCTGTGATGCTAAAAGAGATACAACATCGCCCACAGCGACAGGGGCAGAGGGTGATAGGCCTCAATGGCTCAGTCTGTAATGCAGAGAGGGAGAATTTCAGGTCATAGCACCATCCAACATGACAGCGCGTGTGCGTGCACACACACACACACACACACACACACACACACACACACATATATGGAAGAATTGCATGTAGACTTGGGTCCATCAGAATAGACTGTGCACCTCCGACTGAACCATTTTATCAGGGGACGAGATAATTATTCAGTAACTTGCAATGTTTCCTAATGATTAAAAACTGCACAAGAAAGAATCGAAAAGTCTGAAAAAAGGCTCAATAGTGGTCGGAATATCGCAGGAAATACATTGCTTACTATCAGCAAAACTGCTCTGTGCTTCCAAATATACAATTTGAAAAACAAAACAACTGTGCATCGTTCGAGAATCACATCTTTTGGTGTCTTCTCGAAGAAAATACTGCCACATTCAATCGTGTGGGGTCGCCAGCAGAGTGTAGTGTCGTATGAATATTGAAAAAAAACGGACAGACAGAGGACAGGTGGAAAACTTTGATTTCAATTTTAAACGAAACACTCGGAATACAAGATTGCAGAGATGCAGACTGATGTGCACACAAGCAGAGACAATGACACTAATACACAGAACACATGCACAAAGAGATACACACAAATATGGGCACATACACGGAAACGCATGAATCCCCTCCCCCCAGTCACGCACGCACAAAAACATAGGGATACGTTTTAAGAGCAGAGTGACGCCAACAGTATGGGAACAGTTCCCATTACTGGTTTGAGTTCCACATGAAGGATCTTCCGTCGCCACCGTTTCCCTCACCTGTGGTCTGGTGGCCCTCAGGTTAAATCACCACCAGTCGTTTCTCGCTAATAAAAAAACAGAACCTATGATCTGGTAAGACTCAGCCTACACAACAATTAATGGGCAATCAATGGTCAGTCGGAGAAGGCAGGTGAAAGACTTGGATAAAGATTTCAGACATGATGAGTCGAATAGCCTAATTCTGCTCCAGTTTCTCATTCGCATATGAACTTATGCTGTTCAGAATTCACTTTCTGCGAATTAAGTGGATGCTAACTTTGGAAAGTATTTGAGAGAAGCGCATTAATTGGAATGTAGTCAGGATTGAGGGGATGAACGGTCTATATCTGTTCCTAATTGTCGTGTTTCAAAAGGGCAGTGATTGGTTTGAAGGGAATAATCTTTGAGAATAAGGCATTGCCATTTCAGACTGGGACAGAGATGTTGCTTTCTCTTTAGGATTGTTCAATCTGTTCTCAATTTCAATATGCTGTGAGCACTGGAAGACTGAAAACATTCAAGATTCTGTTCCAGAGGGTTTGAAGAACAAGAAGACCGGCTCAAAAGGAATGTTCAGCCACACTCACATCAACAATGAGCATTCTGAATGTTGCAGCAGGCTCGACGGACTAAAGGGATAACTGCTTCTCCTTACTAATGTGCACTTATCATGGCTGTTGAAGCGGTAGATGAAGATACCAATCATCATTTCTGCACTCGACGGATTTCCACAAGAATAGATTGAAATAATTCAGCCCTGTAAGTATATTACACAGTATCGGGGTGTGGTGAGGCGGGGGGAACCAAAGTATCTAGTCAGCTGCTCTGCAACAAGTGAGCCCTGGTTACCTATAAAGGAAGAAATATTCCCGATAAATGTTTATTTTCATGTTGTGAAGCAGTAACGTAATGCCTCAGGAATCAGTGTGAGACTATCAACTATTTATAATCTCTACCAATGACGTGGACGAGGGGATTGATTGGATTGGACCTCAATTAGTTCATTCACAAAGATAGTCATTAAATTGGACATGGAGACTCTGCAATGGGCAAAGAAAAGACAAGGGAGTTTAGTGAGAAAATCTTCGGCAGTAATGCTATAACGACAATTCATGCTGTGACGGATATACAAAACAATATGAAAATGCTTAAATGGAGAAAAAAATCGTAATATTCTGTCGTACTTAGGGATTTATATGTTCCAGTACAAGAATCACTTAAACTTCGTCAGGAGATTTAGCAAGTGATTACGAAAATGTATGCAATGATGCAGTTTCATACAAAGGCTATCAGGTATAATCATGGGGATGTTTTATTGCATTTGTACATGGCAATGCTTAGATTATAATCTGATGCATTGTGTGTAGTTCTGAACCCTTATACTGTCAGAAAAATATGCAATTGATTTAGAAGCTTTTCAAAGATGTTGTACTTTACTCGTTACTAAAATGAAGGCCTGATGGATGCATAGAGTCATACAGCGAGTAAATAGACCGTTCGGCCCAGCTCATCTGCACCGACCAGATATTTCAATCTGATGTAATTCCATTTGCCGCATTAGGCACATAACCGTCAAACCCTTCTTATTCATACAACCATCCAGATGCCTCCTAAATTTGTAATTGTATCAAACTCTACTACTTCCTCTGGCAGCTCGTTCCATATGCACACTACCCTCTGTATGAAAATCTTGCCCCATCACCTTAATTTATGTCCTCGAGTTTATAGCCTCTGAAAACATCTTAGCTGTTAACCGTATCTACATCCCTCGTGGCATATGCAAGTCCAGGTCAGTTCTGGTATGAAATTGGGAAATATTCGTATTGAACCATCTAACCTGAGGAGAGTGCATCAGAAGCATAGCCGATGGATGAGAAAATGAAACTAAGGACTCAATTTTAAGGAAACAATACATTAATTTTATGGCAGGTACTATGAAGACATGAATTTATTTATGAGGCACATGTAAACATGTATTTTCATTTTAAACTATGAATCACTCTTAAATTGAGAAGAGATCAATGATGGAGTCATACAGTCAGGGGAACTTTCAACGAGACTCTAAAAAGTTCAGATTGATTTTCGTGTAACAGCAACATATGAGAGCCGAAAACCCATCAGACATCTTTTTCAATTACGTGGGATCCCTGTTGAGGATTCAACGGAATATGTCTACTGCCTGCAGCAAAGGAAATTCAGCTAAATCAAACTATTCCAGAAAGACACCCCAATGCTAGCAGCTTGTGTGAACAGAATAACTTCAGAGGTAGAATAACAACTGAGACAATCACAATTTTCTTTTTGTCATGAAATTAACTATTATGTGGACGAAGAACTTCTGAATTAATATTTTGCAGGATTGTACACATTTCTGTGTCTCAGAAAAACAAATATTGATGTACATATTGCGAATTTCCAAACTGTTTCTCATTTATCTTTCCATCCTAGCTCGAGTAACTTTGGTTTAGAATTAATTTTTTTTGAATTAATAATCTGACAGACTTGCTGGTAACACTAAACCTGAAAGAGAAAGTGAGGACTGCAGATGCTGGAGATCAGAGCTGAAAAATATGTTGCTGGAAAAGTGCAGCAAGTCAGGCAGGATCCAAGGAGCAGGAGAATCATTCTCTCAGGCATAAGCCCTTCTTCAGGAATGAGGAAGGTGTGCCAAGCAGGCTAAGATAAAAGATAGGGAGGAGGGACTTGCGGGAGGGGCGTTGGAAACGTGATAGTTGGAAGGAGGTTAAGGTGAGGCTGATGGGCCAGAGAGGGGGTGGGGCCAGAGTGGTTGGGAAGAAGATTGCAGGTCATGGAGGCGGTGCTGAGTCCGAGGGGTGGGACTGAGATAAGGTGGAGTGAGCGGAAATGAGGAAGCTGGAGAAATCTGCATTCATCCCTTGTGTTGGAAGGTTCCTAGGCGGAAGATGAGGCGATCTTCCTCCAGGCGACATGTTGTCATGGTTTGGCGACGGAGGAGGCCAAGGACCTGTATGTCCTTGGAGGAGAGGAAGGGGGAGATAAAGTGTTCAGCCACCGGGCGGTTGGGCTGATTGGTGTGGGTGTCCCAGAGGTGTTCTGGGAAATGTTCCACAAGTAAGCGGCCTGTCTGCCCAACGTAGAGGAGGCCACATCGGGTGCAGCGGATGCAGAAAATGATATGTGTGGATGCGCAGGTGAATTTGTGACGGATATTGAAGGATCCCTTGGGACCTTGGAGCGAAGTGAGGGGGGGGAGGTGTGGGCGCAAGTTTTGCATTTCTTGCAGCTGCAGGGGAAGGTGCCGGGAGTGGAGGTCGGGTTGGTGGGGGTTATGGACCTGATGAGGGAGTCGCGGCGGGAGTGGTCTTCCTGAATCGCAGATAGGGGAGGGAAGAAAAATATATCCTTGGTGGTGGGGTCTGTTTGGAGGGGGCGGAAATGACGAAGGATGATACGATGTACCTTGAGGTTGGTGGGGTGGTAGGTGTGGACCAGTGGGGTTCTGTCCTGGTGGCGATTGGAGGGGCGGGGTTCAAGTGCGGAGGAGCGGGAAGTGGATGGAATGCGGTGGAGAGCATCGTGAATCACATCTGAGGGGAAATTGCGGTCTTTGAAGAAGGAGGCCATCTGTGTTGTTCAGTATTGGAATTGGTCCACCCTGGAGCAGATGCGGCGGATGCGAAGGAATTGGGAATATGGGATGGCGTTTTTACAGGGGGCAGGGTGGGAGGAGGTGCAATTTAGGTAGCTTTGGGAGTCGGTCAGTTTATAGTAAATGTCCGTTTTGAGTCGGTCTCCCGAGATAGAAATGCAGAGGTCTAGGAAGGGGAGGGAGGAGTCTGAGACGGTCCAGGTAAATTTGAGGTCGGTGGGGAAGGTGTTAGTAAAGTGGATGAATGGTTCCACCTCCTCGTGGGAGCACGAGGTAGCGCCGTTACAGTCATCGACGTAGCGGAGGAAAAGTTGGGGTGGTGGTGCCAGTGTACCTGTGGAAGATGGACTGTTCCACATATCCGACGAAGCGGCAGGCATGGCTGAGGTCCATGCGGGTACCCATGGCTACTCCTTTGGTTTGGAGGAAGTGGGAGAATTCGAAACAGAAGTTGTTCAGAGTGAGGACCAGTTCAGTCAGTCGAAGGAGGGTGTCAGTGGAAGGGTACTGGTTGGTTCGGCGGGAAAGGAAGAAGCGGAGGACTTTGAGGCCTTCGTGATGGGGATGGAGGTGTACAGTGACTGGATGTCTATGGTGAAGATAAGGCGTTGGGGGCCGGGGAAGGGAAAATCATGGAGGAGCTGGAGGGCGTGGGTGGTGTCCCGACCGTAGGTGGGGAGTTCTTGGACTAAGGTCTTGAACCTGAACTACTCTGAGACCTATGTCAACTGCCACAAGACACATTTGGTCGCACATGGAATTTGTTGGAATCAATGGAGAAGTGGGACTAGAAAAGGAAACAGTGACTCTCCAACTACAGTCGGAAGAGCAATCAGGAGATATTCTCAAAAGGCTGTTTGATGGGAATTCTCTTCTCCACAAGTCTGTGGTACCTGTGTTTGCATTTATTCAAAGCTGTGCGTTAGTTAAATATTTTTCGGAAAAGTGACACTACGATAATGAACCACAGATGGGAAAGTGAAGCCACAATCTGAGCAGCCACAATCTTTGTGCCAGGTGGAGCATGGAACAACTCCTGCTCCTCAGTTCTACGTCATCACATTTCCCTCAGCTCCTCAAAATGGGTAGACAGGAGCAGTTGAAGACCACTTTCTCGTTGTAACTGGTGCATAGAAAAAAAGTGGAGAAAATTCAGCCCCTGCTCACAGTAATGCATAGTTTGATATGAATTGGAAAATGTTCTTGGGGTTGATTAAGAGTTAGTGAAACATTCCCCTCGTTTCGTTTCTTCTTACATATGTTCCCCTGTCTCCATTTATTAGCCATGTTGTACACCAAGATTCACTATGAATACATGTCTGATGCCGCACCCAGACATTACTCGTAAAATCATTCGGTTTGTCTGACTGCAAAATTCCTTCACAGGACTTCTGGGAAAATTTAAAAAAACAGAGAAACCACTAATAACAGAATGAAAGAACATAAGAAGCAGGGGTAGGTCACTCAGCTCATAATTTTCCCTTCAATCAGAGCATGGCTGATCTGCTCTCGGCCCCAACTCCTGAACCACCTGATATGTCAAACATCTATCGATACCTGCCTTCCAAAATTCTCAGTGATCGATCTCCCCTAACTCTCTGGAGAGGATATGTCCCGACAGTGACTAGCCTCTGTAAGAATGTAGCACTCACCACACGTATACCGTGACCTATTGACATGAATAAAATATATGCGCACAAGGGAAGAGTGTCAGGTTCTCATATCAAGCAATACATAATTGAGGTTGGTATCAAGAAACTCGAAGAAAAATGAACTTAATGGCAACCAGGAATAGTCTCCCCACTGGTTGGAGTGATTCATAGCACTGAGGAAATGTTTGTGGGATCGTGGACATCTTCCATTTCTGTCATGGGACATTACTGCAGGCGATCCTCAGTTTAGCTTACTCGGCACAAACATCTTCAGCTGCTTCATCAATATGTTACGTCCATCATAAGATAAGAAGTGCAGATGGCCACTGAAGATTACACAATGTTCACAACAATGTGCCGACCTCATCTCCTGAAGTGGTGTATTTTCATGTGTGGCAAGACTCGGACAACATTCAGGCTTGTGCTGTTAAAGTGTGGGTCCAATTCATGTAATAATACTGCTGGACAGTGCATATTTCCCCAGAAAAAGTGAGGAGCTTATTGAGTACCTCAAGATTTGTTTATAGGAATATGATGAAGCTAATCAGCCTCCCAACAATTAGATAAGAGGGATAGCCCATTCTCTCCCTCCTGCTGTTTAAACAGGAAGAGAAATAAGCTAGTCAAAATGTTGAGCTGTCAAATAGGAACCTGCGGTCTCCAAACCATTTCCTTGAGCATCTTCAATTGGATCAGGAGGCTTCAGTCCCTCAGGCCCTCAAAAAGTAGGATGATATCAACGCCCCAACATGACAAACCAAGAAGCAGATACTGGACGGACAGACTGCCCCACGTTGTGCTGCCTGGTTCCAGTGTTAATGGTACACACGTGCTATTTTATAGTGGTTCGCTGACGGTGAGGAAGGACAGTGCTTGTTTTGTGCCGTGTCTCAAGAAGAAATCTTCCATCTCCAATAAGACAGGCTAGTGTTCTATTTGGAGATCAGAAGCCGGTGGAACTTGCTACATCTTTCAGGAAAAAGACATTATGCTTGCTGACAGATTTATGAACAACATGAACATAGCTGTCTGGATACAGAATTGGCTGGCCAACAGAAGACAGCGAATGGTAGTAGAAGGAAAATATTCTGCTTGGAAGCCTGTGGTGAGTGGTGTTGCACAGGGCTCTGTCTTTGGGCCTCTACTGTTTGTAATTATTATTAATGACTTGGATGAGGGGATTGAAGGATGGGTCAGCATGTTTGCAAATGACACAAAGTTTGGAGTAGTCATTGACAGCGGGACATTGACAGGATGCAGAGATGGGCTGAGATGTGGCAGATGGAGTTCAACCTGGATTAATGCGAGGTGATGCATTTTGGAAGGTCGAATTTGAAAGCTGAGTCCAGCATTAAGGGTAAGATTCTTGTCAGTGTGGAAGAACAGAGGAATCTTGGGGTGCAGGTACATAGATCCCTTAAAATGGCCACCCAGGAGGACAGGGTTGTTAAGAAAACATATGGTGTTTTGGCTTTCATTAAAAGGGGGATTGAGTTTAAGAGCCGTGAGATCTTGTTGCAGCTCTATAAAACACTGGTTAGACTGCACTTGGAAAACTGCGTCCAGTTCTGGTTGCCCTATTATAAGAAAGATGTGGATGCTTTGCAGAGGGTTCAGAGGAGGTTTACCAGGATGTTGGCTGGACTGGTGGGCTTATCTTATGAGAAGAGGTTGACTGAGCTCGGACCTTTTTCATTGGAGAAAAGGAGGAGAAGAGGGGACCTAATTGAGGTATACAAGACAATGAGAGTCATAGATAGAGTCGATAGCCAGAGACTATTTCCCAGGGCAGAAATGGCTAACACGAGGTGTCATAGTTTTAAGCTGGTTGCAGGAAAGTATACAGGGGATGTCAGAGGCGTGTCCTTTACACAGAGAGTTATGAGAGCGTGGAATGCGTTGCCAGCAGCAGTTGTGGAAGCAGGGTCATTGGGGACATTTAAGCGACGCCTGGACATGCATATGGTCACAGGAATTTGAGGGTGCATACATGAGAACCAGTGGTCGGCACAACATCGTGGGCTGAAAGGTCTGTTCTGTGCGGTTCTATGTTCTATGTTCTATGATGTTCAGTGAAGGGTCCCAACTAACTGCACATTGAGATAGTGAGAGTGTATTCAGAGCCTACAGCTCTCTCTCGCCTAATATGAGGGGCCCACAGAGATACGTATACTATCAGGCAAGGTATCATTGCGAAAATACAATTTCTTATGCCATCAATATCTTTCACTCGACATAATGAGTGTTAGTCCGTAATCTCCAACATTTAATACAATCACCTCTTATTCTGTCAGCGTGCTACAAATTGAACACTGATTTCCTTCACACTCTCCTCATAGTATTATAAACTCAGGGATTAATCTGGCGAAAATCCTTTGCACTGTCTCTGTGACGTGGAAATTTTTGCTAATAAAGGAGCAAACCTCTGTCCAGAATACCCCAAATACCGCTTCAAGAACTCACTACAGCTTTACTCCTCCCTCGATTCATTTTGTAATATAGGGTAACATACAATTCATTGTCGTGATTCATAGATGGCCTGCATGAATTCCGTCAGTGACTTATGACTAAGGACATCAAGGTCCGTTTCGAGAAAAGCGCTTCCCTACTTCTCACATTCCAAGAAATACGACATGAAAAGAACTATATACGATGCTCACATCATTTGATATTCAAATCACTTATTTGCGTTGTGAATCGTGGTGTTTCAACGACTCATACATGAGATACCAATGAGTAGTAGCCTTCAGAACATAACGGGGCCCTGCTCTCAGTATTCTCTCCATCATTCAATTCTCAGTTAATTTAGAATATTCCCCCTTACGCTTCACTGTTACTTTCATCACTCACCTGTGCGCAAGCATGTGAAAATATCTTCTCAGATTAAAATACACGACTCCCACCGGTTTTCATTCGTCGATGTCACAACTAAAATTCTCCATAAACTCCAGTTTTTTTTTATCAAAAATAATTTCCCTGTCATGAATCTCGGCTGACTCTGCTAAATCAGATCATTATTCACCGAGGGTCTGGTTATCGTTAATGACAAAAAAATGCGAATATTTTCCTCAAACCCGACGTCAAGTTATCGATCTGTTGGTTTTCTGTTTTTCCACTTTGCGTTCAGACAGGTTACTTTGCAGTCTGTAAGATGCTTTTCAATCATCTAAATAGTTTTGATGAACTTATTCCTCCCTCCTCAATTAAGGAATTGACAGTGCAGAAGGAGGCCATCGTGTCTCTACCAGATCCCAAAAGCTCAATTCTCCAACACTATCTATGTAGCCCTGTAAATTCATCACTCAACTTTGCCAAAAAATTACCAACATTCACTATTTTGAACTTTTCGAATACATAAACATTCCAATACATAAAATCTAGATTTTTGAAGTTCCTCACTTTCGCCAGTCAACCTGTTCTCTAACATTTCCAAAAGACTAGAACAAACAGCCCGACCAACTAACAAACCAAAAATCTAGGTCCGCTACGTAGATGACACCTTTATCATCACAAAAGAAAACAAGATAGAAGAGACATGTAACATAATCAACAACACCCTCACAGGAGTAAATTTCGCCAAGGAGGAAGAAACCGACAACAAACTCGCAATCCTGGACGTCACAGTCGAAAGAATGGACAACGGAGAACTACAAACCTGCGTGTACAGAAAACCGATAAACACTGACCAAATACTTAACTGCACTAGCAACCATCCCAACACACACAAAAGAAGCTGTGTCAGAACACTATTCCAACGAGCCACCACACACTGCAGCACAGACAAACTTCGGAAAACAGAGGAGAAACACCTATACAACGTATTCAAGAAGAACAGATACTACAAAATACCGTCCGCAGATTCCTCAGGACCAAACCACGGCAAGCAGGCCTATCACAGCCAGAAACCCTAATCACCTTACCATACATCAAAGAAGTCTCATAAATGACAGCTAGACTACTAAGACCTCTCGGAATCCTAAGAGCACACAAACCCACCAACACTCTCAAACAAAAACTAACAAACTTCAAATACCCAGTACAACCCATGGACAAAATCAACGTCATCTACAAAATTACATGCAAGGACTGCCACAAACACTACGTAGGACAAACAGGAAGAAAGTTAGCCACTGGGATCCATGAACACCGGCTAGCCACAAAATGTCACGACCCTCTCTCCCTGGTTGCTCTACACACGTACAAAAAAGACACCATTTCAACTGGGACAACACATCTATCCTGGGACAGGCAAAGCAAAGACATACCAAAGAATTCCTAGAGGCCTGGCACTCCAACCACAACGCCATAAACAAACACGTAGATCTAGATACCATCTATCAACCCCTCAGAAAATGTTCAGGAAGTGACATCACCACAAACCCCAGGAACCCCATCCAAGACAAACATATAAATAGAAAGCAGGAGAAAACAGCTTCGCTTCACTTGGAGGTCCTCACTGATGATGTTACCTAGCCAGGTCATGAAACGTCTGGATACCAAACCTGCAGCTCAGCGAGCAAAACTGCACCCCATTTCCAAAAAATTTCCTGTTGCTTCCTCTGTGGAGACAGAACCAACACCTCGAACAGAGATGGCCTCTGTCACGTAGCGAATATGTGAGATGATGATAATGTGGCGTATTGGATATATCACCCTCACATGTCCGGAATGTTCTAGAATCAAAACATTTGTTTGGTATTGTCAGTAAAATCTTGTCTCTGGTAAGAAATTACAGGTTGTGCTAAATGAAGTTACAAAGCTCTGTGACCTCCTCATTGTTGAAATAAACTGGCTTCACACTTCGGACCTGGATAAGACACGACATTGGGAAGTAGCAAAAATGATCGTGGAGTGTCTTGGCCCACCCTGTGTGGTCTCTGCTGCCCCAGACAATTTGTAAATGAAGTGTCTACACCTTGTCCATTTTGGGGATACAAGACCCTCAGATCTCCCTGAACAATCAGTGCAGCTGACAACACAAATTCAAGACGACCATCCAGCGAACCTCCTCTGACTTTCCAATAACAGGAACAAGCCAAATCTTCACGTACATGGTACACCCGCTCAGTGTTGAAATGCCATCCTCTCATTAGTTTGTATTCATGGCTAAGCACTGGCAGCCTGCAGTGGTTCAAGAAAGCAGCTCACCAATACCTTATCAAGGGCAACTGCGAAAGGGAAACATATGCTGACTCAGAAATAACACTGATGAACCATTAGTGAATAAAAGAAGATGACCACACTCACGGAATAGAAAGAGAGGAAACATAACTCACTTTAAACAGGGACATATACTGACCTGGGCATGTTACTCACGAATATGGGAAAAAGTGGAAAATCAGTGATTTTAATCTCATAGTTTAATTCCATCCCAGATGATTAACAACAATTCCTTTGTTGATTCCTTTTGCTTTCTCTCTATTTCTTCATATATTAGATCACTCCACTAACTCACAGTACACTAATTCCCAGCTAGTTTCAGACCTGACCCGTGATCAGTCTACTCAAAACCCTATTTATATGTCAACCGAGGCTGCCAAACCTGTCCCGTTTCCTCAGCACCCTGTTTCTTTCTGTTTCAGATCTCCAGTATCTTTCGTTGTTTGATTTATCCTTTATTTTGTTATTTGACGGGATTTCAGCATCGCTGACAAAAGCAGCATTTGATAACCATCACTTATTTCCATTGACTGTGACCGTTCCGTAAGGCAGTATAGAACCAAGCACATTGTTATGGGTATGAATAACTCTTAATCCAAACTCAGTAACATATTATATTTCATTACCAAAGGCTATCAGTAAAACGGATAGGTTATTGGACAAAATGCTGCTCATTTTATGGTGACAGTTCGTGAACTTTGTTTTTTTTTAAATTTCCGTTCTTATTATTTGGATTTATGTTCCGCTAACAGCTGTGGTAGGATTTGAAACAGTGTCTTTCGTGTAATGACCTGTGACTCAGAATTATCCATCCAGTGACTTTCCTACTTTGACACATTGTCCCCATTATGAAGTAAATTTGGAGACAAGAGCAAGTTTGTGATTGAAATATGTGTAACTGGATCAGTGACCAGAAGAGAACTGGAACTGTAAAGTCTGATCTTCATCTTGGTTTAGATTTTGGTTTATTCAGCAACCGCACTGACGCAGAGTTGGAGATTCGGGGTATTATGAAACAGGTAGTGGACAGGTTTGGTGATGGAAGATAATTCAAGATATAATTCAGTTCAAGACAATAACGGTGCTTTCTATCTTGTTCTTAGATATTTGTGAGGAAAGGTTCTGAAATATACATATAATGAATGGAGTTTATAATGAAACTAAATGCAATAGTTTCTATATTTATCAGATATACAAAACAGAGAAAAAAAAATTTCAACATGATTTCTGGAATTTATTAATGAGCAGAATTAGAGGGACTTACCAGGAATACAAATAATAGCGAGGATTGGATAATAACCTGCCTGAATAATCATGAGTACACATAGTATCTGTCTTGGCAAATCTGACTTAGTCCTGTGCAACCAGTAAAGACCTTCGGATACACGCCTGTGCGCAATTGTAACATTCCAGTTCATCGTTCTCAGATTCTGATCGATTGTTGGAATATTCCAGTCGATTGTACTCAGATTCTGATTTCTCCTTGCCCTGTCTATGGAGCTGCTGAACTCTGTTCGTGAAGGAGTTAGTGAATCTCTTGCTACAATGACATAACACATTGAAAGAAGCCTCTTACTAATAGGAGAGATAAACCCTCCAGTGACACAATTAGGATCCATGGAGACTGACATCAATCACAGTCTCTGAACAAACAGTTCCTGTTAACCCCTTCACTACAGAACTTCCAGCTCACATCAACATTTGGACTGGATTGGATGTCAACATCACTAACTATTGATTTAATCTCCAAACACGATTGCTTTAGCGAAGTTAGTGGTGAGGAAAAATGATGAATGTTTTCTTTTCGCAGGCTATATGATTCAGAATGTTGTACATTTACAATGCTGTAACCGCTGGCCTCCCTAAAAATCACACAATCAGGTTGTTGTTACTGTGCCGCTCTCTCCTCCGCTGCAACAAATGCCAACCAAAAGATGGCCAAATAACAGAGTTGCCCTGGAATTACAGAAGGAGCTTCGATTTGTCTGGACGTCCCTCTCACGGCTACGTTGTAATGTCAACACACAATGCTGGTCAGGATACTATAAAAAAAATTAACAAGCATAGTATTGCTGTATTACTCGTTGTGAAACAATAAGTGACTTTTCATGACTTCAGACCCAAGTTAAACTTGGCATGTACAAAGACCTTGCTCATTAAAAACCATGGATTCACGTGTCAGGGACAGAGTGGATATACTATTAACTCGGAGACAGAAAGAAATGCGAACAGTGGCTATGGAGATATTGCCCCAGTCATCATCTCTCTTTCTGCCAGATAGAATGTATCGCAATGTGAACCAAACAGAATAAGTTTAAAAGGAGGGAAGAGTACGTTATGTGTAAACTTTATCACTGGATATCCAGATCGATAAGATTGAGCATATATGCATAGGATATTCGGAATTAGAAACACAGACACAGAGAACACAATGCGCATGGCCATGTGAGAATACAGAACAACAACAGTCAAGAAATAACTCATTCTGAGCTATCTCAGAGATGATGCAGAGATGATGGTCTCAGTAACTGACAGCTTTGTTGCAATTTTCACGTGGAATCCTAAATTGGAACAGTGAGATATTCGGCACATCGAACCTACACTGACCTCTGAGGAGCACTGCACCCAGAACCACCTGCTAACCTATGCATGTATCTCCTATGGCTATCCTGCCTCCTCCACTATCCCTGCAACTCCCATAGCCAACTCAAATAGCTACAGATGAACAATTTAACATGGTCAATTCCCTTACAATTTGCATGTTTAGACTGTGGGAGGAATCGGGAGGAGCTTAAGGAAGCACTTACAAACAAGGGAAGAATGTAAAAGCTCAATACAGGCACTGGACTAAGGGTGCAATTTTACCAAGGCCCGTAATGCTATAAGACAGCAGCGCTAAACCTTGAGCCACCGCGCCACCGTGCCACGCTCACAACTGCGTTTCTGTGACAAGGAATACTGGGGAACATGGAAATCTGAAATGCAAACAGAAAATGGTGGCGAAATTCATCAGATGAGTCAGGATCGAAGAGTGAAACAGAATAGGCATATTGTGTCTGATGTGACACTGTTCTGAAAAAACTCATATTTGTCTCAAAACGTAAATTCTGTTTCTCGCTGTTCAGATGCTGACAGATGTGCTAACGTTTTCCTGCGCTTTCAACTGTCTTTTTTTCTTTTGGACTGGATATATATCTGGCCTGAAAGGAGATGGTGAAGCTGCCATTTGAGTTGACTCTCAAGTATTTGGTTGCAGAATTTGAATGTAATTTTATTTACAAAATTGTCTTGGAAAACATTTCTCAATATCGACATCGTCGTGGTCTGCATGACTCGCCATGAAAATGTAGAAATCAGTGGCCATGATGTCGCATAATCAACCCTCTGAATGTAATCGATTGAAGTAAACACCCCGATCATTCCCTCAATGTCATGTCGTGTCCTGATATCACTGGGGTCTAGCAAGCTCTCAAACTTTATGAAACATGAAATATCTTGGCATATTTATACAGGACATTTTCATTCATGAGTTTTGAACGCACTAGCATAGGAAGATTATATTTGACAAACCGAATCATTTTGCAGAAGGTGGCAGAGAGCCATCTGAATTAATCTCTTCTCTCCAAGTGATGCACATACGCACACAGGTGTTTTTAGGGACTTTTCAAGATGCTTTTAATAACTGATAGTGAATTATCAACAAATTAATCCCGAGACACAATGACATGTACCTTGGGAGATAACTTCCAGAGGTTGTTTTTATTCACTATTCCCATTACTAGTGCAGAATATTCTCTAATTCGGATTCGTCATAATTTGGTCAGGGTCCTTGATGCCACCTGTCATCAAGTCCTGTTTCGATGGGAGTTTACTCTTATCTCACCTCAAGTTACACTGGAAAATCCATTGAAAGAATAAAGAGCAAAAGATGAGAATACTGTTTCATTTAATAATGTCCCGAAAATGTTCAAAAGTAAATTGGGCACGGACTTTTAATTCTGTCCAAAGATTTCTGTCCTATTGGTAATAGGACTGTTTGGTTCAGCTTTGTGAGAGAGGGGCAGAAAGAAGCTTCAGTTTGTATCAGTATTGATCAAAACCATTCAGTTCACGGTGCAGCAGATAGTTGGAAACATATTATTGTCTGCAGCTGTTGGAAATTGATCGTTCGAAACTCATCATTCACTGATGTCCTGAAGTAGCACAGAAATCAGCAACTTTCAGCATCTAGTTGAGAGCAAAAAGCGAAAGTGATGGTCAGGGAACGTGGGAGTAATAGGGGAAGTGGAGTGACATACAGTACAGGAAGTGTTGAGGGAGATGGTCAGTGGAAGCGTCTGGAGCAGCAAACTGTGCAATGCAAGGGAAGAGGTGTTAATGGAAAGAGTAGGAAGGCGAGGAGGAGGTGTGGCTGAAAAAGTATCAGTGGCAAAGAAAAACCTGTTTTTGGAAAAGTGAGATTGATGGACAATCAAGGATCGCTTTTCAGGAAATCTGGGGACTGGTTTCCTTTGAAAATTAAGAAAAGATTTCTCCTACTTTTAAAACTAACAGTAGATTCTTGTTCATATTGTGCATTAACTCTACATTTCTGTTTGTCTATCAAGTGCATACAATATTTTCTTTTCTCCCCAATGCATTATTTCAACATGACGTCACTTTTTAATGCAATATTCAGAACGGTGATTGTTTCTTCGATTAATTTACTTCCAACTCAACCTAGGGATGAGAACGAGAAAATTGATCTTCTACGGCATATTTAACTGTAGAATTTAATGAAACCTTCATTCTCATCGCTCTCGCTCTTTCAAGCAAAATTAACAAAAGAGCCTGTGTCCATCCTGCAGATGAAAAAAAGTCTTCAGTCTGACGATTGCATTGAATGACATAAAGAATAAGCTGCAGGTGCGCATAAAACGGAAATGTTTCAATTCACAGGGCCAAAAGCTTATTTAAAAATAATGATGTACTAGCCTTATGCATAATACATTCGATTAAATTACTTACAGTATGGAAACAGGCCCTTCATCGCAACAAGTGCATAACGACCCTCCGTAGAGCAACCCATCCAGACTCATCCCCCTATATTTTATCCCTTCTCCTAACACTACGGGCAATTTAGTATGGCTAATACACCTAACCTATGCATTTCTCGACTGTGGGAGGAAACTGGTGCACCCGGAGGAAACCTATGCAGACACGGGGAGAATTTGCAAACTGCACACAGACAAGAGCATGAGATGGTGAATAGAACCCGGGTCTCTGGTGCTGTGAGACAGCAGTGCTTACCACTGCGCCACCGTGGAGCAGAGCATAAAGGCAGAATTCAGCTCCATGTTCAAATTATTATTTGTGGCTCCCTCATAAAAGACCCAAACAGCATCCCGCTACAAATTCACGAAGGGAGAGAAAAACACAGCAGAATGGAATTCTGAATTATTCCTCTGCAACAACTTGTGTAGAACAGGAAGAAAATTAAATTGTGTTTCTGATATTCATAAATGCTGTTTGTTAGAATGTGTGGGATGGAGGGGGTGTTGCAGAATGATAAAGAATGCTGTGGATGACACGATGCTTAGCCGAGTTGTTCACAGTGGGAAGGACCGTGTTAGATTACAGGAGGGTACAAAAAGATTATTCAGATAGCCAGATGAATGACGCAAAACACACTTAACGCTGGAATATGTGAATGCTGCACTTTGGAAGAAAAAAAACAAGACAAGAGAG
The DNA here is from genome assembly GCF_047496795.1 of Chiloscyllium punctatum. Classification (NCBI taxonomy): domain Eukaryota; kingdom Metazoa; phylum Chordata; class Chondrichthyes; order Orectolobiformes; family Hemiscylliidae; genus Chiloscyllium; species Chiloscyllium punctatum. The sequence goes on from NC_092756.1 coordinate 34,773,932, forward strand.
GGCTCAACCATGAAGATTAGCTAGATCTGCTTTTCGAGCAGAGAAGGTTGAACAATGGACCTGACAGAGATCGTGAGAGGTCCGGACAGAGTGAACAGACTGTAGCTGTTCCTCTTAGTAAGTGAGTTAAAAACCAGTGGACACACGATTAAAGTGAAAGACAAGATATTGTGAAAGTATTTGTGGAACCTGCTTTCATTGAAGAGGATGGTATGTGTCCAGAATGCATTGTCTGGGAGAGTTGCTGAAGAAGGAAATGTTACAAAACTTATATAGTACTGGTATCATGAGGGACATAAGGATAGAGGATGTGTTGGGTACGCTAAATGATATTAAGGTGGACAAATCCCCAGGACTGGATGGGATCAATCCCAGGTTGATGATGGAGGTGAGAGAGGAAATAGCAGGGGCTCTGACAGAGATGTTTATCACCTCCTTAAACACAGGTGAAGTGCCAGAGGTCTGGAACATTTTTAATGTTAGTCCCCTGTTCAAGAAGGGTTCTCAGGATATTTCAGGAAACTACAGACCTGTGTGCCTAATGTCAGTGGTGGGACAGTTGGTGGAGAAGGTACGGAGGGATAAGATCCATTTCTATTTGGTAGATAATGGTCTTAACAGTGATAGGCAACATGGTTATGCGCGGGGGAGTTCGTGCCTTACCAACTTATTAGGATTCTTTGAGGAAGTGACCAAGTTCATAGATGAAGGATGTGATGTCTATATCATATACTTGGACTTTGGTAAGGAGGTTGATAAGGTTCCCCAATGTAAACTAATGAAGAAAGTGAAGTCACATGGTGCGCACGGTCTTCAACCGAGGTGAATGAAGACCTGGTTGAGCAACAGGAGACAGAGACTGGTAGTCGAAAAACGTTTCGCGAAATGGAGAAAGTTTACTAATGGTCTTCCGCACAGATCAGTGCAAGGGCCACTGTTGTTTGTGATATAAATAAATAATCTGGAAGAGGGCATTGATGGTCTGATTGGTAGTTTTGCAGACGACACGAAGATTCGTGGAGTAGCAGATAATACAGGGGACTGTCAAATAATACAAGAAAATATATATAAATATCGATAAAATATAGATAGGTAAGGAGATTTGAGCGGAGAAGTGGCTGATGGAGTTCAAATCCGGCCAAATGTGAGGTGATGCATTTTGGGAGGTCTAGTTCTAGAGTGAACTATATTGTTGTTGTGCTTCTGTTCGCCGAGCTGGGAATTTTTCTTGCAAACGTTTCGGCCCCTGTCCAGGTGATATCCTCAGTGCTTGGGAGCCTCCTGTGAAAGGCTTCTGTGCTGTTTCCTCCAGCATTTATAGTGGCCTGTCTCTGCCGCTTCCGCTTGTCAGTTCGAGCTGTCCGCTGTAGTGGCGGGTATATTGGGTCCAGGTCGATGTGTTTGTTGATAGAGTCCTATATTGTAAATGGAAGAGCTTTGGGGAAAGTCGATGAACAGAGAGATCGGGGAGTTCAGGTCCATTGTCGCCTGAAAGATGCTGCACAAGCAGATAGAGTGATCAAGAAGTCGTATGGTATGCTTGCCTTCTTTGGACGTGGTATTGAGTATAAGAGCTGGCACGTTATGTTAAAATTATACAATATATTGGTTTTGCCGCATTTTGAATACTGTGTACAGTTTTCACCACATTACCAAAAGGATGTGGACGACTTGGAGAGGGTGCAGAGAAGGTTTACAGGGATGTGGTCTGGTAAGGAACGCGTAGCTATGAAGAAAGGTTGAGTCGGATAGGTTATTTTCATTCGTAAAAAGGATATTGAGAGGGGAAATTATTGAGGTTCACAAAATCATGAAGAGCAAAGACAGGATGGATAGAGACAAGCTTTTTTCTCGGGTGAAGGATTCAATAACTAGAAATCACGCTTTCAAGCTGAACGGTAGAAAGTTTAAGGGGGTTTCAGACGGTAAGTACTTCACACAGAGATTGGTGGGCGTTTGCAACGCAGAGATGGCAGAGTCAGGGACGGTTGATTCAATTAAGATGCGTCTGGACAAATGCATGAGGACGTGGGGAGCAGAGGGATACAGATGCTTCGGAATTGATCGACATGTTTGTACAGTACTTTTGCATCGGCTCAGGCTTGGAGGACCGAAGGGCCTGTCCATGGGCTGTAAATTTTCTTTATAACATAGAACATATAACATAGAACAATACAGCTCAGAACAGGCCCTTCGGCCCACGACGTTGTGCCGAACATTTCTCCTAGCTTAAGCACTCATCCATGTACCTATCCAATTGCCGCTTAAAGGTCATAAATAATTCTGACTCTGCCACTCCCACAGGCAGCGAAATCCATGCCCCCACCACTCTCCTGGTAAAGAACCTACCCCTGACATTGCCCCATACCTTCCACCCTTCAACTTAAATTTATGTCCCTTTGTAACACTCTGTTGTACCGGGAAAAAAGTTTCTGACTGTCTCCTCTATCTATTCCTCTGACCATCTTATAAACCTCTATCAAGTCACCACTCATCCTTCGCTGTTCCAATGAGAAAAGGCCGAGCACTCTCAACCAATTGTCGTACGACCTATTCTCCATTCCAGGCAACATCTTGTTAAATCTTCTCACTCAGAGATATAATTGAGGGAGAGCAGGACTGGTAACTCAGTATTCTATTCTACAGGAACCATAGTCAGGACAGAAGAGGGGTAAAAGTGGAGGTGGTTTTGTTTATTAATCATGGAGTGTGTTACTGATTTAAGAAGGGATGATATCTTGGAAGTATCTTCAAGCAATTATTTGTGGGTGTAGCTTAGGATTAACACGATGACACAAAACTGCTGGGGATATATTATTACTCACCAGATGAATGAAAATACAGGAGCAGATATAAACACAAATCATTGAGGTGTGTAAAACATCAATAGGATCATTATACTGAGATATTTAAATTCCCAACGTTTGTTGGGGCCGTGATAACTTTTTTCAGAGTAGCCAGATGGTTTGAAATTTATTCCAGAGAGTTTCTTATATTAAAATGTAGAAGCCGCAACAAGGGATGGTGGAATACTGTGAACTCAATGTGGGGAGTGAAGCCAGTCAGTTATTCTAGGCAGGATTTGGAGACCATTATAGGGCCAGTAACCATGTCTCATATATTTTAAATTTATCCAGGAAAAGACAAAACAAAAGGTCTGAGAAATAAAATGTTTTTGGATTGTGGAAGCAGATTTTATACTTTTAAAAATGACAGGAACTGGCGAACGTGCGGTTACATCTGTTTAACATTGGAACAGAACAGCGTGAGGTGGGATCATGATTAAAATGAAAATGATGTCAGTGCCGGCCCAACATGTTGCATCGAAGCTGATTTTTTGGAAAAGCAGCACAGAGAATCTCGTATGTCGACAAATATTCAGAACGGAATAAAAAATATGAATAAAAGATTAAAACATGTATAATGTGAGCAGATCAGTGCAGTTACAAGAAGATTGCAGAAAGTGTGGGGCTGAACTTAAGAAACTGAGTAGAAAAGCTAAAAGGTGATGTGATAAAACATTAACGGGTAAAATTAGCAACAATCCAACGATATTGCATCGGTTTGTAAAGGGGAAGAGGATAACACGTGAAAGTATTGGCTGTATTAAGGACCAAGGAGGCAGCATGTGCACGGAGCCAGAAAATGTGTTAAACACGCAATTCATATTGGTCTTCACTTTGGAGAAGCAGTGACTGGATTCAGGGCGAATGACAGTGCTATCCTCGAACAGATTGATGCAAATGCTGAGGAAGAATTGAAAGTTCATCCCCAGATCTGGATGAGCTGTATCTTTGGCTGATGTGGGAGATGAGCGAGGAGATTACAGGTTCTTGAATTTCTTTCCTTCTTGATTTGCCTCTGGCCATTGAGGAGGTTTGATAGGACAAGATAACATCTTAATGCAGGTTCAATTTTCAGAGTGTGAGAAATAAGCTATCGGAATAAAAACTATCAATTCTCTCATCAGTGGTAGGGAAACAATAGAGAAAATTCTGAAGGCTGTACAGGTTGAATCCAAAAGAAAAGATAGATTACCTGGATAGGGATAGACAATCATGGCTGACGAAGGTACTCAGGAAAAATATCACAGAAAACTGTTTCAATATCGTATATCTCAAAGATTCCACTGACTTTTTGATGAGGAAGCATTGATGTCGTTGGCCTCTGAGAGATAATTAAATTGTGTGTATGGTTTTTATACAGTAACCTGGCCTTGATAAGATCTGTGATTGTATCTTGTCTGTGTTGTCCACTTGCCAGTGTTAGGAGAATAAGAGAGTTTCAGTCTCAGGTCGTAATTTGACACCCTCATTGCATAATGTTCCATTGAAAATTTGTATTTTGAGCTGAACATTGCTTTCTCATTCCACTGGCAGTGACATCATATTCGATGTGAGTTTAACTCCTTGTCCTGATTATCTTTGCCCCAATTGCTGGTTCAAAGTGAAAAAAAAGGAGTGTATGAGAGGCACATTTGTGGATGTGTTTAATGTTGAATGACTGGGGGCATTTTAAATTTGACCACTTCTACTCATGTCCTGACACCAATAAGTGACTCAATCACGGAATTAGAATGGCCAAATGTTACATGAATCAAAAGCAACCCTCAAATGAGACGGATTTTTATTCCTATCTTATATGCCTCTTGGATGTGAGAATGGAGTGCACATGTGTGCAGTCATAGGTGCTCAGGCCGGAGAACCGACAAAATTAGGGCTTTCAAGGAATGGTGGAGATTTACCCACCATTGCCAGAGAGGAGCTCATTACCTCTCCCATGCCCCTGTCCTACTAACTTTGAGTCTCTGGAGGAAGAGAACGTTAATGCGAATTAGGACTGTGTGAAAAATCAAAGTGTTCCCATGAAGAACCCAAATGTATGACCATACGGCTGTCATAGATTTTACTGTGGATAAGTGGATAAAAGTGAGAATGATAGTGATGGAGCTCACCAGAAATTAATATGAGTTTACTCCGACATCTTCATCAGGAAAGACCACGATCCTGACCGAAACTGAAAGTAGGAATCCCTGGACAACGCTGAGAATTTTCCTTATATTTGAATCAATTCACTGATAAGGCAGGCTGGTCTTTGCAAACATCAAATAATCCAAGCATTGGTTTCAGGGGGAACATACAAATTTTGGAAACAAGTGAATTTACAGCTGAGTAACTGCCTCGTTCTTTCCACAGTCTGTTCACTGGAACACCAACTCAGTGTCTATGTAGGGTGGCACGGTGGTTTGTACTGCCGCCTCACAACTCCAAGGATCTAGGTTCAACCTCTGCCTTGTGTGACAGTCTATGTGGTATTTTCACATTCCCCAGATGTGTGTGCGTGTTTAATCCCACAGTTCAAATGTGTGCTGGTGAAGTGCATTGTCCACAGTGTTCAGATTTATATTGGCTAGCCATGGAAAATGCACTGTTGGAGTTTAGAGGGGTGACTCTAGTATGGATGATGTGCACTAAGTTGGTGTGGACATGTTCGGCCAAATGGCCTCTTTCCCCACATAGGGAATCTATAATGCTAATGTTTGTAATCTTTTCAGGTGAACGCATTGAGAGTTGGCAGCGTGTTGTTAATCAATTACGTGGGTCTTTCAGATCTAAGTGCAGTGTCTTGTTTAATTTTCCCATCAGCAAATATTCTCTTTCTCATCGATTAGGGAAAAATGTGCAAACTTCAGCTCTGTCCATATAGAACAGGAATTTGCCAGGCAAAGTAATTCGTATTTAACAATTTAACTTTCTGTGAATCTCAAAGTTATAAATCTGTGTACCACATTCTTCCCCCTGGTTGGACAAAATCCAAATTCTGCTTTGAATAGTTCATTTCGGAAACTTTTTAAAAAATAAGTGTGTATCTGGAAGCCGTGTTGAGTTTGATCATTCAATTTAGTCACTGATTCTCTCAAATAATTAATCGCAGCATAGTTGAGCAACCAGACTGAATATGTAATATTCGTGCCATATTCTTGACTGATTGTGTGGAGATTCAATGAGTAATTTTGAATTACAGAATTGTTAAGGCACAGAGGAGGCCATTCATCTCTTTTGGTCAGCACGATTCTCCGAATATGCTTTCTGATTTTGCGCCATTTCCCTGATTCTCACTCTGCAATCCTGTAATTTCTCCCTATCAAATAATCTTCTAATGCCCTTGACTGAATGAGACGAAAGTACAGATTTTAAAAAGCATTCCATATCGAATTGCTCGCTGTGTGAAATTTCTTTCTCACATCACATTATCTTCTCTTGTAATTTATCTGACGTCTCAACTCTTATTGTCAAAGCTTTTCCGAGTGGGAACAGTCTCTCACTGTCTACTCTCTGTAGTACCCTTATGATTTTGAAAAATTTTTTGGAATTTCCTTTCCGCATTCTCCAATTCACCGTCATGGCAGAAATGATTAACTGCTGGAGACTATTGTTTCAATGTTGTTTGTCTAAACCTGCCAGTATTCCCTTCTTTCCTGTTCTCCCGCTTATATTCATTTGCATTTGGAATCCGTCTCGTGAGCCATCTTGATTTCTGTTTCCCTTTGTGCTGATTAATTAACTCCAATAAATACTGAGAAGATTAAAGGCAGTGTTTCTAATCTTCAATAATGTTCACAGTCCCTCTCCCTTCTAACTCACTGAGATTCAGCCCAGAATGTTCATGCTGCGCCTGTGAGCTGAGGAAATCATGCTCCTGACTCTAACTCATAGCAATAAACAGTCTTATTTGGAAATTTAGGCAAACGTTGGGTATTTCTTCTCTCCCAGTGTGAGCAAGCCTCCAGTTCCAGTACATATGGCTACATCCCGTTGTTTGTGTCTCTCCCGCTGCTTCACAATGCTGCACGTGCAAGCTAAACAGGTGCTTGACAGTGGCGCTTTCCAATAGGAGTAGGGGGCGCGAATAGTTTAGATTAGATTAGATTAGATTACTTACAGTGTGGAAACAGGCCCTTCGGCCCAACAAGTCCACACCGCCCCGCCGAAGCGTAACCCACCCATACCCCTACATCTACATTTACCCCTTACCTAACACTATGGGCAATTTAGCATGGCCAATTCACCTGACCTGCACATCTTTGGAGTGTGGGAGGAAACCGGAGCACCCGGAGGAAACCCACGCAGACACGGGGAGAACGTGCAAACTCCACACAGTCAGTCGCCTGAGGCGGGAATTGAACCCGGGTCTCAGGCGCTGTGAGGCAGCAGTGCTAACCACTGTGCCACCGTGCCGCCCACTAAACACAGAGAGAACAAGGATGAGCCCAGTGCCGGCGCAGACAGGTGATGGAGAAGGATCACTCTGTCATCACATAACAAGCTATATTGGAAATGAGCTACTCTTCTCAAAGACTGTCTCTGCCATGGGGCAGACGGGGGCGCCCAGCACAATCCATGCATAAGGGGAGTCTGAAACATTGTCAATAATCTTCAGGCAGACGTGCGAAATGATGGAGACCATGCACGATTCTTTATCAGTTCCCCTTCCACCGAGGTTCCCAGCATTCCCGGAACAGCTGGCCGACATTTTGGCCTTCAAACCTGTCTTTCCTTTCGATATATTGATTGGTGGTAATCATACTCAATGCCCTGCTCCCGCTTTCACAACATTGAAGTGTAGCCACGACATTCATATTGATACAGGTTTTAATGAAATGATCAATTGTGTCGAGTGCTCAAAAGCAGGACAAATCCAAATTTTTCTCCAGTCAATCAATGCTCAACCATCAGCAAAGTGATGGAAGGGTGTACAAACTGTGCTTTCAGTCAATAATAAGCAGCTCTCTGATGTTGTGTGTTCCATCAGAGTCATTTAGCTTTTATTCTCATTTTAAATTAGTCCAAGATGGATTAAATACTGCACTCAAGAGGCAAGGTGAGACTGACTGACATTGACATTAAGGCTGCGACTGTCTGATAAAGCATTGAAAAGCTTTTGCAAAACTAGAGTCGATAGGAATGAAAGGAAACCTTTGTTACAATGAGGACGTCGAGTCCCTCGTTAATTAAATGCAAACACTCGGGAAACCTCTTCTCATCTCGTAATCAGTTTAAATCTGAGTGAGTGACACAGAACTTTTAACTTCCATTAGTTGAAGAAAAACAACTTCTTATTTTAATGCAATTGCGAATACTAAACAAAACAATGAACAAACTAAAGATTGTTTACTTTAACTGAACACAATCCTATTTACATGCTATTTCAACAACACAGTTGTTAAACATGACATCAACTTAATCTGAAGTCCACACAGTTTGTATGTGCTTCGTTGTCTTCAACTTCTACCTGCTCATCTTAATTTTTCAACTTCTTTCATTTTTACAGAGTATGTTTTGCAGAAAAAAAAACGTTCAGAGAGTGCCTTTTAATTTCTTAGAAAGGAAAGTGTTAGATGGGCGGCTAGCTCTCCATCAGTCGTTCTCACTCTAGTTTAAAAATGCTGGTTTTATATACACTCCAAAGACATTAAATTTGTATAATTTGATTAGATTCCACATTTTAAAGGAAACAAAAATTGAAATCTTCTTAGCTTCTGGGATCCTGGGCATAATTTAATGTAATTGGTTAGATGTGAGTTGTTTGTCGAAACAGCAAGCAAAGATCAGGTTTTCACCAAAAAGTGTTACCTGTATCTATTTTGGAACAGCCTGACCCCCAGCCTTTTCACTCAGAGAGCAAGGCATGCGCTTTTCCCTTCCTTCAACCTTCAGAAAATGCATTGTTTTAAAGTGAACATGTATGCTTTCAACAATGTAACACTCTCCACGGGGAAGAATCATCCAGCCCAAATGCTTGCACGTTTTGAATGTCGATCAACCCAAGCGCAGAACATCACTGCAGGGATTTTGCAGGTTATTGTCGTAGTCCCAACAATTTTGAGTTCTTTTAATGACTATTCTGCAATCATAAAATCAGAGTTGGTTATTTGATTCACAGAAACATGGAATCCCTGAAGTATGGAAACGGGCCAATCTACCCAACACGTCCATACCTACCTTCTAAACACGATCCCACCGGGAATATTCCCCCACCATCCTCCTGTAACCCTGCATTTCTCATGGTTAACTATCTAACCCAGACTTCCATGGAAAATGTAGCGATTGTACATCCACCTAACCTACACGTCTTTGGGCCGTGGAATGGAAACCACACAGACATGGGGAGATTGTGCTAACTCCATACACAATATGACCAAGGCTGCAATTGAAGCAAGGGCTCTGGCCCTTTGAGAAAGCAGGGATGACCATTGCGCCAAAATGTCACACCTGACAGCATATTATTCAGCACCATTTGAGACTTCTCAATCACACAAGCAATTCCTGTCCAGATAATGTGGAGAAAATCAGGCACTTCTCTAATGTTTGAAGAGCTTATTTTAAATGAATTAGCTGCCATAGAACAGGAGGAACATGGAATACATTTCGTTTCTGATGGAACTTATTAACTTCATCGGAAGGAAGTCACAATGGGCGTCATTCGATCATCAATTAAAAAAACAGTTAAACTATTTGGCACAGCTCCACAAAAGCTGGAATTCAAACCAAAACTTATTGTTGAGATGTTGACACACGATGAAGCACAGTAAAAAAAAACAGGCACATTCTTCACTTATGCACTTGCTGTTGTTTCAGTCGGTTGGATTTCACTTCAAATGTCTTCCCACACTCGTGCAGATGAACAGCCTCTCCCCAAAGTGAGATGGCGGGTGCGCAGTGATTCAAATTAACCACATGAATCCAGGCCCATTTTGAGAGAAACTGACGGTTTCTCATCAGTGTCAACACGTTGATGGGTCAACAAATCCTCAGCAATTTTAAGGCGCTTCGCACATTTAGAGCATTTAAAAGACTTTCCTCTGTGTGGACTTGCTGTTGTTCCAACAGTGTGGTGGATCAAGTGAGTTCTGTCCCACACTCGAAATAGACGAATAGCCTCTCCGTAGTCGAACTGTATTTATGTTCTGACAAGGCAGATCATCTGCTGAAGCCTTGTCCACACGTACAACACGTATACAGTTTCTCCACACTGTGAATGATGCTTTTCCTTTCCATGTTCAAAAGTGAATTGTATTCAGGCCACAAGCAACTGGACAACACCATCAGATGCTGAAGTGATATTTGGTTTTAAGACTTTGCACAGTAAATCTTCTAATATTGCCGGTAAATTAAATGATAAATGAAACACAGAGGCATTTGAAATTCCACATAATAAGACAATAAAATGCAAGGGAAGAAGCCGGCAATTCAACGTATACAGTCTTCTCTCAACATTCAGTGAGATTAGGGCTGATCTGATAATCCTCAGATTCACATTCCTGCAATATCACCTAACTGTTAAATCTCTTGCTGTTTAACATCTATTTCTCCCAGTCTTGGATACACTGAGCAGGCAATTTCTCGAGCTGTCTGCAGTAAATAGTTTCACATAATCAGTCGGCTCGAGGAGTACGAAATTGCTCCAAAACTCTCTTAAATCGGTGACTACTTACTCTGAGATTATGTTCTCTTGTCTTCTATTCTTAAACAAGGCGAATCATTCTCGCAGAAATTATCCTATCATACCCCTCAGTATCTAAAGTATCTCACTAAAGTCTTTTTTCATTCTTCTAGACTCAAACGATTATAGGAGCAATCTTCTCAATCTCATCTCCCGAGAATATCCTCCAATATCCAGGATGATTTGTGTTAAAATTCCCTGAATCGCTTTTCCTCAAATAGGGGGACTAAAACTGTTCACATTAATCCAACTGCGAGTTGACGAATGCCATGCATACTTTGAAAAAAAAAGTCCTCATTCCATTTAAATGAAGTGAAATAGATTATTGGACATCCCGAATACCTGCTGAAACTGGATGTGAGCTTTACATATTTCACGTATAAGGAAACAAAATCATCTGTACGCTGAAGCTTTGTGCAGTGAATTTCCCCACTTAATATTCATCTCTGTAATTCTTCCTGCCAAAACGCATAAAGATTTCTTTTTCACGTAAAATGCTGCTGAGATTTTGTCCACATGTTTATCTTGATTCTGTCCGTCCACGATGTTGCTGTGTCACCCTCACTTCTTGCATCCCCATGTATTTTGTGTCATCTCAAAACTGAACAACTGAACTCAGTCCATTAACTTCTGTTATACGGGTGATTAGTATATGTTGTCAACAGCTGTGGCACCAATATTGTTGGCTATGGGAATCCGCAAGTTACAACTTATGTCATGAAAAGGCTCTCATCAGCTCTCCTCTGAATTCATTCTCTAATCCTCGATTAATACATACCACCAATTGTGTGGGTTCATGTTGCTATGCTTGCGAAGTGGTATCATATAAAACACCATCCTGAAAAATGTTAGAAATTCAGATATTTTCAATTTACTGCATTTCCAATTATGTATCGTGTTTGTTACGATGTAAAATACTTATAAAAATGTTCGATCTGATTTCTTCTTCACAAAGCTGTACTGAATCTACTTTATTCTGCAATGAATTTCTCATGCTCTGTTATTCCAACTTTAATGACAGACTAGCACTTTCCCTAAGACAGAGTTAGATGTGAACCTGAGCTGAAGTTGTTAGGCTGGACACTCAGCAGAGGTGACCATGGATGAGTAAATGTGTTCTGGGTCAGTTCAAAACCAAACAATACCATATATCAGACAGACAACAAGGTTGAAATTAATTTCTAGTCGGGACTTCAATCAGATGCAGACCAGGAAGGCAAAGATGGGATATGAAATAATCTCATCCAACTGGGCTGAAAATAATCCAAAAAGGGTCTACAAGTACATATCTAGCAAGAGAACCACTCGAGAAATAGTACTTTAAAGATCAAGGAGTTTGACATTGCGTTTGAGCTCAGCAGATGGAAGAGACATAAAACGGATTTTTCACGTCAGTTTTTACTGTGGAGAAAGCGAGATCCAATGTTAACACTCCATGCATGGAGAGGTCGATTCCTTTTCTTAAAGTATTTGACCAGGCATCAAAGAAATTGAGATTAGGTGATGCTTATAGTGGCTGGATTGCATTCGAATCTGTGTGGCTTCATGCATCAAAGAGTCCACATGTTCCCAGGAGTGGATTGTTAAAGGGAGACTGTGCAGGCTTTGACTTGTTGGACTGCAGCATCGGAGGTCGAAGGACGACTTTATCGAGATTCATGAAGTCAGGAGTGCTCTCGATAAGGTGAACAGCAAAGGTCTTTTTCCATTGGATACAGGAGTCCTGAACTCGTAACATTTACACGGAATGACAAGACATATTTTTCACACAGAGGATGGTTTGCATGTGGAACCAACTGCTTGAGCAACTGGCACGTGGAGGTGCGATGACATTATTTGAAAGACATAGGGACATTTAGATGAAGAGGAAGCGTTTCGAGGGATTCAGAACAAATGCAAGCTAGATGGAATATTTCAGTTTGGGAAACCTGTTCACCAACGATATGTTGGACTTAAGGAGGCTACAGAAATCATGGAAATACATAATGATAAACACTTCATATAACAGGAAAAATATTGTTGGAGGTATCAGAAAATGTGAAACGGACAAAACTCCAGACCCTGGTCTCGTGTATTTTTATGAAGGTACTGTGAAAAAAGAGTTGCAAGGAGATGGCACAACCTGTTCTGAACAAGGGAACAATGTGACATTTCTTTGAAACAGCCTGCAGAGCTGGATATCCATCAGGTTAAATTATGAATCAAGATCCCAAACCAAAATCAGGTTTGAACTTAGCATTTTGATAATTTTAAAGCCAATGAAACAATCTGGTGTTTTGGGGCATAAAACATGATGTTTTGAACAGCTAGTGCGAGGACTGCGTCAAAGACATCCAGCTCAAAAGATCCCTGAAATGTACCAACCTGGGGAATGTGGCAGAACATCGGTGACAACCTGGAAATAATCTACACCGAAAAATACACAAAAGGAGATTTGGCAATGCTAAGTGGTTTTGAACAGTATTTTTTTTTAAACCGTCATTGGGAATTTTTTATACGGAATATTATTGTGGATTGTTGTGGTTCTGTTCGCCAAGCTGGGAATTTGTCTTGCAAACGTTTCGTCCACTGTCTAGGTGACATCCTCAGTGCTTGGGAGCCACCTGTGAAGCGCTTCTGTGCTGTTTCCTCCAGCATTTATCGTGGCACTATAAATGCTGGAGGAAACAGCACAGAAGCGCTTCACTGGAGGCTCCCAGGCACTGAGGATGTCACCTAGACAGTGGACGAAACGTTTGCAAGACAAATTCCCAGCTCAGCGAACAGAACCACAACAATGAGCACCCGAGCTACAAATCTTCTCCCAAACTTTGAATTGTTGTGGAATGGAAGGTAAAATTTGGTTTTAAGAGAAAGTAGTTGTAAATAGTTGTTAGTTTTCATATTCTCTGTTAGACGTAAAGAATAAAGTTGGTAATTTTCCTTTTAAATCGTGAACAATTTGACCACGCTTTGCCTCTCGAATTTTCACGGATTATCGCACGGAGTAAATACCGTTCTGTATCGCTGGTTTCAATTAGCAGAGAGTTTTATACTGTGTCGGAAATTTATCCCAAAGCATTGTGGGAGTTAAGCGTGGAAATTGCAGGACTCCTTGCTGAAATAATTGTGTCATCTCTAAATATGGGTAAGATTCGAAATGATTGGACAGTGACGAACGTTGTTGAAGAACGGATACAAGGAAAAGAGTGCGACCAACAGACTTGTGAGGTTTAAATTGCTGGTTCGCAGGTTTTTAGAGGTGGTTTTGGAAGACAGCATTTGCAGAGGCCAGAAAATATGGGGTGTCATCTGCATGATTCGTGAGGTGCAAACTGTATCTCACAAATTTGTTTCAATTTTTTTATCAAGTATACAAGAGAATTTCTGAGACAAGACAAAATAGAAATTGCTTATTTAGGCTTTAGGAAAGCGTTTGACCTAATTCTGCATGGAAGACTAATGAGTAAAGTTAGATCACATGGGGTTCACAGTAAGCCTGCCAATTGGATACAAAATTCAATTAACAACAAGAGAAAGAGTGAAGTTTTGGAGGATTGTTTGTCAGACTGGAGGCTTGTGACCAGCAGTGTTCCAAGCGGATCAGTACTGGCTGTTTGGTTTTTGACTTAAGTAAATGTTTTAGATGTCAATATGGAAGGTAGGGATCGTCAGTTTGTGGTTGACACCAACATGAGCGATATGCATATAATGAGATGATAGCAGAAATTTTTGTGTATACGCAAAGAACATTTAAAAGGCTTTTGGACAAATACATGAATAGCAAAGGATTACAATGATATGGTCAAAGTGCAGAAAAATGTGGCGAATGTGGACTGGCATTATGATCAGTATAAACCAGTTTGCACCAAGCGACCTCTTTCTGTGCTTAGAGACTTCATAACTCTCCATGGTGGTACAGTGGATCGAGAAGAAGGTTATCTAAGGTTATCTAAGATTAAAAGAGACATTGATCATTCAGGTGTATGACTAAATGAATGGCAGAGAAAGTTTAACTTGGATAAATGCAAGGTGCTGCATTTTGAATTATAAACTAATGTAGCAAATGTACAATTACAATTGAATAATGCTGCATAATATACACGTGAATAGATCACGAAATTGACTTTGAAAGTCGTGTCACATATCGACAGTCCCATTAAAAATGCTGTTCGAATGTTTCCGTCATTGCTTATTTTTTTTTGTGTGTTGGAGTTGTGACGCCATGCTGAGGTTGTACGAGATGTTGGTAAGATCTCCTCTGGGTATTGTGCCTAGTTCTGTGTCCCCTGTCATACGAAAAAGAATATTAAGCTGCAGAGCGTTCAGAAGAGAATTACCAATATGTTGGAATGAAGGAATTGAGCTGTCAGGGGAGGTTTGATAGGCTGGGACTTCTTTCAAGCATGCATAGGAGATTGATGTTTACCCTATTAATGTTTTTCAAATCGTGAGGGGTACAGATTGGCTCAACTACAATTGTGCTTTCGTTTTTTGGGGGATTTACTTACGAGTGGACATGTTTTTATGGAGAGAGGTGAAATTTTATAAAAAAAAGCATGAGGTGCGCTTTGTTTTAATTTACACGGTATGTCTCCTGTGCAAAGGAGGCAGTGCATTTGGATAAAGTTACAATGTTTAAAAGACAATTGGCTAAGTGCATAGTTAGGAAATGTTAGGAGAGATATGGAGCCATAACATGCAGTTGGATCGACGTAAGGTTCGTAACTGGTAGCATGGACTGTTTGGAACAGCGATCTTTTAAAATTATGTCTGAGTCAGTGACTCGATGTGATTGAAATTTACAGAATGATGAGAGGCCTGTACAGCCCCAATGTGGAGAAGATGTTTCATCCACTATGACACACCAGAAACAGAGAGTACAGAGTCAAAGTGAAGCGATAACAATTTGGAAATGAGACGAGGAGAAATACCTTCAACCAGAGAGTGGTGATTCTATGGAGATAGAATGGATATTATGGATTCTATGGAGTGAGAAAGGCGACAAGTCAGTGAGCAAATATGTGACACGGCAGCTCATTGGTCAGCACGGCTGCCTCGTAGCACCAGGGTCCCAGGTCGGATTCCAGCCTCGATCGATTGTTTGTGTGGAGATTGCACGTTCTCTCCGTGCCTGTGCCGCATCACATGGCAAAATCGAGATCAGCGCATGCTTCCACACACAAACACTTCATCGCTGCCCACCACCAACCAACATATCTCGACCAGCATCTTCCCCTGCCACCGCAGGATTTGGAAATCCTGAGCCCACACTGCCCCATTACCTATGTCCAAGGCACAAAAAAAGCTTTCCATATTTGTCAGAGATTTACCTACACTTCACACATGTGATTTACTGTATACGTTACTCCCGATATGGTCTCCTCTACATTGGGGAAACAGGCCACCTACGTGCAGAATGCTGGCACCAACAAATCGCACCACTGATCACTTAAATAACCCCCTCCCACTCGGCCAAGGACTTGAATGTTCTGGGCCTCCTCCATTGCCAAGTCCTAACCACTGCACACTTGTCGGGAGAACGCCTCATCTTCCACTTTATGATTATCCAACCTCACGGGATTACGGTGAATTTCAATAATTTCCTCATTTCCCCTTCCCCCACCTTATCCCAAATCCTAACTTCGAACTAGGAATCTCCCTCACGACCTGTCCTACAACGTCGAGCTTCCTTCTCACTTATCCACTCCACCATCCTCTCTGACCGATCACATCATCCCCACATTCATCCACCTATCGCAGTCTCAGCTCCCATGACCATACCCACCCCCTTCCAATTATCTTACTACTGTCTTGACTCAGAAGACTCATTCCCAGTGAAGGGCGTTTGCTCAAAACGTCAATTCCTCTCTTCCTCGTATTCTGCTTGATCAGCTGTACATTTGAAGCACTACACTCGACAGCAATGATATAACTCAATAACATTTGTTTTCAGCCCCATGCACACCAAAGACAGAATGACAAAGAGTTAAGCGATAACGCAAACGAAAACAAGACTTGCTGATTCAAAGATAATGGCCGTTGTATGGGCCTGTTAGTGCGAAGAAGCCTGAGGCTCTCTGCTGCTTCAATCACGGTCAATAAACCACTTGTCTGGGGCTACATTCTTGCACAGACCAATCATGAAACCTACAAACCTGTATATAGCTTGGTACGCTGCCCTCCCCTTCAAAGGTAACTCGCTGCCTGTGATGGGAGAGACCAACATTTCTGTCTGGAGATAACTTATGGCGAGCATGTTCATAATCAACATTGTGCTTTGCTCCAACACGCTACCCAACGGCATGGTGACGTGACACTGTCAACAATAAGCAAAGGGCGGACTGGTGGTACAGGGATGGGGAGGGGTCCATGACTAAACATTAAATAAGGGAAAGATAGAACCTCGCTCTCTGTAAGTGTAAGTGACAGCACGAGGGAGTTGTTAGGTTCCCTGGGTCGGTGATCATCACTGCTTTCTCACAGCGCTGAGGACCCAGATTCAACTTCATCGTCTGGCAATTATCTGTGTGGATTTTGCACATTCATACTGTGCTGCATGGATTTATTTTTTCTCGGCGCTCAAGGGTCCTCCGACAGTTCAAAGATGTGCAGGGTAGGGGAGTTGGCTAAGCTAAATTGTCCTTAGGTTCAGGTTTATGTAGGTTAGATGCATTTGTCTGAGGTAAATTGAGAATATTAGGATAACAGAATTGCTCTTGCTCATTTCCTCTTGGGGGCAAAGGTCCTGTTTGCACACTTCTGGGATTCCTTAAGATGGAATTCTCACGTATTCTTCGGTACAGACTAGGAGAGAGAAGTGTGCAATGCCCCCCACAAAGCAACATCTACAGAAAAAGTATCCATCATCAAATCTTTGCAGCAGAACTTGGAGAAGAAACATATGCTTTCTCAATATAAAAGTTGAGAAAAGGAATAAATTTGAAAAAGAAAACGACTTTACAGTCGTTTTTCGAAGCCATAAGCTGCAAACTCTCCAAGTTAGGCTTTCTGCAAAAGTCTTCGTACTTCCCCGTCGTGGTCATACATTCCCACGTTGGCAAAGATGCACCTTTTTCTTCCAGCTGACCACACTGCTGACTGCTGCTGCCGAACCTCAATGGTTATATTACACCTAACCACTTCACTCATCCATCGCTGTCACGAGCACATTCCGGGCTCATGCTCAGCCAATTCTGCTGCGATGCTCCGACACCACGACAGCTTTCTCGCTGCAGATTCCAGAGGTAGTCATTAATGAAGCAATGAATCTGTTGGCCGTGAACAGCCGTCTCGTGGCCGACTGACAAAGTCCTGCAGGAAAATGCAATACGACCTCCACAACCAAGTTCCAAAAGTAAACCAGTATTCTTACCACGCCTAACGCAACCAGAAACCCGATAAAACATTTTAAAAACTGACGTAATTCTATTCAAATCTTTTGATAAATTCCTCTCTGCCTCGGTCGTTAAAGTCCACCAGCCCTCTCCAAGGGCAATTAGGGCTTGTGAATAAATGCCAACATAGCCAGAGATGCCCATATTCAAAGAATGAATGTTTTAAAACACCCTTCATGATATCTGCATGACCTCAAATCCGTGCACCTCATCTTTCTCGCTTTTAACTTTTCCATATTTTCACAAAGGCTACCCACAACTTCTCGCTGCCAAAGCCATAAACTGTATAGCCTCTTCGCTAAATTCCCTCCCTCGATCTCAGATTTTCACTTTAAAATACTCCTTAAAAAACCAAGCACATTTTGTGACCTCCATTATAACTCGTTACATGACTGGTGTAAAAAGTTCGTAAAGCTACATTTATGTCATGAAATTTAATTGAATTGGCACTTTCAACATGAATTATATTTGTACATGAAAATGTTCTCTGAAATGATGATTCTGTTCCTTCAAACTGCCGCTACCTGACATATCTCCAAGTCATATATCATATTTGGCAAGTAATCCTGTTGTGCATATGTTCCCTCATTCCATTTCAAACAGGCATTGCAAATTCTAATACTTAATTCTACATGGACACCGTTTAGTCGTTGCTGCTGTCACTGTTGCTGGGTGAACTTGCCCCAGTCTCACCAAATCATTCGAACCGTCAAACCATTTGGATCAATCAGACTCCGTGGTTGTGAGATCAATTCTCACGTACCATTTTCAAATGGCATTGACCAGACAGTGTTCGAGCATCAGTCTGAGGAGAAGAATACAGAGCAGTAGCTAGGAAAAGGGACATTTCTTTTCGAAAAGATCAAGTGATGTTACTTTCTGTAATATTTATATCATTTTGTTCCTTCAGCTGCAGATTTTTGTTTGGAGTTCTGCAATTCACGTTATAGCAGCAAAATGACAGCGATGCGAAAAGGAGAGAAGTGAATTATGAAGATAGCTTCTGTGCTGAAGAGCTTCAGTTAAGAGGTGAGATGAGACACCTTGGGGTTGTATTTTCTGAGGAAGAGGGATAACATGAGGAGACATGATTAAGCAGTACAAAATAATGAGGGGTATGGACACGGTAGCCAGAAAGAAACGCTTTCCCTTGGTTGATGGCTTCATTCACCAGGGTGCCATAGATTTCAGTTAGGAGTTAAAAAGGTTTGTGTAGATGTGCGAAAAATTTTATCAGCCACCAAGTGGTGGAATCTGGACCGCAATGTCGGCAGGGGCAGGAGAGGCAGAAACCATCACAACCTTCAGAAGCATCCAGGTCAGTTTTTGATGATAAGGCATACAGGACCAAACGATGGAAAGTGGAATGAAGATAGCCAAGCAGTTGTTATTGACAAGAGCACGCACAATGAAAAGGCGCCCTACCGGTTGTACTGAGTTCTTTGGTGGTGAGTATCTTCGCCTATTCCGCGGGAATTGGAGTTTCAATTTCCTGCTGTTGAGGACCGCCTTGGGGCTTCAAGATTTGTGGAAAGATTTGTGGAGCTCATAAAAAAAAAAGAATTACCAGCCAGCGAGTGGTTGGAATGTGGAACCCACTGTCTCTAAGTGTTGGAGCGGCAGAAATTCTCATTACCTTGAGATATTAAGATGTGACTTTGTAATGCTTAAGGTATACAACGTTAAATGATGGAAATGGGATGAGGATAATCAAGCAGTTGTTTTTGACAAGAGCACGCACAGGTAGCCTGCAGGCTCAATTAGCTCTGACATCCACAACGTAAAGCATTCTCATCTGTCACTTGGAAGACCAGGGTTCATTTTCCCGCTGGGGCAGCACTGACAGTTTCAGGGTTTCAAGGTTTGTGTAAAGATTTATAGTTCCGGTGAAGGGTGCAGATGGTGTGGGTATGTTGGGTGGTTTTAGGAAATTGGTTATCAGCCCTTTTCTCTTGTATCTCGGTGACATCCTCAAGGCTGATAAGACTCTCGTGAAGGGCTGCTGTCCTATAGCGTTTCGAATTGGTTTGCTTTCCTTCCCACTTCTTTCAGTTGCCGGTTTTCGTCGTTCGTTGCATGTCCTGGTATGTGAAGTCCAGGTCAACATGTTTATTGATAGAGTCATTGGATGCGTCTCGCCATTCCCGAAATCCTCTGGCTGCCCTCTGTTTAGCTTGTCCCATTATTGCTGTTTCGACCCAGCCAAATTTGTTGCCATCATCGCTGTGCATTGCTACTGCGGAAGAGCTGGTTGTGGTGTTTAATGGATCAGCCAGAAATGCTGTGCAGCAATTGGTATTCCCACAGCTTCCTTAGCTTCCAACGCTAAGTCCACATGCCATGACCCAACGCACCACGCACTCTATCTTATATATTAAAAAAGTGCCTCGGAACAGACAGCCATACTCCTCTGACCACTCGGCTTTATGAGAGAACATAAACCGAGAACCACGTTCAGACAAAACATCAGCAGAACAATGGACCCAATACCCATCACGTGCAGGACAAACAATGTTGCACGTAGTGACTGCAGGAATCATTATGTAGGACAGACAACTCACGACACGCATTCATGAAGATCAACTTAACACTCAACACCACTGCCACCTCTCCGCAGGAGGTTCACTCATTTCATTTGAGTGTCGTTGAATCCGTGGCTGGAAGCTCGCATTATGTGACAGTCTGCAGCAATGGAGAGTGTGTTCCTGGACAAGTGCAGCAGGTTAGGAGGCACCCAAGAAGCAGGAGAATGGAGGTTTCTGGCATGAGCAAGCCATCAGGCATACACCCAAAACGTCGATTCTCCTGCGCCTCGGATGCTGCCTTACCTGATGTGTTTTGCAGCACCACACTCTCGACTCTGACTCCAGTATCTACAGTACTCACTTTCTCCTCCATCTGCAGCAGGAGTTTGTTGCTTGTGTGAAGGAACCGTTGCTATAACCGATGTAAAATTAAATTGCTGATTGAGAAATAAAACCAGGTCTGTAACCCAAAATAGGGTGTCTATTTTTTCTCACGTGCCGTTCCTGGCACGGCCTCGGTGAATGTAATTATTTTGAGATTTTGGCTGTTTAATGTGTGCTTCTGTGATCGCACAGTTGCCAGTACTCTGAGAAGCTGCTGCAGCTATCTGCGTTCGCAACCGAGATGTTATTGATGCGGTTTGATTTGTTCTTAATTTGTGCAACAGTAACACAGTGATGGATCAATTGATATTGCAAGAAGGCAGACAGGCGTGAGAAATATCGACGTTCTTGTCGTATTTGTGCAATGTTTAGTGATCACCTAGATTCAGGAGAAAAGAATGTTGAATTCTAATGCGGGCGGTGTGAAGAACAGTCAGGGAAACAAGTCACCAGCGGTGTATTTTGCAAGCCTACTCACAGGAACCACAATTCGATATACAACGTACAATAAATGAGGAAGACAGATGAAGGACGACAGTAATCATGGGTGACCTGACTTCCACTCGCCAGCTCCCACAATTCCCACTCCCAGCTTCATTGTCAACAAATTTTAGAGAGCCATACGCGTCAGCGTTGTCCATTGGAATAAGCCAAGCTTTTGTTCGTTTTCGATTAGGCTATTAGTTTCATTCCTTTTTCTTTCCTGGGAAACCACCACTTCATTGTGAGCTTTCGGAAAGGAAACCAACCTTTTTGTCAGGGAACGAGTTAGATACGAAACTTTGTTTGTGTTGTACGTACGATTCCTCTCTGTCACACGTTTCTTCTACTTTCTTTCGATTGTAATACTACTCTGCACCTCATAATCCTGATATGAAACTGCATCTTACAAGTTTTTCCCCACTCACTCGACCTATCTATATGCCTATGCAGATTCCCACGATCTCATCAGAATATGCGCTCGCACCTGTGTGTATTGTCATTAAATTTGGACTCATTTCACTTTGCCACTTGCTCCATGCTTTTAACAGAGAAATAATTGAAGCCTTGAATATACACAGTCTTGACAGGCCTCTGGTGTAAATACTTCTACATACTTGCTACCTTCGGAATGTGAGAACATCCTCCTCATCTGAGTCTTAAGTGGGTAACCCCTTCGTCTTAGATTCGGACCTCCGGTCCCGCTTTATTCTGGATATAAACCAGAGCAGATCAAACGCTTAAAGTAACTTATAATCTCACTGGCATCTTCAGTGCCAGTTCTGAATATTATTTTTTGATCTCTGGTTGAAAACACTGACCTGATTATCACATTAGTTTTGACAATGATACGTTTTCTTCAAAGGTACTTCAGTGCCTGTGACCGAAGAGGTGCCGAAAAGCGCTATAAAAATAAAAGGACGTCTTTATTGCTCGACCTCTGCCGTATTATTATTCTCTCTGCTCATGAAAATGGATCCCTCCCATTCACTCTATCTCTCATCAATACCGAGCATCTTTCCTTCACTGTTCATTTTAAATGATTTTCTGTTGGATGAGTTATCCCTGTAACCCCGGAAGAACCGTAAAAACAATTCGACATTTTATCTGGTATGCTGATTTGTTGACAAGCAGGAAACATGCGTTCTGATCCAGAAACGGACTTGAATCTAAACGTTCGCTCCGTTCTTCTATCCATAATTAATAACGAACGCATGGGGTATGTGTACTTTTCACTGAGTTTATTGTGTTTGTCATTGAACTCCTTCTCTCCCTCGTCTTCTGGTCAGTTGTCCTGGTCAGAGGCAGCAGTTCCTCCTGACAATCAACTCGCCCATCGACAACGTTTTCTCCCACATCATTATAAACGTCCCCAAGAAATCTCCCATTAAACTTCTTTGCTCCAAACAAAACATCGCCAGAGTCTGGAATCACTCCACATTTGAGATTTTATTTATCTCAGGAGATGGTGCGAGGCAAAGGATTGTGAAGAGATTCTGGGATAATTTTGCCAATTGGCAGGTGAGAAAACTTTCAAGAAGCAAAACAGAAATCCCAGTCTTGAGCTTTGTGAACCTTTAGATATTCCTTGGGAAGTGGATTCAGAGCTAATTAAGGACGATTGCCAATATGGGAGGAGCAGACTAAAGCTTGCATTCGGGGGTGATTGACACCTTTGGTTATCAGTCTCTGTGGCGATGCTAGTCAGTGCTTTCGGCTCTTCACTGGCAGGTTGCTGGTCTACCATGACCATGGAACAGAGCGAGAGATGTTCTCACACCATCCTTTGTTTTGGCTGCACGGTTCCGGGTTTTTAACCGTGGTCAGTAATATGGTCCTCGTAAGTCTCGAAGGGAGAAGGTCGCGCTTTTAGGAGAGCTGGTTCCCAGTGACATGGATGGGTCTGCAAAGCGTGTAATCAGACTGTTCCCATTTTCCCAGGATCCATTATGGAAAAGTCAAACCAATTGAGGACAATTGTCATTCTCCGAAGGGCAGGCAATAACTTGAATTCACTAACAGTCGAACTTATGAGATACTGTGCGGTGCCTTCTACAAGGTACTCCCCAGTCTCTGTGGAACAATTAATTCTCTCGTTCTGCTGTTTGCCGAGAGGGCCTACCCATGCATGGAGCAGTCGCTGTTCATATCCATCCGAATCAGTTGCTGTGCAGTTTCGGGTTTTTAATAGGGTCAGGGATATGTACCCAAAGAGTAAATTTATCCAGTGAGAAACAACAAATGCGTTTCTGTATTTCTTAGTGGACAGTAAAGGGTTGTGGATGCTCGGAATCTAAAATAAAAACAGAAACTACTCAAAGTATTCAGCAGATTTGGCAGTACCTGTGAGAGAAAACAGAGTCCTGAGAAACTCCTAAAGAAGCTCTGAATCGTTGTCTCTGTTTGTCTCTCCCAAGATGCTGTCAGACCTACTTATTTTCTCCTGAAATGTCTGGCTATTTTAACTATAGAGATTGAATTACCCAGACAAAACATGTCCTGACATTTAACCCTGTCGAAGCCATGGTGATTGAATTCAAACAAATTGAACAATGTTTGCCTCTCGCTCGGCTCCACAGGGAGGGAGAACTTAAAACCACTTTAGTACCGTACTTCTGCAATAGTGGCCTGTTGATTGAGGCGATGGGCTTTAAATTCACTCTGAATTGCTCGTGCAGTTAAGCATTTTGCTGACTTTGATTGAGAGCCGAGAGTGAAATAGAAGAGTACTTGTGCTCTGCCTTCTTGTTTGAATGTCAATCCGCAGGATGAGGTTAAAAAAACATATAACACAGTTAAGGAAGGTTAGAATCTGCAACCAACCGTCTGTCAGCATGGAAAAGGCAGAAACCTCCAGTGCAGGTAAGACCCATTTAGTTGTACACTTTCATTACTTCATTCGTTTGCGATTCTGAGCCAAGTGCTGCCAAATGAAATGAGAACAGTTCACGGGATTGTCTTGGACTCGTGCAGACTTAGTGGACCAAATGGTATTTTCTGTGATCGATACGTCCATAACCAGCTGCGAGGAACTCAGTTAGAGAAATAACAGTTAGAAAAATTGTTTGCAAAATGTCCCTCGGCGAGTAAAGTGTCGAATCCCTGATCTTTCAGTCAGTCACGGTATTCATTGGGCATTTCAATTGATAATAACTGGTACAGTGCATATTTGTGGAATCAGTCTATGGGATAATCAGGGCGATGAGACCGTGGTGTCTCATTTCCCAGTCGTGAGCAAGCCCTTACAGATTACATTACCTGGCTCTGCTTTTGAAATAAAGATTACTTTCTCGATGTGCCTGTGCTTGTATCAAACAGCTCATTGACCTAGGGACTGGAAGTTCAGAGGAAGCTGGAAGTGTGACCGGAACAGAAACAGATCGAGACGAGACGTGAAAGTGTTTATCGTTTGCCGTGTGTCAGTTGTTTTTAGTGAGGAGTGGCTGCTGGGCGCTATCCTGTCAAATCCTAGGAGACACAGGGCTTGTTTAGGTGGAATTTGTGTTATTGAGAAGCGTGTGGAACTATTTCAGTTCAGTATCCATTTCATATCGCGGCTCACCTCAACGGTACACATTGTCTGGAGAAGTTGCATGTATTCCACTTAAAGCCGTCTTTCTCCGGAGAAACTTGCGGATGCAAAGCGCATGGAGTGGGTATAAAGCGAAGGCCTCTTTCATTGGCGGGGAATGTGCCTGTGTGTCTTCCTCTGTATGTGAACATGAGAATACGTTCCTCAAGGTCTTATAATGCAGTGTGACAATGCCAACCATTATTGTATCATTTAAGATCACAGAGAGAATCTGATTGACATTTTGCCTGGAAACATCAGAACACTCAAAGTTGTGGTCCATATGGTGCAAACTTGGACGATAATAGATGGTCATCTAATAACTTGCGCTGCACGATGGACGAATGGTCCTTCACTCCCCACCGACCGCGCTTTTCAAACTCGAGGATAGAGAGACACTAACCTGATGAGAATATCTCATCACAATCTTACATAACGTTTTTAATTGTCCATTCTATGACCAATTTTGCAAACTTCCTTACCATGCTTTCTGAATTCCCACCTAAATCATTTATTTAAATGAAAAAAAAATGTAAGTGAGCTCAGCACCAATCCCTGTGGGACACCATTGGGAACAGTCCTCCAATCTGAAAATTACCCTCCACCAACATTTTCAGCCTCCTGTGTTGCACTAATTTTATATCTGATTGGAAAGCTCATCTTGAGCTCTATGTGATCTAACTTTATGAATTAGCGAATCGACGTTTCGGGCATAAGCACTTCTTCAGGAGGGCTGAAGAAGGGCTTATGCCCGAAACGTCGATTCTCCTGTTCCTTGGATGCTGGCTGACCTGCTGCGCTTTTTCAGCAACACATTTTCAGCTCTGATCTCCAGCATCTGCAGTCCTCACTTTCTCCACAACGTTATGAATTAGTCAACCATGTGGAACCTTGTAAACCTTATTAAAGTCCAAGTGAGCAATGTCTCTCACTTTATCCTCATCAATCTTCTTGTTTACTCACTCAAAAACTCAATCATGTTTGTTAAAAAAAGACATTTGGTTATCCCGATTCACTCCTTGTATCTCAAAATACATATAAGTTCTTTCATTTAGTAGTTGCATCCAACAACTTACCTACAACAATTGTCACACACACAGGTCTATTATTCCCAGGCATCTACATGTATACCTTTCTAAACAAAGACTGCAAGACATTAGTACTCACCACTGAGTGAGCCATTATAAACCTCCTGTCCACCACTCATATCACATCATGACTTAGATATGGGCACACAAACTGCTCCCAATGTTCCACCTGCATCTGTTCAGAGCCTCTTATTGTTTGAGGCGTACACTCCTTCACATATTTTCTAACTCGCTTGAACTGAACGCACACACTGAATTTCCCTTCCTAAACCCCAACTGAAACTGCATGTTAAACATAGGAGAAAATTGAACTGGATCTCGCAAGTGCCATTTCCTTTCAAATCTATGAATTCTTTCCGCTTTCAGAAAATTCTCTACGCCTCTACTGTTTCCACCAAATATATGACCTCACACCTTTCCACATTGTATTGCAACTACAACTATTTTAACGAAGCACTCAGCCTGTTCAAGTCATTCTGCAGCATGCCCGCTTCATCAATAAGATCTATCCTTCCACCTGTCCTTGTGTCTTCTTCAAATGGAGCAACAACACCCTCCATTCCTTTAACTGGATCATTCATACGTCACGTGAATATCCGTGGGTCCAACAATGAATCCTGCTGAACTCCACTAGTCATGGGTTGCCATCCGGGAAAAGACCACTTTACTCAACAGTCTGCCTTCTGCCAGGCAGCAACGCATATATCCATGGTCTATTATTTAGCAGTTTACCATGCTGCACGTTGACAAATGCTTGTTGGAAATTCAATCTCGTCACCTCCACATGGTAGACTTCGTCTAACTTGCTCATTACCTACTCAAAGAATTCTAATATATTTGTCAGACATGATTTCCCCTTGAGAACCTGTGCTGATGTTTCACATACTCTGTAATCCCGTCCTTCCAATGACCTTTGAAAGTATATTTAACACAGAGCTGATTTATTTGAGTGTTATTCAGAATATTAAAACTTTGCTTTCAGACCTGAATGTGATGAATAACAATGTTCAATCGCTGTTGAGGTGTGAAAACTCTGCTCTGTTTCAGCAGGAGCGATGAGTTTAATGGAAAATTATCCATTTACTGTGAAATTAATTACCCATTTACTGTGAAATTTAAAGAGAAGAAGTCAATTTTAAAGCAATGCTGTGCCGAGCTTTACAAACGATGCTTTGATGAGCGTTTGCAGTTAGCTTTTCTCTGATGAATTCTGTAAACATTCAACGCGACCTTGCAATAGTCGAACTCAGTGAAAGCTGAATAACTGTTATGTCTTGGACCAGGGGATCAGAGGATAAAACTTGAGTTTCTCCAGTCTCTGCTCTTGAGAGTGTGATAAGGAAAGCTATAAGGAAGGCGTCTGTTTAATTTTTAGGTACTCATTGTACTGAGGAATTTGACTTCGTGTAATGAGTCAACCTTGCAAGATTTTCAATACAGACCTTTGAATTGCTCTTGCTAATTATTGAGTCAAGTCGATTTAATTTTCACGACAGTAAACTTGAGGGCTCTTCCAGGATACCAAGACTGGGTGAGATTCTGAAGATTCCCAGAAGGTGCAGTCACCAGCGCCTTGAAGGTCTTTCACTTCATCTCGACCGCTGAATTGGCCCTTCTGCGTGAGAGGACTGGGAATCTGGGAATCACCTCGCGCCGGGGTTTCAAATCAAATACGGTCGGGGTAAGAGTCGTGGGTTAATTAATCCTGCATGGAGACTCATTCTCTTCGAATAAATACAGTTAGAAAAGGCTTCAGTGATCTCTCGCGTGGTATTCCAGTAAAACCGAAAGGGAAGGGGCTTGCCGTCTCAAGAGTGTTTAGGAGTCAGCAACGTTAACGATGGGTTTAGATTTGGAACCACCACTGGCTGAGTTGTACTCTCCAAATACTAACCGGGTACATGGTTTCTTGATATACGAAAACCAAGGCATTGCGGCAGACACGCCTAATGCGAGATGGGACCTCTGGAGCTAAAAGCAAGTCAAAGGGGAAAGATAACGGTACCACAAGAGCGAGCGAGCGAGAGAGCTGAACACTTTTCGAGTTTCACTCAAAAAGGACTTCGGCAAGAGCAAACAAAGGGAGAACACACAGGGCTTGGAATGGCCAACCAAAAATGCAATACACGCTAAATAATCATGCCCCAGATTTCTGTATAGCAGTTAGAATTGTGGATTAACGAATGTGGTTTTCCGAAAGGAGGAAATTTTCGTAAAAGGCAGCTGGAAATATTGTGGACGAGATTGGAGGAGAGAGAGAAGGAGAAAAGGAAGTGAACAATAGAACCTGTGAATAGGAGTGCTTATAACATGTGGAATCTGATATCAGGGAAGGGAAATCTCAAGCGAAAGATCGATCGAATACACATGCAAATACCAGCACACATGCAGACGCGCGCAGCAAAAAATCTAACGAAGCTCTACGGTGTCTTAACTTCCGTTCCAGATCCTGACCTGAATGAATGCCCTCCGAGACCTGCAACCCAGTCCCCACCCCACGAGATCCGCCTGGCAAAAGTTCCACGTCAGCGGCCACCGCCTCAGCGCCTGCTGGATTACCGGTAGTATCTCGTACCCCCAACAGATTGAACCAAGTAGGCCAAGAGAAGTATAACTGGCTAGCCGTAAATGTCGATGCCAGAGGAGCCAACACGCAATTAGAAGAGAACGGAGACTTTAATGCTTTTCTGGCAGCGCTGGCAACCGCCTGCATGGAGGCATTCCCAATGCCAATGGACATGACCAAAATAGCAATGTGTAAACAACGGGAAGGTGAAACCGTGTCCCAGCACCTTACGAGCCTCACTGAAGTCCATAATGTCCAGAGTTGACTGACCAACTGAAGACATAACAGCAGCAGAATTCACGCCGTATGAAGCACACCAGAAGAACAGCTTCATCAATGGAATGAACGATGAAATAGCCAAAAAGATGGTCACCCAGCCGTTGGAGCAAGGTGCTGCAGAAAAAGAGGTCGTGGAAGATGCGCTGGCAGAGGTAGGTCTGGAGGGTGCTTTGTTTGCGGAGCAATGGACCACTGGGCGAGGCAATGCCCTCACACACAGTCCCAATCGGCCCTGAAGGCTGAGTGTTAGGGTGACTGACAGAGGAAGGCTGAGGTGGATGTGGGCAGCCCACAATTTAAAGGTAAGCCTCTTTCCTTTATGCAAGACAATGAAGACTCGCTTATGCTAATCTCTTCTACTAACCCTACGGGCACTGAAACATGTCCCACCTCTACGTTGAGCGCTGAGATTGCGAAGTGTGGACAGTCTGTCAAATATCACTATGATGCGTTCAAGTCCATGCTCACCTCTATGTTATATGTGGAAGGAACATCAGCTACCTTTTTGGTAGATAAAGGGACAACATACTAAGTCCTTACATTAAGCCAGTTTAGATAATCACGCACAAATAAAGATGAGTGAAAGGTTCGTGAAAACAATGGGTGCATCAGGAGTCGTGGTGCAATACAGATTTTCCGCGACCCTATTTTGTGGACCTACTAATGGGGAAACTTTCCAATTCTCCTTCTTGTTATCGGAATTTAGTCCTTTAAATCTGATGGCTCGGGATCTCAGAGTGAGACGTTTGGACTTGCTTTTTACTCCGACGGGCTTGCTGGCAATTCAAAGGGATGATTTGCCAGTGCTGTAAAATATGACCCACGACGCTTGATCTATGTCTATGAGTGGCGATTAGGCCAGAGAGCAATAAGTTTAGCGAGTGATTCTCTCACCCTGGAAGCACGCAACAATGTTAATCCTATTAACACCGATTTTCTTGCTGCAGATATGTTGCACTGCACAGCACACATACACCATGACGGCCCTGACGAACCATATTAGAAGGAGTGCTTCAGGAGATTGGTTAGACCAAAGCAATTGTTATTGTGCGATTTTGATTGGAGTGATCACAAATGTGCAGTCAGTGTAAATTCATCTCAGGAATCTGTAACAGCAAATAGACCCTATCTTTTTGATGTGAAAGGCTCAGCTCCTCACGTGTCACTGGCGATGGCGTCCAGTGACAGTTGGCAGGATTTTGTATCATGTGAGCTAAAGGCACAAAGAACGAAACGTTGAGTCTAGAGGGATGATGTGGGTATCTGGTTCAAAGCAGATATGCGAACATAAAGAAGAAACTAAATTGGCTCTCCCAGGCAGATAGGACCGTCCAGGTAACCCCCACGAGCCCTGAAAAGGCTAGGGGGATAGTCTGCCGTTTCCTAAGATATGAGTCTCATACCAAAGATTAAAAATGGTCCCTACTGAGTTGAGGGCAAAGGGCAAGCATGATGTGGGGCTCATATGGGGCTGTAAGTCCATAAGGATAACCCCACAGTTCTGAGTATCGTCCTTGCAGAGTACAATGCCGGTTAAAACGTGAAGCCACAGAAGGAATTACTCCAGACTTTGAATCCCTCCTAAAGGTTGGATTGATAATCCCCTGTGAAAACTCACCGGCGAATACCCCGATTTTTCTGGTCAAAAGGCAAACATTTCCGGTGAAGCAGAGGAATGGAGCTTTGTTCGAGACCTGCAGGCAGTCAACAGCGCTATTGTTCCGTGTGCCCCAAATGCTCCTAACCCCAATACTATATCTGAACAAGGCTAGGCTGTTGGTCAAGACAGAGTTCAAGCAATCCAGCAAATTTCAAAGCATCACACAAAGAAACAATTGCTATCATTTATGGGCATCTGCTCCTACTGTAGAATGTTTATCCAACATTACACAACCCTTGAGGTGCCCCTAAGTGACATAACCCATGGTAAAGGTATGCAAAGCCAGAGTCCGTTGCAGTAGACCCCAGAGGCCGAGAGTGCCTTTGCTGAAGTAAAAGAGGCACTATAAACTACACCAACACAGGGGTTTCCGAATCCAAACAAGCCTTTGTACAAACGGTGGATGAGAAGCGTGGCTGCATGACATCTGTGCTGTTGCAGGATCAGGGGGGAAGATTGAGGCCGCTGGCATATTTTTCAGCTAAACTAGACCCCGTAGCGGCGGGATTGCCTAACAGACTGCGAGCCATGGCCGCAGCTGAAAAGGCTATTTCAGCTTTCATGGATATAGTCGGCTATGGTGAATTAACCCTTCTGGTTCGACATACAGTATCCTTTCTGCTTTCAGAGCAAAAGACATGTCAACAACAGGTTTGCTCAGATATAATACTGTGTTATTGGTAATGTCTAACATTACAATAATCAAAGTAAAATCCTTAACACTGCTAGCCTTCTCCCCACAGAAGGAGAAGGAGACCCACATAATTGTGTCGCTGTAACTAATGATATTTGTCGCCCTAGGCCCGATTTGCAGAATTCACCACTTCAGAATTCAGATATGGAGTTTTTGTAGTCAGGTCAGCATTCAGGGGCAAGGAGACAGGCCAGAATTGTGTTGGGTATGCTGTAGTGACTACCTACGAGGTAGTCAAAGCGGGATCACTCACTTCTCATCTGTCAGCGCAATCAGCAGAGCTGCATTGCCTTGACTGAGGCATGTAAATTGGCTAAGGGAAAGACAGTGCATAGTTATACCGTTAGCAGTTATGCTTTCGGGGTTGTACGCGATCTTGGAACTCTGTGGAAACACAGGGGCTTCTTGACCGATACTGGAAAACCCATCACACGCCGTGGCCTGATTTCTGACCTCCTGGAAGTGGTCTTGTTGCCAAAATCAATCGTTATGTGTAAGTATAAAGCCCACACATAAAATAATCATTTTATTCATCAAAGCAATGCAAGGACAAACTCGGCAGCGAAAACAGCAGCCCAGCAGCCAATAAGTGTGCAGATTAACATGTGCATGACAAACATTTGTACCCCAACAGCAGATGTACGGGAGTTACAGTCACAGGCCACACCAGAAGAAAAGTGTGATTGGACGAAGGCAGGATGCAGTGTGAGGGAAGGAGTGTGTTGTGGTCCTAATGATAAACCCTGTCTACCACGATCATTATTTCCATTCTATGCCACACTGACACACGGTAAGGACCATGTGTCAAAAGGGGGGATGTACGACAGTATTTCAGCACACTGGTACACTAAGGGATTTACTCATTTCTCCAAGAAATATGGTGAGCGTTGTGTTATCTGTGCCACTAATAATGTGGGGAGGGGAATACAGATGATTCAGGCAGCAGACTCCGAACCCCAAAAAACCTTTTGAACATTTACAATTGGATTTCATGGAACTAACGCCCAGTGAAGGGAAAATGTATTGTCTCCTAATAGTTGATATATTTCCCAAATGGTTGGAAGCGTTCCCCACGTCTAAACAGGATGCCAGTGTAAAAGACAAAGCTTTGCTAACTGAGATGATTCCGAGATGGGGCTAACCTGAAAGGATCAGTAGTGACAATGGGACACCATTTGTTAATAATGCCTTACAGCAGGTAAGTGATTACGTGTGAATAAACATGAGACAACACTGTGCCTACCACCCAGCGATAGGTGAGGCAGTGGAAAGAGAAAATGCTCCTCCAAACAATAAATTGACAAAATGTTGTGAGGAACGAGGGGTGACATGGGCAAAGGCACTTACAATTGTACTAATGTATATGAGATCTAGGATAAGAGGAAGAGCTAATCTTAGCCCGTTTGTGATTTTGTTGGTCAACCGCCCAATACAGAAATTGGCCCAAGACCTAAGGTAAGACAGATAACAGGCCACTGTGAGGATGTGATGTTGTGCTACTGTATAAAACTCTCTACATTTTTTATCTCAAATACAGAATCTAGTGAAAGCAGCATTACACCGACCAGCAAGAGGAAAGTGCCATGATCTAGAACCGGGAGATTGGATAGTGGTGAAATACTTCGGGGCAAAGACTGGAAGACGAAGAGGTGTCTTGGACCATTTCAAGTGCTCGTTGCAACACAGACAACAGTTAAGATCGCAGAAAGAACCACGTGGACACAAGACGGCCATTGCAAGCATGTAGCTGGTCCTGAGTAGATGTCAGACAGCACTGGAACCAATTAAGTACAAGTAGTGATAAGAAGCCTCATACGAATATGGGGCTGCCCCATCTCACACATTTAGCACGCGCCCTTGTAGGACTATTAATAATGGCAGGGGCATTGCGTGGACCCCACCCTACCATGGCCATGACGAACGGGACGTGTGAACATGGGCTCTGTACCGGTCACACCAGAGCAAGTGACAATCCCACCACAAAGCTGTGTATCGAGTAGGTGGCGTCTGAGGAATAGGCCTGGTGTTTCCGAAACATTTTCTGATGTATAGCTTTTCTGGCTCTTTGTTTTAATTGTTGCTGCAGTTTTCCTTGTTGTCATAAAATGACAAAAAGATGGAAGCTTAAAGGAAAATTATCTATTTACTGTGAAAGTAATTATCCATTTACTGTGAAATATAAAGAGAATGAGCCAATTTTAAATCAAAGCTGTGCTAAGCTTTGCAAACGATGCTTTGATGAAGGTTTGCAGTTAACTTATCTCTGTTTGAAATCTGTAAACATTCAACTCGACCTTGCAATCGTCGAACTCACCGAAAGCTGAATAACTGTTATGTCTAGGACCAGAGGTTGAGAGGATAACAACTTGAGTTTCCCCAGTCTCTGACCTTGAGAGTGTGATAAGGAATGCTATAAAGGCAGACGTCCATGTACTTTTTCGGTACTCATTGCATTGAGGCATCTGACTTAGTGTAATGAGTCAATCTTGCAAGATTTAAATAAAGAGCCTTGCTCTCTCTTGCTAATTATTGAGTCAAGTCGTTTTAAATTCCACCACAGTGAGTCAGTGAATTCATTCCCTCAGTGGGATCCCTCTACTGTCTCAGCAGAATCGATGAGTGAGTTTTTTGTTTTTCTCACTTGGAGTAGGTAAATGCTTTCTGCCCACTGCAATCTAGCTGGTGTACAGAGAGTTGAGATGATCGCTTGAAACTATTCCTGGAATAAATACACTTGAAACGTCTCTCACATTGCGAAAATGTCGATGGGACATCAGTTCTACAGAGACTGGAGAGCACATCCCACATACTATATATTTGATAGGTCTCTCCTCAATGAGAAGACGTTCATGATAAACTTTCCCCAGGAAATTTATAGTGATTAATGTCTTTCCTTCGTGTGAACACATTGATGACACGTTAGTCTCCAGGAACTTGTGGAGCACTTCCGCAGTGAGGACATTTAGAAAGACCTGTTAATACTTTCAACAAGGTGATCGGCCATCCGGTAGCTTGGACTTTTATAGCATGTCTCACAGATTTGGAACTGAAGATATCTCTCTTCCGGGTGAGCACGTGGATCAGACTTCAGGTCTCTAGAATTCTTAAAGGTCTCTCATTCCTGTGAGAATATTTCTCAGAGTGGAAGCACATCGAGGTTTGAAGCACAAAGACTGGAATGATAAAATGTTACTCATTAGTATGAGCGTGATGTTCGGTTATCCAATCGCTGGATGTTTAAAAGCATTTTTCCACAGTCCAGACATTGAAATAGTTTCTCCTCATTTTGATTGAGCAGGAGTCGCAGCAGGTCAGAGACAGAGTGAATCCCTTCCCACACTCTGAGCTGGTGAATGGCTTGTTCCTGGTATCATTGCGTCCATGGAAATTCAGCTCAGATAAGAAAATAAATCCCCACATTTCCACAGTTTTTCCTCAGTATGACTGCAAATGTGATTTGTGAGCTCTGATGATGGGTAGAAACCTTGTACACACATACAATAAGTTAATGATTTCTCTCCCACCAGAACCAGAGATTTTTTTTTCTTTCATGTTCAAAACCTAATCAAGTTGCATTTGTGATAAAATGCGCAACTTCTTCAGATCACGGCGGAGAGGTTGGTTTGTAAATGTTCCCCTTCTCATATTCTTCGAAATTGTTGTTGTCCAAAAATGAGAGTGGGAAAGCGTCTTTGATAAGACTCTGGATTCTGTCTGAAGATATGGTCTGAGTGTAAGAGAGTTTTGACGCTAAGAATGTGACCAGGATTTTATCAGAATCTTTCATGCACACAATGTCCAACACAGACAACGGCAAGGCCTGCAGGTGGATATAAAGACGACCACATCCCTGTTACCACCAGGTCAAACGCTGTCCTGACTTGTCTGACATCCAGTTGTGTGGGAGCAGACATTTCTTACAATTGAATCATGACAGAACTGAGGCCTCTGTCTTCAGTGTTTCCAGCATCTCCAGTTATTGTTTTTACCTCTGTCTTCAGCCCCTAACTCAAAATCCACTGCCTTGGTACTGAGTCAAAAGTGTGATGTTGGAAAAGCACAGCACAACAGGCAACGTCCAAGGAGTATGTGCATTGACGTTTCGGGCAAGAGCCTTCATATGAAAGATGCTTGTGAACCAAGGGGGCAAAGAGCCAAATACAAGGGGATGGGGCTGGGACAAGGTATCTGAGAGTGTGATAGGTGAAAGGAGTTGGTGATAATGGTGATAGGTCATAGAGCAGAGTGGAGCGGATAGGTGGGAAGGAAGATGGTCAGACAGGACAGTACATGTCATAGATGGATGGGTTTGTATTGAGAGCGGAGTTGCGGCAAATGGATGAGATGAGCTGGAAGGCATCATCGCACATGTGCAAGGAGAAGATTCCTCGCCACTGACTCAATCTTCTCCATGGCAATTATCTGAGTCTGAAAGAGACACGTCATAAAAAAAGTGGCTTTCTTCACCTCGTGATGTGTTTTCAAACACATATCTCCATCATCACCATGTCAGCCAACTTGCACCACATAAACATCATAAACTCTTCCACGTCTCCATTTGTTTGGATGAAACCGTGGCAATACACTTCAATCCGTCCTCTCAAATTCCCTCTCTGGTCTGTCTATTTCCCTCTGTTAAAACAAATTTAATGGTATCTGACTTGAGTCTCATTCGTTGGTTAATTTGAGATTAAAACTTTGCAGGGAAAGTCTCATTGAAGTGAACACTTCAGACGTCAGGCTGCGGACCAAGTACTGGAAACTGGAAATGAGAATGGAAGACTGTTTGGTGATTGACATTGGCATAATGCATTATTCTGTTCTGTAAAAGTTCGATGTCACGATCATTTTTTTTAGAAGACACTTTTCTCCGCAGGAAACATAAAGCTATGCTGTAAAGATAAGACGAAATTGCACATACCGTCCTAAATGTCAACTCGTGATTATGATTCAGCTCTTTCCACGCTATTGTTTGAAATCATTGCGTGGTCTGGGAATCAGGATTTATTGTTTCTGATAAGGACAACAACAAAAGCAGAGCATCTCTGACAGTGATTTCGTTTCACATGCATCCGCATGTGCCTTGCAATATGACTGCAGGGCCGCAAGCTGGCTCACTGGTTAGCACTGCTGCCTCACAGTGCAAGAGCCATGGTTTGACTCCAAATGGGTCGACTGTCAGTAAGGTGCCTTATTCAGGAACAAATGAAGAGTAATAGGGTAAGGAACTGTTCTGTGAGGGTTTATCACTGGAGGGTCAGTGTGAATTTGTTGCATCGAATGTCCAGTTTCTCAACTGTAGGCATTCTGTGATCGCTTACTGTGTTGATTTAGCACATGTTCAGAGAGGGGAGAAAAGTGAGGAAAAACTGTCATTACCCAGTGAGGGATTGATCCATTGTGTTACAACCAACCGATCCACCTGTGACTGAACTAGCTCCCATCTTCCTTACACTGGTAATGACAGTATACACCATTCGAGCGGGTTTTCATGTGTTGCTTTGGACCAGCATCCTTTATCAAATGAACTTTACTGGAATATAAAGAGATGATAAAACACACGGGTGGCGATGACAGGAATCAAAATATGTCAGGAAGAATGGACAGCGTTTACATGGAAACAAAAAAAATGAAAAGTAAGTTAACGAGGCACTGGGGAATAACGCTATTCGAAAACACAAGGCGGAGTTTATTGGGATGGTGGAAGAGACGAACAGATCATGTGGTGTTAAACCAGGTAAAACTGAGTTGTGTCCATATGGAAATTTTCCAGATGATGTATATTTGGTGAGAGTAAACAGGAGGGAAATTCCCTCATTCAGATGGACCTGTAACTGGTCTTTCTAACATCAAAACTAATGAAGAATGACAATGAAAATTTTGGAGCTCGGTGTTTTTTTTTCATTGTACAGTCACGGAAATCGAAAATGATTATTTTTTTCAGGAAAAACGTTTCAGAAGCTGATTCTAAAATATTTGTAAAGACGCGTGCAGCCACCCAATGAGTGTATTTCACTGGGCGGCCGGGATGTGTACACGTTGGGTGCACACTCTCTAATTGGTTAGCGTTAAGTGGAAAGAAACCACATAACACCTGCAACCGAGTCAGACGAATATTCGAAAGAGCTGCTTGTGAGGAAAGGTTTAACAACTTGTTGTATGTGAACTTCGATAAATTGTAACATTACTGAGCTGTTTGTGTCTGCAGGAAATGCAGTCAGATCCTGATCCTCACCGAACGAGTTAGGGAACTGGAACTGGAGCTGGATGAACTGAGGATTATTCAAGAGGCTGAGAGGGTGATCGATAGAAGCTGCAGGGACATAGTTACGCCAGAGAACAGAGGTAGCTGGGTAACAGTTAGAGGTGGGAAGGGGAAGAAACAGGCAGTGCAGGGTTCCCCTGTGGTCGTTCCCCTAAAAAATAAGTATGCAGCTTTGGAAACTGTTGGGGGGGACAGCCTTGCAGGTGTAAGCTGCAGTGAAGGGGTCTGTGGCTCTGAGATTCAGAAGGGAAAGGGGGAGAAGAGGAGAGCGCTAGTTATAGGGGACTCTCTAGTTAGAGGGACGGACAGGCGGTTCTGTGGACATGAGCGAGACTCTCGGCTGGTTTGTTGCCTCCCGGGTGCTAGGGTCCGAGACGTCTCGGACCGTGTCTTCAGAATCCTTAAGGGGGAGGGTGTGCAGCCAGAAGTCGTGGTACACATTGGCACCAACGACATAGGTAGGAAGAGGGGTGGGGAGGTCATTCAAGAGCTCAAGGAGTTAGGCTGGAAGCTAAAAGCTAGGACAGACAGAGTCGTCATCTCCGGGTTGTTGCCGGTGCCACGTGACAGAGAGGCAAAGAATAGGGAGAGAGTGCAGTTGAACACGTGGCTGCAAGGATGGTGTAGGAGGGAGGGCTTCAGATATTTGGACAATTGGACTGCATTCTGGGGAAGGTGGGACCTGTATAAACAGGACGGGTTGCACCTGAACCAGAAGGGCACCAATATCCTGGGGGGTAGGTTTGCTAGCACTCTTCGGGGGGGTTTAAACTAATTTGGCAGGGGGATGGGATCCGGACTTGTAGTCCAGCAAGTAAGCTAGCTGTGTGTCAGGATGTCCAAGACTGTAGGGAGGCTGTGGAGAAGGTAGCACTGACAGGGACTACTTGCGGACACAGAGATGGGCTCAAGTGCGTATACTTCAATGCAAGGAGTATCAGAAATAAGGTGGGTGAACTTAAGGCGTGGATCGGTACCTGGGACTACGATGTTGTGGCCATCACGGAAACATGGATAGATGAGGGACAGGAATGGCTGTTGGAGGTTCCTGGTTACAGATGTTTCAGTAAGATTAGGGAGGGTGGTAAAAAAGGAGGGGGGGTGGCATTGCTAATTAGAAATGGTATAACGGCTGCAGAAAGGAAGTTTGAGGGGGATCTGCCTCTGGAGGTAGTATGGGCTGAAGTCAGAAATAGGAAAGGTGCAGTCACCTTGTTGGGTGTTTATTATAGGCCCCCCAATAGCAGCAGAGATGTGGAGAAACAGATTGGGAAACAGATTTTGGAAAGGTGCAGAAGCCACAGGGTCGTAGTCATGGGCGACTTCAACTTCCCAAATATTGATTGGAAGCTCTTTCGATCAAGTGGATTGGATGGGGCGGTGTTTGTGCAGTGTGTCCAGGAAGCTTTTCTAACGCAGTATGTAGATTGTCCAACCAGAGGGGAGGCCATATTGGATTTGGTACTCGGTAACGAACCGGGACAAGTGGTGGGCTTGTTGGTGGGTGAACATTTTGGTGATGGCGACCACAATTCTGTGACTTTCACCTTGGTTATGGAGAGAGATAGGTGCGCACAACAAGGTAGATTTTACAATTGGGGGAAGGGAAATTACGATGCTGTAAGACAGGATTTGAGGAGCATACGTTGGGAGCATAGGCTGTTAGGGAAGGATGTGGTGGAAATGTGGGACTTTTTCAAGGAGCAGATACGACGTGTCCTTGATATGTATGTACCGATCAGGCAGGAAAGAAATGGTCGTGTGAGGGAGCCTTGGTTGACGAGGGAGGTTGAATGTCTAGTAAAGAGGAAGAAGGAGGCTTACATAAGGTTGAGGAAACAAGGTTCAGACAGAGCAGTGGAGGGATACAGGATAGCCAGAAGGGACCTGAAGAAAGGGATTAGGAGAGCTAAGAGAGGGCATGAAAAATCCCTGGCGGATAGGATCAAGGATAACCCCAAGGCATTCTATGCATATGTGAGAAACCTGAGAATGACGAGAACGAGGGTAGGTCCGATCAAGGACAGTGGTGGGAGACTGTGTATTGAGTCGGAAGAGATAGGAGAGGTCTTGAACAAGTACTTCTCTTCAGTATTTACGAACGAGAGGGACCGTATTGTTGAAGAGGAGAGTGTGAAACGGACTGATAAGCTAGAAGAGATACCTGTTAGGAAGGAAGATGTGTTGGACATTTTGAACAACTTGAGGATAGACAAGTCCCCCGGGCCTGACGGGATATATCCTAGGATTATGTGGGAAGCAAGAGAGGAAATTGCAGTACCGTTGGCAATGATCTTCTCGTCTTCACTGGCAACTGGGGTGGTACCAGGGGACTGGAGAGTAGCGAATGTTGTGCCCCTGTTCAAAAAAGGGAATAGGGATAACCCCGGGAATTACAGGCCAGTTAGTCTTACTTCTGTGGCAGGCAAAGTAATGGAAAGGGTACTGAGGGATAGGATTTACGAGTATCTGGAAAGACACTGCTTGATTAGGGACAGCCAGCACGGATTTGTGAAGGGTAGGTCTTGCCTTACAAGTCTTATTGAATTCTTCGAGGAGGTGACCAAGCATGTGGATGAGGGTAGAGCAGTGGATGTAGTGTACATGGATTTTAGTAAGGCATTTGATAAGGTTCCCCATGGTAGGCTTATGCGGAAAGTCAGGAGGCATGGGATAGAGGGAAATTTGGCCAATTGGATAGAAAATTGGCTAACCGGTAGAAGTCAGAGAGTGGTGGTAGATGGTAAATATTCAGCATGGAGTCCAGTTACAAGTGGAGTTCCGCAGGGATCAGTTCTGGGTCCTCTGCTGTTTGTAATTTTTATTAATGACTTAGAGGAGGGAGTCGAAGGGTGGGTCAGTAAATTTGCAGATGATACAAAGATAGGTGGAGTTGTGGACAGTGAGGAGGGCTGTTGTCGGCTGCAGAGGGACTTAGATAGGATGCAGAGCTGGGCTGAGGAGTGGCAGATGGAGTTCAAACCTGCCAAGTGTGAGTTTGTCCATTTTGGAAGAACAAATAAGAATGCGGAATACAGGGTTAATGGTAGGGTTCTTGGTCAGGTGGAGGAACAGAGGGATCTTGGGGTCTATGTACATAGATCTTTGAAGGTTGCCACTCAGGTGGATAGAGTTTGTAAGAAGGCCTATGGAGTATTATCGTTCATTAGCAGAGGGATTGAATTCAAGAGTCGTGAGGTGATGTTGCAGCTGTACAGGACTTTGGTTAGGCCACATTTGGAGTACTGTGTGCAGTTCTGGTCGCCTCACTTTAGGAAAGATGTGGAAGCTTTGGAGAGGGTGCAGAGAAGATTTACCAGGATGTTGCCTGGAATGGAGAGTAGGTCGTACGAGGATAGGTTGAGAGTTCTCGGCCTTTTCTCGTTGGAACGGCGAAGGATGAGGGGTGACTTGATAGAGGTTTATAAGATGATCAGCGGAATAGATAGAGTAGACAGTCAGAAACTTTTTCCCCGGGTACAACAGAGTGTTACAAGGGGACATAAATTTAAGGTGAAGGGTGGAAGGTATAGGGGAGATGTCAGGGGTGGGTTCTTTACCCAGAGAGTCGTGGGGGCATGGAATGCGCTGCCCGAGGGAGTGGTAGAGTCAGATTCATTGGCGACCTTTAAGCGGCATTTGGATAGGTACATGGATGGGTGCTTAATCTAGGATAGAAGTTCGGCACAACATCGTGGGCCGAAGGGCCTGTTCTGTACTGTATTGTTCTATGTTCTATGTTCTATGTTCTAAAGGGAAACCTGTTAGCTCAGTCCGTTCCATCACTGGTTTATGATCTAAAGTGATGCCAACAGTGTGAGATTAATTCTCTCAATGTCAGAGATTATCATCAGGATCTTCATTTCCCACTCACCTAACCCTTTATACGATAGCGACAAAGTGAAATTATATTACAGTGAGTTGGAACTGACCTGTCATTGGAATGCACCTTTTTGTTTAATCTGTTGCCTTGCACGTGTTGCTGCAATCACAGAGAAGGGAGTAAGTCGATTTGCTGTTCACCCATGTCCCCCAAAAGTATCCAGTGACAAGATTCGAAAAATGCTCCTGTACGAATACTATAATCTTCATCGCAGTACTGAAAAAAAAATTATCATTTCGATTCCAGCATTTCTGACAGCACTTAAATTGTCCAGTTAGAGAAATCTAATACGTTTTGGCCTGTGCGAGGTTGCAGCAAAATCAGTAATATGAAACGAGCTAATCATCCTTTCCAGAATATAATGCAGCGCAGGATCAGAGATATGACAAATGTCATCGACTTCAAACGTCACCTCTGTACCTCTATTGAGAGATGGATATTCAGTCAGGCAGTATTTCTGGCTAGTCGTAAGTAACTGATGTATTTCCCAAGAACAGAACACTCCACAAAATTATAAATTGTTTTTAAAGAATAAATGCCCTTTAACTCAACGTTCTTTTGCAACTTTTAAATATATATGCAGACACGCATACATGCAAGCTCATACACATTTTTGTATACATACATGTGTGCATATGTTTTTGTGTGTGGGTGGGTGGGTGTGTGAGTGTGTGCATGTGGAGAATATTAGGAATGGATGGTCGGCCATTTGAATGTTCTTCCTCTAGAATGTGAGAGGTAAGAGTCTTCATTAATGTCCCTGATATCCGCATCTGCGGGAAGTGCACGCAACTCCAGCTCCTCGGCAGTTGCATTAGGGAACTGCAGCTGGATGTCAGATCATTCGGGTGTCTGAGGCGAATTGACAGGAGGTATAGGGAGGCACTAATACTTCAGGTACAAGAAAAAGGTCGATGGCAGAACAGGCAGACAGGCAGACAGTGCAGGCATCCCCTGTGGCCGTGTCCCTCAGTAATAGTTATACCATGTTAGCTAATTTGGAGGCAATGACTTATGAGAGGTAAGCCATGGTGTACAGGTCTCTGGCACAGTGTTGGTCCCTTTTGCTCAAAGGGAATGTGAGAGAGGAGGAGAGAATTCGTTACTGGGGACTCCATATTGAGGAGCACAGATTACAGATTCTGTGGGTACAGGGCAGACTCATGATTGGTGTGTTGTCTCCCAGCGACCAGGGTTTGTGATGTTTCACATCGTGTTTTCAGGATCCTTAAGGTGGAGGGGGAGCAGCCCCAAGATATGGTCCACACATGCACCAAAAACATAGGTAAGAAGAGAGATGAGGATGTTCGGTAGAAACTCAGGGATCTAGGTTGACAACTTATATCTAGACCAAACAGACTTGTCCTCTCTGATTTGTTGCCCATGCCACATCGTAGTGAGGTGAATAATATGGAGAGAGCAGTTCAACACGTGGTTACAAGGATGGTGCAGGAGGGTGGGATTCAGATACCTGGATAGTTGACCCTCATTCTGGATTCGGTGGAATCTCGATAACCAGGATGATCTTCAACTGAACCATAAGGGTATCCATATCCTGAGGGGATAGTTTGCTAATGCTCTTCAGGAGGGTTTAAAAGAATTCAGCAGCAGAGTGGGAACATGAATTATAGTCCCAGCTTGCAGGAGGCTGTGAGTGGTTAGGTCAGAAATAGCTTTTCAGGTTTGCAAGAGTGTACTGGCAAGGATGAAGCTGATTTTAAAGTGTGCCTATATCAACGCCAGGAGCATCTGGGATAGGTAGGCATCATGGGTTGTTTCCTGGGACTTCGACTTTATGGCCATTTCAGAGACATGAGTGGAGCACTGAAAGGAATGGTTGTTCCTGGTATCTCAGTTCCGATTTTTCTGTAAGAACATGAAGGTCGTTACAGAGGGGGAGATCTGGCATTATTAGTAAAAGACAGTAATATGGCAGCAGAAAGAATATTTGGTGAGGGCTCACTGAATTTGCTGAGCTAGAATGGGCTGAGATTAGAAACAGAAAAGGAGAGGTCACCACAGAAATGTTATGTAGATATGGAGGAAAAGATTGAGAAGATGATCCTGCATAGGAACGAAAGTAACAGGGTAGCTGTTCTGGGGAACTTTAGCTTTCCAAATATTGATTGAACATGTTAACGTTTGAGTACCTCTGATCGGCCAGTTTTTGTCCAATGCGTGCTTAAGAGTTTCCTGACACGGCATGTCGACAGGGCAGCAAGAGGCAAAGCCGCATTGGATTTGGTACTGAGTAATAAACCAAGCCAGCTGTTCGATTTGGAGGGAAGTGAGCACTTCAATGATAATGACCACAATTCTGTCATGTATATTTCGCGATTGATAGGAATAGATATTAATCGCAGAGCATGAGGTATTGCTGGACGAAAGGCCATTATGATGCGATTAGGCAAGAGTTAGGATGCACCGGATGGAGAAGGTATCTGCAGGGGCTGTGAGCAACTGAAATATGGAGCCTGTTCAGGGAAGAGCTACTGCATGTCTTTGATAAGTATGTATGCGTCATGCAGGGAACATGAGGTCGAGACAAGAAGATGGGTTTACTGAAGAAGTTGAATGTCTTCTCAAGAGTGGGAAGGAGGCGTATGAAAACATGAGATGTGAAGGCTGAGGTCGGCCGATTGAGAATTAAAAGTAAGCCAGGAATGGATTGAAGAGAGAGCTACTTAGAGTTCAGAGGGGACATGAGAAGTAAATGGCTAGCAGGATCAATGAAAAACTTAAAGCTTTCTATTGGAAATTCAAGAATAAAATAATATCTAGGATATGATTAGGGCCCATCAAAAATACCAGTCGGAGGTTGTAAGTGGAGTACAGGGATTGGAGATGCGCTGAAAGTATATTTTTTCATCATATCACAAACGAAAACGACAATGCTGTTGAAGAGAATATTGAGCTGCAACCTATTAGAATAAACGAAATTGATATTCATAAAGAGGAGTTGTTCACAATTCTTGAAAAACTGAAAATAGATCACTTACAGTGTGGAAACAGGCCCTTCAAGTCCAAACCGACAAACAACCCCTAACACTATGGGCAATATAGCACGGCCAATTCACCGAACCTGCATATCATTGGATTGGGGGAGCACACTGGAGCACCCGGACAAAACACAAGCAGACGCGGGGCAAATGTGCAAACACCACACATTCAGTCGCCTGCGGCGGGATTTAAATCGTGGTTTCTGGCGCTTTGAGGCAGCAGTGTTAACCACTGTGCCACCGTTCCACCCATGGTTTTGCCCCTGGGCTTGATGGAATGTATCTGAGGATTCTCTGCAAATCATGGGAGGAGATTGCAGAACTTTAGAAAATGAACTGTATTTCATCAGTGTTTCTGTGATTAGTGCGAGAAGACTCGAGTTGAGCAAAAATTGTCCCTTTCTTCACGAAGGGGAGTCGAGACAAAGCTGGCAATTATAGTACAATGAGCC
This sequence comes from Chiloscyllium punctatum, assembly GCF_047496795.1. Lineage (NCBI taxonomy): Eukaryota > Metazoa > Chordata > Chondrichthyes > Orectolobiformes > Hemiscylliidae > Chiloscyllium > Chiloscyllium punctatum. The sequence goes on from NC_092756.1 coordinate 34,818,657, forward strand.
TTAGCTTCCTTGTTGGTAAAGTGTTGGGAAAGGTGATGAGAGTTAGGATGTATGATCATCTAAAAAGGAAGAAGTTGATTCGCGATAGTAAACACAATTTTGTGAATAGTAGGTTGTGCCTCACAAACCTTATTGAGATCTTTGAGAAGGTGAGCAAACAGGTGGATGAGAGTTAAGTAGTTGATGTGGTGGATATGGTTTTCAATAAGGCACTGTCGGCTGCTGCAAAAAATACAGAGACTTGGGATTGAGGATAATTTAGCGTTTTGGATCAGAAATTGGCTCGCTGAATGCAGACAGAGTGAGGTAGTTCATAGGAAATGCACATCCTGGAGCTGAGTTACTCATGGTTTACCGTTTTGGATCCACTGCTGTTTTTTATTTTTATAAATTGCCTGGATTACGGCATGGAATTATGGATTAGTTAATTTGCAGATGACATTAAACTCGACGGAGTTGTCAACAGTGACAACGTCTGCTGAAATTTACAGAGGGACATGGATAATCTGCAGAGCTGAGCTCGGAGGTGGCAAATGGAGTTTAATGTGGAAAAGGGTGAGATCATTTACTTTGGAAGGAGCAAGATTAATACAGAGTTCTTGCCTGTTTGTAATATTCTTAAAGTTTAGATGAGCAGAGAGATCTCAGTGCCGATGTACATAAAACTCTGAAAGTTACCATCCACGTTGACAGGTTTGTTTGCAAGAAGCACGGTTCTCAGATTTTACTGGGAGTGGGATTGAGTTTCAGATCCAAGTGATCACTTTACAGCTCCAGAAATTCTCTGGTGTGGCAGCACTTGTAGCGTAGCGTGCAGTTCTTGTCTCCACATTATAGGAAGCATGTGAAAGCATTGGAACGGGTGTTAGGAGATTTGATAGGATGTTGCCTCCTTCAGATTTGTATCACAGGTCGGTGCAACATGAGGGCCAAAGAAACTTTACTGCGCTGTAATATTCGGTGTTTTAACTGTTTTTCAGCTTGGAGTTGCTGTCATCTATGGTCACTATCAGTAAAACCAACACCTGGCGAGAATTGAATGTGCAACTGCGTCAGCTTATGCACTTCCATTTTGCCGTACAAGTACACCAAACTGACGAATTGCACCACTGGGGCTGCGGTGTAGTGATGACTAACGGCTCCTGATCTTAACAGTGGGCCCCTCAACACAATTGCTCAATTTTTGCCGTGGATCTGGAATGAAACACTGCGCAGAGGTGGTTATACTGATGATGGATCATCGGTTATGAAGAATCAAGTTCAGGAAAATGACAGAGAAAAATGTGATGAAAATAGGCATTATTGAATACGGTGTACATTTACCGTGGCTTCCTGCATTGATCACATTGATATTATGTCGCCAGAGTACTGGTATTTTCCTTCTATCGGCTTCAATGTGTCAGGGAATTCGATTCACTGATACTTCACCAACTTCCCTTGGAATGTTCATACGACACAATGACCCACACTGCACACAACGTCAACAATCCCTAGGATTGCTACATCCAACAGCACGTGGCATTTTTAAATATAAATAGTGAAGATTGAATAATGCTATGCAAGGGCAAATTGAATTTCAGTTTAGTTAGTGAAGTCGCAAGAATCTAGAGTAAGACTCAAAATGTCAGAAATTCATTTACATTACCTTGGCTACAAATCCAACGCAGCAAAGAGGAAATCTGTCCCTGAACCCCAGCGTCCATGTAATCTTGTGCTCCATGTGTCCACTTGGAAACCTATGTGAGGAACGTACAGCCTGACAGAGAACTTGTGCGAATCCTCCACTGTTTGATCTAAAGCTGAAACAGGAGCTATCTATTCCAGCTGGGAGGGCAGGGAGATGGATTTGGGACCAAAATATTCCTTGGTGCAGATTCACATTGCCCTCATTGTGATTGTTTACAAACCTGGACCAGAAAAGGTACTGACAGAAAGGAGCAGAAGTACATTCTTTACACCGCTCCTGCCCTGCCACGACATTCGAAATCATCATGGCTGATACAACTTTTAAAAATCTTTTTCCAGCCTATCCACATCATCGTGTTGCCTACTGGCTAACAGATATTTATCAAACTCTCTTCTCTATAGATATCGAATTGTTCATCGTTGAGAGGAAAATGTTGCGTTTCGTGACAGTTGGGTTTCTGCACGATTATTATCGGTTTTGCAGATGAGCAGCCACGTCTTGTCTGACCACCTTACAAACGATAAACTAAACTCGGATGGGATGCGAATCCACAACCTTTGACGAGTAACCGTATCAAAGGTCTAAACACCCAAAACGCTTTCCACTGCGCCACAGAGTGGCGCCCGAAAGTAACTTTTGGCCCACAAGTTTGCCTTTGACCCATTTTGTTCGGGACACCCATCTCCCCTCTGAATGTCCTCGTCACACATTCCCGTATCTGGTCCTTATCCACATGTGCTCTGGCTCTTCAAGTGTTCGGCTACATACTGCTGAAATATTCTCATGACACATAACTTTACCATACGTTCAGATAATGAATTCCAGAAAAACAACACTCGATGGGTGAAAGCGTACCTCCTAAATCTCCACTGAAACTCTTGTCTCCTGTACACCATCTGTATTGTCATCCTTTAACCTGTACGCCATCTATGTACTGGTTATTATTCCTTCCCATAACAGACTTATTCTTTACATACATATCTGTCCTCTTCAAAATATGTGCGCATTAATCGGTTTCTCACACAACCTTCTCTGCACTTAAATGAAGAGCCCCAGCCTAGCTCCTCTACCTTCACAACGGGAATGTTCCAGCCCTAGCATTCTTTTCAACTCCTGCGAACCTCTCCTCTTGCAATCAGACGCTTCCTGCAGTCTGGCGATTACAACGGAAAAAAAAAATGGTTATCTGAAGAAAAGCCGAAATGTCTGAACAAAACCAGCAATTCTTGTCCACCTATGATCACAAAGGAGAGTTAACGTTTCCAGTACAATGATCCATGTTCGGAACAGATGGGATGTGCGTGTGGGTGAAGAATGTGGAATTTTGCGGACAGGTTCAAATAGGATTGAACTCCATGTTGGATCCTCATCATTGCATGTCCTATCAGGAGAAAATGAGTTGCCTTCTTCCAGCTTGTGCTGTGCCTTGAAGGAGCACTGTAGCGGACAGAAAACTGAAATGGTGGCTTGTGTACACAGTTTAATATTGAAGTGACAGGAGACTGGAAAATCGGGATAAGTTTTATTGATTCTGGCCAGATCGGAAGTCTTTCTCACCGACTCTGTTTTCCTCTCTCCATTGCAGATAGATCACATTCTGAGCAGGAAATACAGTTGCCGAGATTGAATGAAATGCAGACAAATCACTGGAAGACCTGTCTGGAAGCTTCCACAGTGAGGAGAGATACATGAAACCAGCAGGAAATGTAGCTTACAACATAGAACGATACAGTGCAGTACTGGCACTTCGGCCCTCGACATTGCAGCGACCTGTAAAAATAACGTGATTTACACTGTAATGGAAAATCGACATTTATTTTGAATAAAAACATAGGGAAACAAAGAAGCAAAAGGGTAAGTAGTTTTGCAGACAGACAGAAAAAAATGTAAAGTTATACCGAAGTAATAGCATACTCACAATGCAAGGAAACGACCATATCAACAGTCAAGAAATGAGAAAAAAAAACTCCATAACTGGAAAGGAACTCGATTTTTTCAAGCTGCTGATATTGAGGTCATAGAGTCATAGAGTCATAGAGATGTACAGCATGGAAACAGACCTTTTGCTCCAACCCGTCCATGCTGACGAGATATGCCAACCTAATCTAGTCCCACCTGCCAGCGGCCGGCCCTTATCCTTCCAAACCCTTCCTATTCATATACCCATCCAAATGTCTCTAAAATGTTGCAAATGTACCAGCCTCCTCAAATTCCTCTGGCTGGTCATTCCATACACCCTCTGTGTGAAAACGTTGCCCCTTAAGTCTCTTTTATAGCTCTCCTATCTCACTCGAAACCTATGCCCTCCAGTTCAGGACTCCCAGACCCCAGGAAAAATACTTTGTCTATTTATCCTATCCATGCCCCTCATAAATTTGAAAACATCTATAAGGTTACCCCTCAATCTCCGACGCTCCAGGGAAAACAGACCCAGACTGTTCAGCATCTCCCTGTAGCTCAGATCCTCCAACACTGGCAACATCCATGTGAATCTTTTCTGAACGCTTTCAAGTTTCACAACATCTTTCCGATAGGAAGGAGAACAGAATTGCACGCAATATTCCAATAGAGGCCTAATCAATGTCCTTTACAGCCACAACATGACCTCCCAACTCCTGTACTCAATGCTCTGACCAATAATGGAAAGCATACCAAACGCCTTCTTCACTGTTTACCTTTGACTCCACTTTCAAGGAGCTAGGAACCTGCGCTCCAAGTTTTGTTCAGCAAAATTCTCTAGGATCTTATCATTAAGTGTATAAATCCTGCTAAGATTTGATTTCCCAAAATGCAGTACCTCGCATTTATCTGTGTTGATAAAAAGAAGTGAATTATAGTATAACGGGAAGATGCAAAAGCTACTAGGCGCCCGTTACATAAGCCATCTTGTCAATGTATTACCTGGGACACGGGAAAGCTTAATTTGATAGAACACGCGATTCATGCTGAAAAAGTTCTGGCCCAAGAGAAGGAGAAACGGAAATTAAAGATGTAACAACAAGCACATAAAGCTCAGATTACGATGATGCAAATGGTCGCGAAAGCCATTGGAGGGAGGTGCTGCGTGAAAGGAGGAGCTCGCATGGGTAGATCTGGCGGGTGCTATGTTTGGACCACTGTGCGAGGCCGTGCCAGCACAGACAGCCTGGGTCGGCCCTGGAGGCTGGACAGCAGGGTGACTGACTGAGAAGGCTAAGGTGGAGGTGGGCAGCCCACAAATTACAGGTAAGCCTCTTTGCTTTCTGCTTCTCCCTGAGGCTAACCTCTTCCACCAATGTTACGGGCACTGAAACATGTCCTAACTTTATATTGAGCTCTGAGATTGCGAAGTATGGATCATTTTTTCAGCATAATGATGATGCGTATCAGTCAATGCCTACCTCTGTGTTATATGTGGAAGGTCCGCCAGTTACCTTTTTGGTTGAGACAGGAGCAACATATTTTTAATCTTTAAATCATGGCAGTTCAGGGAGTCGACGCAAAAAAAGATAAGAGGATAGTTCCTGAACTCTATGGGTGCATCAGGAGTCATGATACATAGAACATAGAACACAGAAGAATACAGCCCAGTACACGCCCTTTGGCCCTCGATGTTGCGCCGATCCAAGCCCACCTAACCCACACTAGCACACTATTCTCCATGTGCGAACCAATGCCCGCTTAAATGCCCATAAAGAGGGAGAGTCCGCCACTGCTACTGGTCAGGGCATTCCATGAACTCACGACTCACTGAGTAAAGAATCTACCCCTAACATCTGTCCTGTTCCTACCACCCCTTAATTTAAAGCTATGCACCCTCGTAATAGCTGACTACATACATGGAAAAAGGTTCTCACGGTCAACCCTATCTAAACCCATAATCATCTTGTACACCTCTCTGAAGTAAACCCTAAACCTTCATTTCTCCAATGGAAACAACCCCAAGTGCCTCAGCGAGAGAGATTAATCGCAACTCTATTGTGCGAAACCAGAAATGGGGAAATATTCCAATTCTCATTTCTGTTATCGGAATTCTGTTCTTTAAATCTGATAGCTCGAGATCTCATAGTGAGACTGTGGTTGGAGTTGCGCATTTCCCCGATGGGCTTGCAGGCAATACAAAAAGAAGATTTACCAGTGCGGAATGTAAAATACAACTCACGACAATTGCTGCATGTTTATGCAAGGCGATTAAGTCAGAGACTGATAAGTTTAGTGAGCGATTCACTCGCCCAGGAAGCAAGTAACCATATTAGTCCCACTGACACCGATTTTCTTGCTGGGGATATGCTGCACTGCACAGAACACATACACCACGATGGGCCTGACAAATCATATGAGAAAGATTGTTTCAGGAGATTAGTGAAACCAGATCAGTTGTTATTGTGCGAATTTTATTGGAATGATCACAGATGTGCAGTCAGACAAAACTTATCTAAAGTATCTGTGACGGCAAGTAGACCCTGTCTTTCTGATGTAGAAGGCTCCTTTCCTAATGTGTCATTGGCAAAGACATCCAGTGACAGGCGGTAGGATTTGGGACCATGGATATGAAAGGCACAAAAGACGAAATAATGTGTCTTCAGGGTCGATGTGGGTATCTGCCTCAATGCAGATATAAGGAGATATAGGAATAAACTATATTGGCTAAATCAGGCAGATAGGCAGTCCAGGAAACCCTCGCCAGGAGAGTAGCCTGGTGTTTACCGATGGAAGATGTCTCGGCCCCAAGATTAAGAAGGGTTCCTGCTGAGATCAGGGCAAAAGGAAAACGTGATGTAGGTATCATACCAAGCTGTGAACCCGGAAGAATAACCCCGAAGTCTGAGTATCATCCTTGCAGAACACAAGACCCGTTCTCACGCGAGGCTGTGGAAGGAATTACTTCAGTATTTGAATCCCTCCTAAAGTCTGGTGTGATAATCCCAATTGGATAATCACAAGTGAGAACCCCGATTTTTCCGGTCAAAATGGCAAACATTTCAAGTGAATTGATGGAATGGAGGTGTGTTCAAGACCTGCAGGTAGTCGATAACGCTATTGTTCCACACATCCCAAATGTTTACAAACCCTATAGGAAATTGACTCAATTACCGCGGAACAGTAAATGGTTATCTGTTATGAGTTTTGCAAATGCCTTCTTTCATGTACCGGTACACCCAGAAAGTCAATTCTAGTGCACTTTTTCATTCAAAGGAAAATTGTATACGTTCATGCGACTTTGTCAAGATTATTGTGATACCCCCATCATAAATAATGAGGCTCCACACTCCACGCAGGAGTGTGGAGACTCTTGTCTTAACCCCAGGATCAGCGCTTCTGCAGTATGTAGATGAATGCTTAATAACAGCACCAACAGAGGAACAATGTGAAAAAGACACGCTTGCGTTGCTCTGCCTTATAGCTAGGGATGGGCACAAAGCTAGTCTCGCAAAACTACAATTTGTGCAACAGCAGGTGAAGTTCTTAGGTCACTTAGGATCTGAACAAGGGAAGGTCATTGGTCAAGACAGCGATCAAACAATCCAGCAAATTCCAAAGCCTCAGAGGAAGAAACAATTGCTATCGTTTTTGGTCATGCGCTCCGACTGTAGAAAGTTTATCCCACATGACGCAACCATTCAGGCGCCTCCAAGTGGCATATCACATGGCGAAGTGTTGCAGAGCCAGCGTCCGTTTGGAGTGAACCCAGAGGCCGATAGTGCCATTGTTGATTTGAAAATGGCAATCCAAACTACACCTACACTGGGGATTCTGAATCCAAACAAACGTTTTGTGCAAACGATAGATGAGAAACGTGGCTGCATGACATCTGTGCTGATGCAGGATAATGTGGGAAAATTGTGGCCGGTAGTTTATTTTTCGGTTAAACGTAGACCCCGTGGCTGCAAGATTGCCAAAATACCTGCGAGCCGTGGCTGAAGCTGAAAAGGCTGTTGCATCATTCATGTCCACAGCCGGCATTTAGTGAATTAACCCTACTGGTTCCACATACGTATCCGCAATGCTTCCCGAGCAAAACAAAACACACATGTCGACAGCACATTGGTTCGGATACAATACGATGCTATTGGAGATACCTAACATGGAGAAAGTGAGGACTGCAGATGCTGGAGATCAGAGCTGAAAATGTGTTGCTGAAAAAAGCGCATCAGGTCAGGCAGCATCCAAGGAGCAGGAGAATCGACGTTTCGGGCATGAGCCCTTCTTCGGGAATCTTCAGTTTCCTGAAGAACGACTCATGCTGAAACGTCGATTCTTCTGCTCCTTTGATGCTGCCTGACCTGCTGCACTTTTCCAGCAACACATTTTCAGTGGAAATACCAAACATTACAATACAGCTGTTAAACGTCCTGAATGCTGCTTGCATTCTCCCCACAGAAGGGGAAGGAGACGCACATGACTGTGTTACTGTAATTAATGACATTTGCAGTCCGAGACCAGGCGTGCAGGATTCACCGATTCAGAATCAGAATATGGCGTTTTGGTGTGAGGGACTAGGTGTAACATGAAAAAAAGCACTTCCAATTGTGCGAATATATATGAGATCTACAAGGAGAGGAAGAGCAAATCCTAGCCCGTTTGCGATCTTGTTTGGTAGGCCGCCCAATACAGGAATTGGCCCAAGACCCAAGGTAAGACGGATAGCAGACCACTGTGAGGATGAGATTTTCTGTTACTGCATAAAACACTCTACACTTCTGTCTCAAATACAGAATCAAGTGAAGGCAGCACTACCCCAATCAGCAGAAGGTAAGATGCACGACAGAGAACCTGGAGAATGGATAGTGGTGACAGACCTCAGGAGGAAAAGCTGGAAGGCGAAGAGATGTCTGGGTCCGTTTTAAGGTCTCCTTATAGCACAGGCAGCTGTTAGGTTCGCTGCAAGAGCCACGTTGATGCACGCCAACCATTGCGAACGTGTAGGTGTACTTCAGGAGACATCGGACAACACCAGAACCAAATAAGTGCAAGTAGTGATTCGAAGCCTCATACAAATATGGGGCTGCCCTGGAAGGACGATTCGGAAGGCAGGGATACAGTTGCAGACGGTAATCTTAACCAAGGATGCTAAGTTGTTCTTTACATGCGACACATGGCCGTTTAGTAACGAAGACAACTATAAATGGGACAATAAATATTTATGTAGGGTTCTTTGTGGTCCCAGCGACTGTCATTTAGTAGTAGCCACCACGGTTATATGGACATCTCACAAGGAATGATAATAACCGAGACTCAGAAGCGGGATGAGGAAGCCTGGTGGCGTGGAATGAATAGAACTACTGAGGAAAGGTCTGGTGCTTAGTAAGCAGTTTGATATACAACGATGTGGCGCTGTACATGTCTTTTTCATTTTGTCATAAAATGACAAAAAGGGGGAAATGTAATGGAAAATTATCATTTACTGTGAAATCAATAAAGCATAGAGGAAACAAAGAAGTAAGGGCCTGATTGAAATTAGGGGCAGGTATTGCAGACAGACAGAAAAAATGCAAAGGCAAACCGACCTAACAGCAGACAGACAAGGCCAGTTAAACCGATTTAACAGCAGACTTACAAGGCCAGTTAAACCGACCAAACAGCAGACTTACAAGGCCAGTTAAACCGACCTAAAAGCAGACGTAAATGTCCAGTTAAACCGAACGAACAGCAGACAGACAAGGCCAGTTAAACCGACCTAACATCAGAATTACAAGGCCAGTTAAAACGATCTAACTGCAGACTTACAAGGCCAGTTAAACCGACCTAACATCAGAATTACAAGGCCAGTTAAACCAACATAACACCGGACTTACAAGGCCAGTTAAACCATCATAACACCAGACTTACAAGGCCAGTCAACCGACCATGTCAAATGTCAATGAATGAGAAAAACAACTGCATATCTCGAAACGAGATTGAATGTTTCACGCTACTGGCCTTGATTTGTTAACAAGGATAAACATTGTGAACCTAATTTAATCCAGATTGCAATTGGTAATCTTTGCTGTATAATGTCATTATTTAAAAGGAATATGTGAAAGCTATCAGGCGCCCCTTACGTGAGGCGTCTTGCCAATGTATCGGGTCCATTTGCAAAGATCTAAAATAAATGTTTTCTTTGCTCTTGCTCGCATTTGAGTCGAATCAATTTAATTTCCACGACATCACAACTGAGACGCTTCGATGGCGAACCACAGCTTGAATTGTTAATTGGCAGGAGCACACGGCGCTCTTAAATCAACTAGTACATGTTGCTAGTCTTTCCGAAGGTGGTTGGTTCCAAACCAACCAGAGGTTAAGGTTTTCCGAACTTTTGCTGCTAATGACCATTCACCTTGACACATTCCCAAGTTCTGTGTCAAAGATCTTGGCTGCAGAAAATACGTCACAAATCGTGTTACCCCCTCAGCTCTCCTGCGAATTCAAAAACTGAGAGCAATTGACGTGGAATAGAAACAGAACTGGAAAATATATCTTATTTCCTGACACACCGAAACATGAATGCTTTCTGGGAGGAAGTTGAGTTATCTGGATCACGAACTGCTCGCACAAATGGCAGCGAGGCAATTCCAAACGGTGCTCACAAACTCACTGGAGCCTTAGTGCACCACCGTTACCTGGAAAGTGCTAAAGTAATATAAAACAGAACAGACTAGCAGTGAACCACGAAAAGTGAAGATTACCAATTGCAATCTGTTTTATAATAGGTTCACAATGTGCTGGTGCTTCCCGCAGAACAAAAGGGCCGATCATCAGCCGCCCTAATGTGGACAGAAATGCAGGAATTGAGAGGAATGGAACTCAGTTGCACATTGCGATTGCCCTTCTTTTCCCCACAACAACAAAAAACGGCGAGTGGATTCAGTGCAGAATCTTATTTCCCAACAACGGTGAAATAACGATCTCTATTCACTTACAGAGAAAACGGTGAACCACACAAAACACCTGGAATAGGACGCGGATATATGGGTCCCGCATTATGCTGGAGGCCTTTCCAGCTGGAGGCTAAGGTGAAACAGCGGCAGGGGAACACACATTAGTGGCTATGTGCTCTGCCACATCACAGCGTTGTTCAGAAGAAATGATTACGTTTTATTCTGTTCAACTTCAAGACCAGCTCATCCCTACCAAGCGTTGCCAGCTTAATCCATTAACACAAGTGGCAACGCTGGGATTCAAACCTACGCCTTTTTATGAACTGGAAACTGAAAGGCAGCGTCTCAGCTTGCTCAGTGACCGTCGCAGGCAGGCGAAAAGCAGAAAGCGAAGACCGTGTGCCTGACGATAGCCTGCGGCATGCTCCCAGCGAGTACGCCTGTACTGCAGAATAAACAGCAGAAAGGTATTCCTCCACCTGAAAAACTATCCTCAATCGGGAATCCGAGAATGGCAGACCACGTCGTGAGATTATTCGAAATGCGGTGCCATAACGAGCTGCAACTTTCCTTGTCTTTCTCATTAACCATGCACTTTCCAGCAGAGCCATGAGCAACTGCCAACTGGCTGCCAGCTGATTTGGAATCCTGTGTGGGAATCGAGGAGATGCGACTCACTTGCTGTTAGTAAATTAAACGGTTCTTACTTTGAGATGTACAAAACTCAGTCTCTACACATATTGAGGAAAGGTCAAAGGCGATCTGAGATGTGGAAGTGGTGATAACTGTACGTGAATATTCTTTTAACAATATGCAAAATGGTCTCCCTCAGTAGTCTTATTCATGTCTCCTGTTCATGACTGAATCAGACAGAAGGAGTTTCACCAGAGTTTCATTTGACTTGCATTCCTCCCTCTCCCTGGTCATATTTTTCTGCAACTCTGTGATATCAAAAAAAATAAAATGGCTACAATGATTTTCGGCACCCTGCCCGTAGTCCTCAGTTTCAGTGGATTGATTTCAGATCACACTGTAATATTAGTGACTGTGTGAGAGTGTGAGTCAAGCTGTTCACCTGAGTCTGTATTCCTCTTTTTATTCCTCAACATGACTGAATGAGGTATAAGCATGTCCAGTGCTTCAACACTCGAATGTATGATTTGCTCCAAAACATGTCTGAGGATTTTTGGTTTTGGTTCACCCAGGTTGAATGACACCAGAGAGAATCCAAATGCGGCGTTTCAGAGTCTACTTCTGGATGCATTTGACACAGACTGTACATCAGGATTCCAGTGTTGCTGTGAGAGGGGCAAATGGGTGTTCTCCTTGACACTGGACTAGGATGTCTTTACATGTAAAGCAGGTGCCTTACTACAGGTACAGAAAGGATCAATGCCCAGTAACTGTGCCCTTAAAGTGGACGCCCATCGAGATATACAAATCGAAGCATATTGTCAACCAGGAAGGAGAGAAATGCACTTGAGAGTGTGGTGCTGGAAAAGTACAGCAGGTCAGCAACATCCGACCATCAGTAAAATAGCGTTTCTGGCAGGAGCGCTTCATCATCTCAGTCCTCACTTTATCTGAGGAGAGAAGCTGAACAAGGTTTCACGCAACAATAAATTGGAACTGTAATTCTTTTCACCTCAGCGGCAGATATGGGCGAGCAAAGTCAAAGTAAGTTTGTCAATGAGTTCAACAAGCATGAATGCTCCGTTCCCAACGATTCAAAAAACTTCAGCATGTAACAAGGGAACAAACCAAACTCCTGCCTGGTATGAACCGCGGACATTTGTAGTGTGATATGAACGGAAAAAACGACGTCGCAACCGTGCCAGCTGACGTTCGTCCAGCACCGAAACTGGCAGCCGCTCAATGCACTACCTCACTGATTGAAGTAGATCGATGTTGTCCGGTTTTATTAGCATGAAACAAAATGTTTGGAGAGGGAGGAACAAAAGAGAAGCTGAATATAAAGATGGAAGTCAGGTGATATTCAATTAAAAACGTGTGCAGAAAGGCACAGAGAGATGGACATCATGGTCCCGAGGTCTTAACTCTGTTTTGCTTTCCAATATACTCCCAGACCTGCTGAGATTTTACAGCAATTTTTGTTGTTGGTACAGAAAGAGAATATGGGAGAGTGATCCTGGACCGATCAACTCTCTCTGCTCTGTGGATATTTGACTTCTCTTTTCAACCGGATCACTTCTGTCCCACAGTAAAGCTTCACAGTCCTGCCCCACCCCCACTCGCGTTAGTGACAATAAACTGGTAATTTCATATATCAACATTGAAACACAACAAAATCATTTTCCTTGTGAATTGGGAAACTTCCAGGTCGAGCTCCCTTCGTTTTCCATCAGAACATTCTGACTGAGTTAATTTTTATTCGGGACCATCTGACATGGAACCATCACTCTCAGTGCACCCAAAAAGTGGCCTTTCCCATTCAGTGTCTCTGAGCACTTTGGGTGTTGTATGGCTGGAGTGGAACATCACGTTTTGAAAGGGTCACTGATACACTTGTCTCAGGCCCTTCCAGTAAAGTGGAGATAGTTATCACTCAGAAAGCGACGTGTGATCAAAAAAAGCGGGACCGACGTGGCAACATAAGTGTCACCCTGTTGTCATAATGCAAGTGGAAAGGAGAGCAAGAAACACACCACAGAAACACTCATTAGTACGCGTGCGTGCACACACGCACACACACACACAACGTCTCGATTCTTATCCAATAGGATTTCCATTTTCATCGAAAATAGATTGAATACAGAACTTTATTACAGAGTCCTTAATTTGATTGTTTCCGTTCAGTTTGGATTCCCAATTCGATTCCTGATTCGTAATATCCCCATGGACAGTTTTTCTCATCCCATGTGCTATCTCCTGCTCACAAACACTGCATTTGATTCCAATGCCGTCTGTTGCTTGGTACAGGAACCTTGTTGTTTCGGGAGGATTGAGTCTTGTGTCTGACCGAAGTGTGTGAATATCCTGTTTATCGGATATCTAGGATTGTTTAATGAAGTTTGGAAGTTTGGAAATCCCGATGTTATTTTGTCTGCAGTCCCTTAGTAGAACAGTATTTGTTTTCAGTCAAGTAATCCTTGACTCTGGGTCTTATTAATTTATTCAACATCATTGTCCACAGGCTTGGACACAAATCGGGAGAGTTTAACTGATGGCATCATCAAATATTTGGATATTTTGGCAATTATGGCCAGGGCTGGGGTCTAGGGAGGTGAGGACGTTTTACTGTGATCGTACAGGGGATATGGATACCATAATGTGTCTCCAAACGGCGAACGGATGAATGTGGCAATTCACCATATTCCGGACGAGCAGAGCGGAACACACAGACATACTAACTAACAGACAGACAGTGACAGGATGATATTGGGATTTCCAACAGGCATAGTTCAAGTAAGTCTTGATTTATAATTTGAGTATATTATTGGTGAACCTAGTTTACAAGTAAATTGTGAAGTGGAAGTAAGCTGCTGACACATAGATCAATGGAGCGATGGTAAGTGAATGGGCAAAGCATTGTCCGTTACAATATGAAGTGGAGAGTGTGATGTTTGTCAGGGAGAATCGAAAAACAGATTTTAGTCTAAATGGGGAGACGTTATAGGACTCTGAGGTAGAGAGGGATCTATGTTTCCTGGGATATCAAAACACATTGAGTTACTCTGCAGGGGCAGCAAGGTATTAGCAAAGCAAAGGGATGATGTTTTCGTTTGTACATTGAATGTGAGCATCACTGGATGGGCTCAGCATTTATCCCTAATTCCCATCAGCCCTTGCGAAGATGTTAGTGAACTGCCTTATCGAACTGGTGTACGCCCTAAAACTTCGACATGTGCAGGTTCGGTAATATTGGCCAAGAAAAATTGCCCATAGTGATCAGAGATGTGTTGGTTAGGTGCAGTAGTCAAGGAAATATACAGAGAGAGGGCAGTGGAATTTCACACGGCGGGGATTATATATTCATTTACTCTCCACTGAGTTAGAGACTGGAATTCCATGTTTTGTCAGCGAGCTGATGTACAACAGAACAATGTCTCAAAGCTAATTGAGGGGATCAATTCGTAGAGCAAAGAAAAAATAGGGAAAAACAGACATTGTTGATAAAAGCTCAGCAGGTTTGGCAGTATCCGTGCAGAGAAACCAGAGTTACCACTTCAGATCCGGTCACCCTTTCTCTGAAGCAGACCTGAAACCATAATTCTGATTTCTCTTCACAGATGCTGCCAGACCAACTGAGATTTTTCAGTAACTTTTGGTTTTGTTTCTGATTGACAGCATCTGCAGTTCTTTCAATTTGTATTTAGGTAGAGAATGGGGTTAAGTTCAGAGTAAAGCTGTCTCTACACTTCAGCTTTTCAAACTCCCAGACAATGTTCACCGTGGAGTTTGATAATGACTAAGTCAACCCCTATCCCCACACTGTCCCTATGAAGCCCACTTAGCAGAGTTATATTCCTGGCTTAGTGGGAGACTATGTTTTCCTGTGCACTTTCTCCACCTAAATCTCCCAGGGTCTGGGAAGAATGGTTATACACAGTGTACAGATCGGTCCACAAACGCTCCCATGTCAGGGGAAGCTCTGTGTTAGATTACAGAGTAAAGCTGTCTCTACAGTGTCTCTCACAAACTCTTACATAGCTCATACACACAGACGCACTATCATGCATTCACACATGCTCAGTCACAGACACAGAAGAGAGTTGCAAACTCCCCATCTCATATTCCCACACTCGAACACAACCACTCACTCAAACACTCTCAGTCACCAACTCTCAGTCAATCAGTCACAGACACCTCAAAACCACACTCGCTCATTCCCATACACAGTTACTCCTTCACAAGTATATACTAATGATACACAATCTGCGCGGCTTGCTGAATGGAAAATCAATTTCCTTGCTTTTAGAGAGCACAAAATTTGAAGGCAAATTACGTCAGGCTGGCCCTTGATAAATGCCTGGTTTCTGGATAAAATAATCTTACGCCATGCTAAATCTCTGACAGATTCTGAACAAGACCACGCACCTACACTTCAGTAGCTGACCTGTAATATTCCTATAAGATATTCCTCTTCAAGTTTGCAAAGTTAGACAGACATTTAAAAATCTCAGGGCACGGATTTTAAAAGTATTCTGGAATCTGCATCTTAATCAGTGGAAAATTTGTAACAGAGTTCTCCATATCCTGCTTTTACACTTTAGTTTGTAAATTAACATTTCTGAAATTCAGGAATGTATAAATGGAATAAAAAGCTTTTCAAACTTTTGCCCCTCTCCTGTGCTGATAGAATTCAGACTCAAACTGAAGCTTCTCTGCCCCGGCACCCAGTTTAACATTGTTACAGTTGGTTTAGATTATCCTTCCTGTAAGATCGAATCTTGTCTCAGTTTATTTCATTTGCAGGAGGCCGAGAGATCATAATGTATAAAGTGTAAGATATGTTTTAATCTGCCAAAACAGGCACATGATTCCAAAAGTGTCAGTTAGCCATTCTACGTTTGTTACAGACAGCCATTTCATGTTATCACAGCGCTGGCAGCGACTTTATAAACCGGGAAAGGCAAGAACGGGTTGGAGACTTGGGAGTCCATGTGCAAATGAATGCAGAGTATATTCACAGAGCTAGAGCTCAACGGCACGGGTTCAATGACCAGCGAAATGACACAAGCACAGGACTGAGACCCTGGAATTCAGAATGGTCTCAAATGATGAAAGTTTGAGAGTCAATGACAGGAACGGCAGGATTAGATCGGGAAAAAATATCGTTGTTGCTTCTGGAGGCTATAACGAGGTCCAGTGTCGAGTAATCTAACGTCAGACTGGAACCCTTTGACAACTCACGCCACGTTCAGCATGAGGTGAGGTTTTGTTTAAATCATCCGACACTGTCCCCAACAAACTCTCACAGAAAAGCGTCGGCATAGAGTTAAATACAGATTAAAGCCCAATTACACTGTTCTCATCAACAACTCCCAGGGCAGGAACAGCACTGCGTTAGATGAAGAGTAAAGCTCCCTTTGTCCATATGACCATAAAATGACTGTATTCCAACTGCTGCTGCCTTGCCTTGTGTGGGTTACAGAGAGAGCTCCGAAACGACTCCAGGACAATCTTATCCAGTACCTGCGGCTGTGGCTCTCTACCTGTGTCTATAACTCTCTCTCGGTTTCTGAAATTACCTGCCATTTCCTCGATAATGCTGAATAAATTTCAAAACCGTTCAATTACCTTTAAAGCATTTTAGGATACCATTAAGATTATTTTTACAGTGTTTATAAATATCCATCCTCAAGTTACTTGCGGAGTTCCAATGTAATTCGTCTACGTTTATATTGTCCATAAATCACAAAATAAATTAACATCCAGAGCCATGAATAATCCGGAATTTCCATAATTTGTCTGACTTTATTGCATGTGATTGGCCATTAACAGTATGTGATTGGCCTTCCTATGATGTTTTTTTCACTGAGACGCCATCAGGAATCATGTGGACCACTTTGATCCTCAGACCGACTGTCCATCGTCAGGGCAACTAAAAATCAAATTTTCCAGATACAGGAATGTCTGAACGAAAAAACTACGGATGTGCTTCTCTGATACCTTTCTGGATGAGATGTTCAGGAGGGCATTTAGATGACAGAAACCAGGAGCAGGAAGAAGCCATTCAGCCCTGACAGCCTGCTCTCCCATTCAATGTGATCATGTCTGATGCTCGATCTCACTGCTATATTCCCACTTTCTCTCCAAAGGTTGTGGTGGAGAATGGTACTATTACAATATTTGGTTTACGTTTGTAGGAGGAATCGAACAGAAACTGAATGCCCCTGTTGAAATTATTAAACATGATCATTCAGGGGTATTTATGGTATCAGAAAATTAACTGACCGTGGAGTCAATGATGTGGATGACAATGAATACAGAACAGTACAGTACAGTTCCATCAACCCTCGATGATGTGCTGATTCGTTAATTTACTTTAACATCAAACTAATCTGTATAACTTATCTTCCATGTGCCTTTCCAAGAGTGGCTTAAATATCTCTAATGCATCTGATTCAACTCCCACCGCCACAGAGTCTGTTCGGTGCGTGGAAAGAACTTACCTCTCATCTCCCCGAAACCTTCCTCCAATCACCTTTAAATTATGCCCCCTTATAAAGACATTTCTGTACTGGGAAGAAGTCTCTCGCTATCCACTCTATATGTGGCTCTTATCATCTCATACACCCCATAACAATTCACCTTCTTCACTGCAATGGGAAAAGCCCTCGGCCACTCAAACTTCAGGAAGCATGGTGGTAAATCTTCTCTGCAGCGTCTCGAAAGCTTCTGCCATCAGGATCAATCTGGTCAGATTGCAGATTTAAATAACTGTTACCAATTCTGAACAAACTTCACGTGCAATGTGCTTTATAATCTCGATCCCTCAGCTAGTTTGACGGTTTGCTATTTCCCCCCCCCCCCCATCCCCGCATTCCCACGCTCATTGCGTGACTGTTTTGTTCTTTATGACAAACAGAAAGCTCTCACCTCTCTCGTGTCTGTTTCACTGGAATTATGTGCTTCATATTAATTGCCACTAACAATAAGGAAGTCTGGCTCTGACTATTTCATTGTGAGCATATCAGGAATCCTGTGGGCCAATTTCATTCTCAGACGGACAGGAAATGGCTTCTGCATGTGTCCTCCCAAATTCTGCAACTCTTCTTTTCCCTGTTTCCTGCATTGTCAATTTGTGTCATCTGCAAAATCTGAAGACATGTCCTGTTTTATGGAGGTTGACAGTAAGTAAAACTCGATGTCTACAATAAAGACTCCCAAGACAAAGGTCAGCAAGCCAAAGGTCATCTCTTGATGTCAGTGACCAAGTTCTCATTGACAAAGTGGAAGATTGAGATTCAGAAAGTGAACAATTGTGATACTCTGTTCTGTCCATTGACTCTCCACCCCTCAGTGAAATTCAAATAATGATCTCGTTCCCTGTTACAAGCGTCAGTTTGGAGCAGCTTCCACTAGAACCACACCAGGGCCCGCCACACACACACCAAGTATTGTGTGAGCAAAAAAGCATCTCTTACAACATATCTGTTACTTTTGCAGATAACTTCAGCGTGTGTCTCATTCTTAAACCTTATAGTCGGGGAACAATTTCTCCCAGATGTCTCAGGTTTTTGAAAGTCCCCTCAGATCCTCAATGTGAAAAGTCTCATTATTTCGAATCCATCCCCACAATTGAAGGTGCTGACCCAGGAACCAATGCACACAATATTCCAGTAATCTGTAGTGGTTAAGGAAGTTGGCTCACTCTATACCACCTTCTCGGGAGGAATATGTGACAGCCCAGCCAGTGAAGGCCACATTCTGAATGAATAAAACCAGGTGACCTTGTGAGAGCCGTCTTGCTAGCTCAGCCTCACTCCCTTCCTGTGGTATTCCTTGCCCCTATAAATGAACTCAATGCTGCATGCTTTACTGAACTACACTGCTGGGAAGTGTTGTTGTTTGGCCATCTTCCTGAAACTTTGATTAACTGTGATTATCTCTTGTCATTCTGTAATGACTGAAGTCTGATAAATACAGTGAAACTTTGCCATTTCTTATGCAAGACTAAAGAGACAAATGGACAAACAACATCTGATCAGGATGTAAAATAAAGCAGGATCTAATGTAATGTATTGTCGGGTCATCAGATCATGAAAACAGCGTCTGTACAAAAGAGAAATGAAATAAGGAACCTGATCCAGAATATCAAACTGTCCTAACTCTGCTTACCTGCCGATAAGCTTGTTCTGGTAAGACCATTATATCCACAGTCTTTTAGATGCAGTCCCTATCTGCCCATTTACTGCAATGTAGTTCACATTGAATCAACAACATTTATTTTTTTTCCGAGCAAACAGGATAATTTACCCGGTCAATTGTTTATCTGACATACTCTAGATGTGACGTGCCCTTTCTGCAGTTAAAAATCTCATCGCTCAGTTGAAAATGACACCAATAATAATGTGATAGAATCTTCATTAAGTCCAATGGCCCGGATGTTCTGACTGTGATTGTTAATCCAATCACTTTATGTTTTAAAGTGTTAGTGCAAGTCGTGCTGTTATAACATTCTGCTGAAACGTAAACACAATTTGGCAGTACCGATTGACGAATTGGTGATGTTGCTCCGACAGCACAAAGTTTTGAAAAGTGTGTCTTAACTGTCACATGATTACAACGTAAACACTTTAAGTTGTTTCGAAAGAGCAATTTTTCTATACCGCATAATTACACAGGAACGCAACCATCGTGCAAAAGAAGAACTGACTGTACTGAGCTCCAAACGTCCAGCTGGAATTTGGATTCCAGTCCCTTCAAAAATACAAAGTACAATTAAAATGAACACATTTTTCTTTAACTCAGGTGCATTGGGAAAAGGCAAGCCACGTTATTCTTTGCAGGAGTGTACCGTATCTGTGATTTAAACACTCAGATCCACAGCCAATCCCTGTGAAAGAATGCGCATCCAGGTAATTGTGGGGTCAGGTGGCAGCTTGTTCAGGCTGTAGAGTATCATAAAAGTGGTTATGGGAGGCTGGCGTTGAGCGGTATTCGGGATGTGGGGCTGGACGCCTGGGGTTTTGGGCGAGTGGGAAGGATTAAAAAGGAAGGGTTAGCAAAGCGAGATGTTGAGCACGTGTTGAGGGCCGCTCCTGGCCAAAGTGACTAATCAAATGTTGTTGGGTCGGAGCATTTTTTGTCTCGCAATTCCTGGACAATTAGTAACTTTCCAAGTGGAACCCTCCAAATGCTCCAAAGTTAGTGGATTCTTTAGGAGGGTCTCCCCATCAGAGTCTTCAGGTCCCCAGTTGATTACCACAGAGTCTATGTCCAGGCTTTTGCAGGGGCCTGGCATGCAAATCCAGCCTGTGATTCTCCAACAAATACCTGAATGGGTCCTTTATGATTGAGCTAATGCAGAGAAATATTTATACTTTTCAGTGTAATTCTCTGCTTTCACAACCCACTAGAATCTGCTGTAAATGATACTCTCCATTAGATGTTCAGCAGTATATCAAGTATTAGATATTCGACCCTTTTAAATGGCTGGGTCTAACTCAGGGAAGAGTTCCTGTCCGAAACACACGCAGGTTCAATTCCCAGGCAAAGTCACTGGGCACAGATGTCACATCGGTTCCCTTAAACTGGCTGTCCAAGCTCTATGTGTAATTGTCACCGTCCCCTGTGCAGCCCATAGTGAGGCCCACAGTGACTCCTTCCTGGTCGTGCCTTTCCCATTGGGGAACACTGAGACCTGGAGCTTCTATAGACGCTGCGCTGTGGGGTCTGGCCCCTGAGACTCATCACCCTGCGGCTGGGTGTCTGCCCTCACAATGGGAGATAAGCCTCTCTCAGCTTGAGCTGGAGAATCAACAGCCAATAGTATTTCCCGCTGGAGCACGGCCGCTTAAACGGGAAGGAAAGGGAATCAGAGAAATCTGCTCAAATAGAGAGAGCACTGGGGAGAAAAACTGAAGTTCTCACGTATGCAAAATCAGGTTCGGTTGAAGTGACTATAGCTATCTTTTCTCATTTGAACTGAACTGATTGTACTGTAATCTGAAATATGAAAATTAAATCACAGAAAATACTAACTGTCAATAAGGGGGAAACCGGAGTTTATAATCCAAAATCAATGTGCTAAAGCGTAAATGTTAATGAATCCTAATCATACTTTACTTATTATATCGCAAATTAACAGATACTCCCAATCTGCTGTAGACTCTTACTCTGTCTGAGTTCCACCTGCTTTCGTCAGAAATGAAAAATGCAGCAATTAAAACGATTTAGTGACAAAGAACATAGAGGGGATCCGGAGGGAACGAAAACAACATGGAATTGCAAGAGTGATGAGATAACAAAATGATAAGGCTTCAAAACAGAACCTCTGCATCCCAACTTTCTTGCCAAACTTTTCTTGGAAGCACAAAGTAATAAGTCGGGAATGGATATTGTGCTGACATTGATCATAAAGGCCAAAATATTACTGGAAGCTATGAAATTCTGGGGCCAGGATTGGGATCAGGAGGTGAGGCCACGTTGGTAGGGTAGGAAAAATCTTGAATGCAATATTGTCAGATCTGGTCAATTAACGGTCGGTCAGCAGGGGGGTGTCGTTCAATTAATGTGGGTAGAGGATGTTCCGGTTCAGACAATTCTGCAATCATACTTAAAGGTTGTTACCTATACTTTCAAACAACAGCTCTGGAGAGACATTGGCTACAAACAAACATTTACCATCAATTAGATTCAGGTTGCTCCCTGATTCATTAATGCTCCTCCAGGCTGCTTGGGCACAGGAACAGTCCCTGTTCCATCAAGGCTTGAAAGGATCAATAAGTCAATGTGGGCAAATTCAGGGAGAGATTGCTGAGGTGTTGTGTACGTATGGGGAACCTGGTTGAGTTGTCAAAAAGGGATCAGCGAACCGACATTTTCTGGAAGGGTTAAAAAGTTAAACTGAAGAACTTGCATGCGGCCAGAAATGAAAGTGAAATTGAAAGCAAAACACATCACATGCAGCCATTGGCAAATCCATGGAAGCAGACTCTCCTTCCAAAAGGTCAGGGTAAGTATGGTCCAGTGTGCCCTGCTAGGGTAGATCAGCTGCTGACTGCAGTAACTTGATTATGGGGAGTGGTAGGGTTTCGGGGGAGTGGTGGGTTGGGGCCCTCACAGGCACTTCCCGTGATCATGAGCAGCTCCTCATCCCCTCCGAAAATTACACCAGAATTCGCTCAGAAAGCCCTCAGGTTGTCGGCACCCTCTCATCTTCAGGCAATTACAGAGCCAGAATGATGGAAACCAATGGAGAAAACAGATAGCAGCTTGACATCACGTCAGCTGTCAGTGCAGAGGTACAACATCATAGCACTCATATTTGTTAAGAAGGTCACCTTGAAGACCTTAGATTTCACAAGAATCTACTTTGGTATTGCATGTCACCGTGGCGTGTTGGCATTTTCAATTAATTCTGGTGGGATGCATGACAAGTCAATATCGTCAATTTTGCACCCCCACTGGGAATAGGGAGTCAGTGAACTGTCTACACAAAGGGGCCGTTGGCAACAGGGCAAGGAGCGGTCGAGAAGAGCACAGGTCGTTGGTTTGGTGCATGACCAAGTGTAGCAAAGCTTACCTGGTCAGATGGTTCAAGGTTGTGTGAAATTACAGCCGGCAGCATGGAAGTATGGACGTACAGGTTCTCTAATGTGAGACACTCAGAGGAACAGTGGATACTGGCATTCAATTTACACAAGGTCTGCCGGTACAGGAGGGCGAATGGATAAGAGTCTGAAATAGTGGCAGCATCAGTCGCAGTGGCAGGTCCAATACTGAAGTAAATGGGTTAGGAGAGCGGGTCTGTTATGGGCACTGCCAAAAACCCTTCAGTGCAGAGGGCCTTTTAATTCAGGTAATTATCCGAGTCGTGAGCCTCAGACGATTGGACTGACCCAGAATCCACCACACAAAAAATGAGGCGCTCCCCAAAACCTCCACATCCATCATCGAATTTCAGACGGGGCGTTTGAGAGACATATTGGGATCGCCTGTGAATCCTCCCTCTCATGATAGGCCTAGTTAGTTTCTGAAGAATGCGGCAAGGGATCAGCCACAGTGTAGGCAGACTGTTGAAGCTGCCTCTGTGGTGTGGTGGACTGCTGTCATGCCTGCGGGGAGAGGGGGAGGCTAATTGATCCTGGGCGACATTGCCTGGGCCAGCAGTGTCTCACCCAGTGTTCCAATTTGCCACTGTTCCAGCACTGCCTTCTTTGTATTGCCCTAGTTCGCTGTACTGGCCTGGTGGTGTCCCTGTGGTTGTCGGGTTGTGCAAACAAGTCGAATGCCCCCGTCCGTTTTGGTGTCGAACATCGCATTCCCGTCCAAATTACTAAGTGCAATTAAAGAGTCAGTTCAGCTCGTCGTTTGATTGTGCAACGTCAAAACGTGAGCATATGTAAGGTCTGCACGGCCAACTTTTCGTCCTCTGCTAATGGAATGCCTGACGTGGGGTCCCAGACCTCCCGAAAGCGGACAATGACATCGAGCAAGTGCTTGGAGGCTCTGCAGACAACAGATAACAGCCCAAAATCGGCGTGCAGTCTTGCACTGGACTTGATTGATTCCTTCATGGTGCTGTCCAGCCATTGTTTCCCAGTCTGAAGCGGTGTCCGAGGGGCGGATGGGGATGTAAATAACAGGGCTAATGGGAACGCAGTGGGTCATATGCACTAGCTGCAATACGGTTGGCAAATCTTGAGGGAGACAGTTGTAAATACAGGAAATTTCGAGGACCCAATTGTAGAACGGGAGCAGTCAGTTCAACGGGTCTGGTTCATCTTGGAGTCTGATCCGGCCCTGTGCGTGGATCCACGTCTTATAGAAGGGAGTGTACACAATCATGATGCGGGGATCCTGGCAGTTGGTGCCCTGGTATTTTAGGGAAGCACTCGCGCTACACGTGAGTCTGCAGTTATCATTTGTGTTGGGGAGCAATGGTGATTCATACTGCCCGGCTGCTAATGTGCCCATCGCGGGATTGCAGTAAAATGTCCGGTAGAAAAAAAATGCAGCCACTTCATTCAGGCCCAACGGGTGCAGCTTTGCAGACTGTATGGGAAATGTGCGGTATAGGGCGGTGCGGCCGTGTCTGGAGTTATTGAGGTCTCACTGTCGGTTGTAATTGCAGCAGTCTTTCGTCTTCGTGGCCTGATACTGATGGGCAACCTGTCGAAACTTTGCAAGACACTGCAGCAGGTATACCATGTCCCAGGAGGAGTCAATACGCCCTCCCTTAATGGCGTGGTCCAGTAGAATTTAAAGGACTTCCCATATGGCCAATTTTCTTATGGCTATGTGTGAAAGTCACCTGCAAAGTGGGTAAAGCAACCGACGTCCCCTATCTCTTTTAGCACAGTGTCTGCCAGTGAACCAGATATAACAAGAGAATCTCCGATTTTTATTTTGATGTTCACGTATGTACAGGGCGGCGTGGTCAGCACTGCTGCCTCACAATGCCAGGGTCCCAGGTTCAATTTCAGCCTTGGGCGACTGTCTGTGTTATTTAATTGGTTACACGGATGGTTCACTGCTGGTGATGATATATTAACAAAACCCAAAATGGTGTAATGATGAACGTGGGAAGGTTGCTCAGCTGTGTGAGATAACACTGGAATCAACCAATGAGAAACAAAGAAGTATGTGACCCATTCACACAGCTGTGTGATGGGCTGCATGGACACAATGGTTGGCACAGTGGTTAGCACTGCTGCCTCACAGCGCCAGAGACCCGGGTTCAATTCCCGCCTCAGGCGACTGACTGTGTGGAGTTTGCACGTTCTTCCCGTGTCTGCGTGGGTTTCCTCCGGTTTCCTCCCACAGTCCAAAGCTGTGCAGGTCAGGTGAATTGGCCATGCTAAATTGCCCGTAGTGTTAGGTAAGGGGTAAATGTAGGAGTCTGGGTGGGTTGGTTTCGGTGGGTCGGTGTGGACTTGTTGGGCCGAAGGGCCTGTTTCCACACTGTAATGTAATCTAATCTGTAATCTAAGATAACACTTCTGGGTAGGAGAACGGGGGGAATAGAACACTTCACAGCTCACAGAAGGAGAAAAAGCAAAAGCAGTTAAATCAAACCAATGGTTCAGAAAGGGAGGGAATATTTCCCTGGAGTTTGAGTAACTGGAAAGTGATGGTGCCCGGGAATAGACAGGATTTTGTTTTATAAGGCGTTTGAAATTTTAAAAAAACTGTTATATTCAGATAGTTTCATTCCTTTTCTTTTAGTTTTATTTATTGTGGAGTAAACAGCTACAATATTTTAAAACCAAATTCACAAACCTTATGTTAAAGACAAATGTTAAATAAAATCCATCAAACCATCCCTCACTGAAAACCGATGTGGAAGTGCAATCTCCTGGAGAATCCCTGCCCTGCTTACTCCTTCCTACCCGGGCTCCATGGCTATATACATACCTGGGAGATAGCAGCAGGAGGCCATTCAGCCTTTCAATCCTGCTCCACGATTCAAGGGGAAACAGCTAACCATGCAGCTCAATCTCCTGTTCCTGCTGTGTTCCAATCCCCTTTCATGACTTTACCTCAAAGAACTATATCGAAGTCTTCCTTGGGCTTCACTGCCTTTTGTTCCAGTGACGTTGCTGTGTTACTGTGTGGGTGTAGGTGGGGGTAATGTGATGGTGCTGCCTCCTGGAGGATGCACTCAGCATCCCTCTTCATCCTGCAGTAACATCAATTCGGTTTCAGCAACGAGAGATAGAAAACGTTTCCAGGATATGGGCATCACTGGCTCAGCCAGCATTTATTCCCCATCTCTAGTTACCCTTGGGAAGATGGTAGTGAGCTGCTGTCTTGTACCATTCACCGTCCATTTGGCGCAGATAGACCGACAATGCCGTGAGGAGAGTGTTGCAGGATTTTGGCCGAGTGATTCTGCATCTTTAGTTCTTCAAATTCTGGTTAACCTTATCATGATCGGCAAATGATGTTGAGATTTCAGTCTGCAAATCTTCACCATCTCGCACCCTGTATAAAGGAATATGTACAGATTAGAAATTCAGAGCAGACAATTCAAGTTTCTCTGGAATATCGTTTACCCCTTTCTTCCCCCAAAGCTGTAACCCTCCAGCCCACTTACCCTCTCCCACCATTCTGACTCTACTACCCCCTAATTTACACCCTCACCATTCTCATGGAGTTGTTGATAAACAGGTCTCTGCCACCACTTCCCGTCTCTGGTTAGACTCTGCACCCTTTCTGTGTTCACTTCATTTCCCTTCAGTTGCTGCAAGTCAATAATGTAACAGCAGAATGAAACAAAAGGAAACAGAAAGGGAGGTGGCAGATCCTGGACAGAAGAGGAACCTTCAGTCTGTGAGAATGGGTCACATCCTTTTTTGTTTCTCATTGGTAGATTCCAGTGTTATGACAAGTTGGGAATGTAACTTGGTCCCATGTGGGTGTGATGACACTTTGACCCCCGAACAGATCAATACTACAAGCAAAATACGTTCCTTCTCCAGACAATCACAGTGTTCCACTAGTTACCCCAAAGTTTGGCAGAAGATTTGTAGCTCGGGTGCTCGTTGTTGTGGTTCTGTTCACCGAGCTGGGAATTTGTCTTGCAAACGTTTCGTCCCTTGTCTAGGTGACATCCTCACTGCTTGGGAGCCTCCTGTGAAGCGCTTCTGTGCTGTTTCCTCCGGCATTTATAGTGTCCTGTCTCTGTCGCTTCCAGTTGTCAGTTCCAGCTGTCCGCTGTAGTGGCCGGTATATTGGGTCCAGGTCGATGTGTTTGTTGATAGAGTCTGTGGATGAGTGCCATGTCTCTAGGAATTCCCTGGCTGTTCTCTGTTTGGCTTGCCCTATAATGGTAGTGTTGTCCCAGTCGAATTCATGTTGCTTGTCGTCTGTGAATGTGGCTACTAAGGATAGCTTTTCGTGTCGTTTCATGGCAAGTTGGTGTTCATGGATACGGATCGTTAGCTGTCTTCCTGTTTGTCCTATGTAGTGTTTTGTGCAGTCCTTGCATGGGATTTTGTACACTACATTGGTTTTGCATGCAAGGACTGCACAAAACACTACATTCTGTACGTGTGCAGTGCCAGGTTTCCCCACAGACGTGTGGCCCCTGCCTCGGAATTTGGGAGTTGTAGTCCCCATGCAGCCACTGGAAACCTGTCTCTGGAACGTCAATGAAAAGTGTGGGATGGAGAATGTTGTGTATCGCATGCCATGTGAGCTCTCACTGGGATTTACTGAGACATCCGCCTAGACAATCTGATTTCTGATGTAAGGAACATAGATTCAGCCAATTGGGACATAGGGAGGTTAATAAGGCGCAGTAGGTTTTAAGCAGAGGTGGTTCAGTGGCTAGCACTGCTGCCTCACAGCGTCAGAGACCTTAGGCGACTGTGTGGAGTTTACACATTCTCCCTATGTTTGCATGGTTTCGTGCAGTTCTCCAGTTTCCTCACACAGTGCAAAGATGTGCAGGTTCGGTGGATTGCCCATGCTAAATTGCTGACAGTGTCCATGCACGTGCTGGTTAGACAATTAGCCATGGGAAATGCAATGTTACAGGGAACGAGTGGGTCTGAATGGGATGCTCATCATAGGGTTGGCGTGGACTCGATGGATGAATACCTTTTTTCTGCACTGAACGGACTCTATTCTATTCTCATGAGGAAGAATGTACTTATCTCAATGTGTTGTGAATCTGTGGAATTCCCTATTCAAAATGCGGTGGATGCCAGGACAATGAGCCAATTTAATGAAGAGATAAAGATAATTAATTTGCAATGAGATGAAGGGTGAGAGAGGACAGGCGGGAAAATCCAGCAGGGACCAATGTGAGCTCAATCAACACCGTATTAAATGGTGGGGCTGGTTCTCCTTTGCCCAGTGCTTATCTTCTTACGGTAATAACTGGAAAGTTGAATCCAAAAATCACCAACTTCACTAAAGGAGATTTTCGGAACATGACAGATAGTCAAGTGGATTAGCGTTCCAAACTTAGATAGTGAGGAAGCGTGTAGGAGATAAGGATTTTGCAATTTTAAACTCAGGGGAGACAGTGATATATGATTTTAGACTGTGTGGTACATTCACATCGTCCAGAATACTCTGTTGTGAATATCTATCCTGTACTTTATTACAAAGCCAAGGTCTCTGACAATGAAAACCAAAACACCCAGGAAACATCGCCTCCCCTCGTAATCTGATAAAAGAATTCTGAGAAGTCTGGTTGAACTTAGAACACAGATGGAAAGCTGGAAGATTAGATCCACTCCCAAGATCCAGTGCTTAAACAAAAGGAGACTACAATTGGATGAGGCAGGAGTTGGCTAATGTAGATTGAAAACAAAGACTTTATGGTGGGAAAATTGATGGACATTGGGGGAATATCAAAGTCATTTTTCGAAGTGCTCATCAAAAGTATATATCAGTGAAAAGGAAGGACTGTAGGAAGAGGAGTAATCTGCCGTGGGTGGCTCAGGAAATAAGGGAGTCTATCAAACTGAAATAGAAAGCATACAGATTGCCAAAGACCAAGGAGTTTAGAAAAAAATAAAGATCAACAGAAAGCGACATGGGATTGGAGGAGAAAAGTGATGAGTAGCTATCCTCAGGGCCAGAATAGCAGTTTACACTGCTAGAGGGGAACCTATTGTGTGGGGAACATATGGCCTCTGCAATTGCTGAAGTACTTAACTGTTACCATAGAGATAATCCTGATCAAATGAAAAATCACAGCACACACCAAAAGCTTGTACTTCCAAATAAACCTGTTGGACTATAACCTGGTGATGTGTGGTTTTTAACTTTGTCCAACCCACCTCAACAACGGCTTCTCCATATCAGAATCCTGATAGATAACCCATTGAAACTGAAGCGCCTGTCAGATACTTGAGGGAGCTACAGGGCCGTGGGGGAGGGGTGTGTGGATTAACCACAAAGTGCTGAACTGAACTAGACTTTCTAACTGCCGTTTTCATGGAGAGAATACTGAGAGACAGTCTCTATTCAAAGTCCCAAACCACAAAGTCATAAGAATGGGAGCTGTACAATCGGATAGGCGGGGAGTTACCTGATACTGCCTGGAAGTGTTTTGCACGTGCACTATCCAGGTAACTGCCATGTTTCAGCAATAAAGACTCAAAGAAGACCTCTCAGAGTTCTGTGCCCAGTTATTCCTATCCAGCAGGGTTCAGGAATATGAGTACACAGCAGTCAGTCTTCACAGTGGAGGATACGAAGAACATGCCAGTAATTGATAAGGAGACTGAGGAAGGTGAGGACCTAGATAATAACCATTATCGTGAAAGAGTGAGAGCTGAGCAAGTTAATGGAGCTGAAGATAAACAAGTCTCATTGCCCTGATGGAATACATCCCAGGATACCAACAGAGTTAGTGGGAGAAAGAGCAAATGCACTTAGAGTTATAGAATCCTACAGCAGAGACAGGCCCTTTGGACCAAACTGGCCCATGCCGACCAGAATGTCCATCCACGCTAACCCCATTTCCCTGCACTTGGCCCATTTGCTTCTGACCCTTTCCTATCCATGTATTTGTCCAAATGTCTTTTACCTGTTGTGAGTGTTCCTGCCTGAACCACTTCCACTGGCAGCTCATTCCATATACATACCACCTTTCTGTCGAACAGTTGCCCCTCAGTTTCCCATGTATTCTTTCTCCTCTAACTTTAACCTGATGACCTCCAATCCTCGAGACCCTGCGAAAAAGACCGAGTGCATTCACCTTACCCATGCCTCTCATGGTCTTATACACTTCTATAAAATATTCCCCCGCAATTTCCTCTGCTCTAAACAAAGAAGTCCTCGCTTGTCCAACCTCTCCCTGTAACTCAGACCCCTGAGACCTGGCATCATCCTTGTAAATTTCTTCTTCACCTTTCCAGTTGAATAACTGAAACCTACACTACACTCATCACATTTCCTGCGTTTCCTCACGGCGCTGAAACCGATGTGACAACGCCAATGGATTACAATCAATAATCGATAATTCACTCCATTACAACAATCCCATTTTCACAGCTTTTTCCATGATGCAGGAATCCTTGTCTTTCTGGTTTCATGGTTAATTGTCTTCATACAAAACCAATCTGTGGCTTACCTGTTCCAGGGAAATGTGCCATGATTGTTTATACTTACAAAAACCAACGATATTTCTCTCCACAGTCCCCACGCTAACATGGACTTCGCTGTCTCAGTACTTTTTTTCCAGTCACACGGACATTTGAAATATTCGTCCACGGACAGAATGCGGCACCTTTCCATCCAGATGAAAAGGTCAATGATATTCAGATCGACACGGATCCAGTAACATGAAGTTCAATTTGAATTTCTCAATACTCTCTAACAGAGAAAACAAAAAGTGCTGGAGATCCTCAGCAGGTCTGGCAGCATCTGAAATGGTGACAGATGCAGGAAACATTGCAGCCTTGAAGTGTTTAGATGATCACACCAGGCACGTGTGCTTGATGACGATTATGGATAAGATGGGGACAGGGATCCCTTTCTGGAAGGGCCTTGGTGAGACCACACCTGGAGTACTGTAAACACCTTTGTTCCCCTTTTCCAAGGAAGGCTCTCTCAATAACCAGGAGAGTGTAAAGGAGGATCACCAGATGAGTCCTTGGATGTAAAGATAGTTAAGGACTGCAGATGCTGGAAGTCAGAGTCTGTAAAATGTGGACCTGGGGAGGTGCAGCAGGTCAGGCAGCATCAGAGGAGCAGGAAGGTTGATGTTTTGGATCGGGACCCTTTGTCAGTCTTGATAAATAACCCTGACCTGAAACGTCAACTTTCCAGCCCCATCGTATTCATGCTGGTCATCAAGCACCTATTTATGCTAGTCCCACGTTCTGGGACTCAGCGTGTAACCGATATTGTAGTGCTTGGTGTGATCATCTAAACACTTCTTCAAGGCTGCAATGTTTCCTGCATCTGTCACCATTTCAGATGCTGAGAGACCTGCTGAGGATCTCCAGCACTTTTTGTTTTTATTGCAGATTTCCACCATTTTGCTGAAGCACAGAGTCATAGACATGTATACAGCTCCAGATTTTGTTGACTCACATGCCCGGGATGTCAGGACTGATGGCTGAAGAGGGACTCAATCTTCGTTTAATCCTCCTTTCCTTTGGCTTTCTGAGCCGCTAACGACATCACTAATATTCTACCTCCCATTCCCTGTCCTGAATCTGACCTAAATAAGCCTACACTTTAGTTCCCATCTCCCTGCCAGACTAGTTACAAACTCACCAATAGAACTGGCAAAAGCCCCCACCAGATTTGTCTCAGCTCTGCCAGTGGTAACCGGTCAGGCTGGTACAGGTCCCACCCAGAAACAGTCCCAGTGCCTGAAGAATCAAAACCCTTCTCTGGTACACCATTTCCCCAGCCACACATCCAGCTGATCCAGCTTCTCATTCCTGCTCTCATTAGCACATGGCACAGGGAGTAAGTCTGACATTATTACATTTCAGGAGCTACATTTTAATGCATCTCTGCTCTCCCTATATCCAGCTTTCAGGCCCTCATCCCTCTGTTTTGCGATGCCATTGGTATCTGTGTGTTGCACGACCACGGGCTGTTTACTCTCCAGCTCCAGAATGTCCTGCAGCCACTTCATGATATCATGGATCTTGGCACCAGGAAGATTACATACCATCCTGGATTCATGTCTGTGGGCGCAGAAGTGCCAGGCTGTACCCCTAATTATTGAATCCCCTGTCACTGTAGCCCTGCCACTCTCAGCCCTCTTGTTCTGATCAGCAGAGCTCTCTGTGGTGTCATGAACCTGGCTGTTGCTGATTTCCCGAGAAGCCACCCCACCCATTCCTGCCCTTACAGAATCCCAAGCGGTATACAGTATCTGTATGAGAAGGGGATAACAACGGGAGACTCCTGTACTCACTTCCTGAGCCTTTTACTAGATCTGATGTTCACCCATTCCCTTTCTGACGGTGTAACCCTCACCTGCAGTGTGACTAACTCACGAAACGTGCTGTCCATAACATTCTCAGTATTGCAGATGCTCCACAGTGAGTCCACTCTCAGCTCCAGCTCTGAAAAGCAGTGCCCAGTAGCTGCAGCTGGGAACCCTTCCTGCACGCACAGCCGTCAGGGACACTGGAAGCTGCCCTTATTTCCCACATTGTGCAAGAGGAGCACACCACGGGTCTGAGGGCTCCTGTCACAACGTCTCTCGAAATTCATCTAGTTACTCCCATGAAGAGAATTTAAATGGGTGAGCAACATTCCTTCACTTTAAACATGTCCATTATAATAACAAAATAACTTTACTTATGCTGATATGTCATACTTTAAAAACTTAAATACTCCGCAGGTATCACTAACAAATTGGCTATTCCCATTGGGACTGTGAATTTCTGAAAGGCCTGAACTAAAACGGAGTTTCAGCTTCACCTTCTCCCTGTTTCACCTCACTATTTCCACCCAACTCCAAAACACTCTCATTGAGCCAAGCAGCACTCACAGTGCAGCCCTGTCATTTTCATTGTGTGCTCACACCTACACTGCCCTCAGCCTCCTGTACTGTTCCAATTCATCGCAATGGGAGCTCAGGAACAGCACCTCATCTTTCAATTCAACC
This sequence comes from Chiloscyllium punctatum, assembly GCF_047496795.1. Taxonomy (NCBI): domain Eukaryota; kingdom Metazoa; phylum Chordata; class Chondrichthyes; order Orectolobiformes; family Hemiscylliidae; genus Chiloscyllium; species Chiloscyllium punctatum. The sequence continues at coordinate 34,851,415 of NC_092756.1, forward strand.
CTTTGTAACTCCAGAGTCAAAATGGACTTCAGCAGTTTCAGAATGAACAGACAGCTGTCAGAATCTGGAACGTTCCACCTGAAATGGTGCTGGAATTTGAGTCCACGAGAAATTTGCAGAGAATTGGAAGTAGGGAGTTTACAGATTAACATTATAAAGTGGATAATTGAAACTAAATCTGACAGTTCCTGCAAAAAGACGAGGTGTAATTTGGATAAATCTGTGCTCTCTCTAAGGCCAATACCTCATTCCACAGCTGCAGGGCCAAGAATTTAACACATACCCCAAGGGCGATCCAACCATGAACTTGAACATCTTTCTGCTTTTGGCTTGAAAAAATATTGAAGATATTTTCCAACAGACAGAACAGACAATATTTTCTTGTTCCACAGTTAAATGCCAATGATATTCAGATCCTGATGACTCCGCTGACTGTAGAAACTTGTTTTTTTGAGATCCCAGTCTCAATTATTCTCAATTAATATCCTATAAAATGAATTCACAAAACAAAGCACACAGTCAGTGCAAGATGAATAGTGAAGGCAAACACTTCTCTTGGTATGTGTTTGATGTGCCCCAAATAAAGATGGCGGCCATAACCCAGGTCCTCTCACTGCCTGAGGCCCAAGCCATCTTCCCCTTTGCTGCAAACGTGGGACCAAGAGTTTCTAATTCAGACTAACGACCTGCCCAGAGTGTAACTAAACCCTCCCAGTCTACACTGATACATTTCATCCGGTTTCTGCTGCCACTCTCCCCTTTCCCCTTTCTGCCTCTTGCACACTCCATGGGTCATCATGGGTCCAGTGACCCTTCCTCAGAACCGATGACAGCTGGGAAAATTAGAATCCCTTCAGGAAACAGGCCCTTTGGCCCAACAATTCCACACCCACCCTCCGAAGTTTATCCCACCCATACACGTTCTCCTATTCTATTACTCTCCATTTCCCCTGAACTAATGCACATCCCTGAACACTACGGGAACCTTAGCTGGGCCAATTCACCGAACCTACAGATCTTTGGACTACAGGAGATAGGGGTTAAAGAGTAAATAATAGGTGGGGACAGAGCCCAAAGAGAGACAGGAACATTTGGAAAGATAAAGAAGTGGGAAGGTGGAAAGCTGTTAATGGAGGAGACAGGAACCTTCGAGCATCTCAGTGGCTGTGGTGGAAATGGCGGCTGATGATCTGCATTGTGCCTGCAAAAAAGACCCTGAGCTTCCAGTTGCCTGCTCTTTAACACACAAGACTGTTCCCTGGCCAACATCTCTGTCTCATGCTTACTGCAGTGTTCCAGTGAAGCTTGATGCAAGCTGGAAGAACACTTCAGAACATACCAAATGGCTTCCTATTTCAAAGACAGCAATTTCCCCTCACATGTGGTCAACAATGCCCTCCAGTGTATCTCCTCCACTTCCCACACCACTGCCCTTGAACCCCACCCCTCCAAATGCAACAAAGGTGGAATCCCACCATCCTCACCTTCCACCCAGATACAACCCATCATCCTCTGCTCTTTCCACCATCAGATCCAACCACCTGAGATATATTTCCCACCCTACCCCTTTCATTTCATTTCCACAGAGACCACACCTTCTGTGACTTCCACGTTAGATCCACACTCCCCACCAACCCACCCTCCACTCTAAGCACCTTCGCTTGCCACTGCAAGAGGTGGAAAACCTGTGCCCACACCTTCCCCTCACCTCTATCCAAGGCACCACTGGATCCTCCGACATCCAGCAGAGAATTCCCTGCCCACCCAAACACCTCACCTATTGTGTCCCTTGCTCTCGGGACGCCAAATTGTGGAGTATTTCAGGGAACATTTCTGGGACACATGCACTAACCAACCCATCGCCCTGTAGCTGACCATTTCGGCTACCCCCGACTCCCTCCGCCACCACGCTGCCAAGGACATGCAAGTCCTCCATCCCACAAATCCGAGCCACCCGACACCTGGAGGAAGAACACCTCATCTTCCACCTTGGGTACTTTCAACCACATGGCATCAAGGTTTCCTCATCTCCCATCCCCCAACTTATCTCAGATTCAACCCTCCAACTCGGCAAAACCCTCTTGAACACTCCCACTTGCCCATCTTCCTTTCGAATTGTCCATTCTGCCCTCCATCTACAACCACCTATTGCCAACCTAGCTCTCTTCCCCCAACCCCTAACACCCCTCCCTATTTATCTCTCAGCCGTATTCCCCCACCCACATTTCTGATGAAGTGCTGACATGCCCAATACGTCAATTCTCCTGCTCCTTGGATGCTGCCTGATCTGCTGTGCTTTTCCAGCACCACACTTTAACACAAGCTGGAAGAACACCACCTCATCTCCCACTCGGGAACCCTGCAACCCTCTGACTTCAACATCAAATTCAATAATTTTAGGTCCTGAACTCTCCCACATCCCCCCTACCCCACATACCAGGCCTTGTTATTACGTAGCCTGCCATTACACACTACCTATGGTTAGCCACTAACAGTCCCCATAAACAGCTATTCACCCTCCCCGCATCAGATCGTTATCCACTCCTTTGTCCAACTGCTCTTATCTCTCTCTTTGGACTCTATCCCCACTTATCATTTACTCCTTAACCCCTACCTTCTATATAAAAACGGACATTTTTTTCTCAGTAACATCAGTTCCTGAGGAAGCGTCAATGGATCGAAAATGCGAACTGATTTCTTTTCACAGATGCTGCCAGATCTACTGAGCTTTTCCAGTACCTTCTGGTTGTTGTGTGTGATTTACAGCATCCGAAGTTCTTTTGGTTCTAATTTACCCGGAGTATCTAATTCAGGTCTAGCAGACTGAAACAGTGTTTATCAACCTTCCCAGTCCACACTAACTCCATCTCTCTCCCAGTATCTGCTGTCTCTCCCACTCCTTCACATTCAGTCCCCCCTCACAGTGACACTGCGCCTGCAAAACTGATGGTCATGTGTTGGCCTGCTGGACCCACACCTCATTCACTCCCATTGGCTGTAGGATCATGCCAACTCTCCTATTGGTCTGAAGCTGTGTCAATCAGCCAGGCCCCATTGTGACCTGAGTGGTGGGATCCTCCCAGGTGCATCAGAGGCTGAGGGGTGACCTCATAGAGATTTATAAAACCATGAGGGGCCTGGGTAGGATAAATAGACAAGGTCATTTCCCTGGGGTCGGGGAGTCGAGAATGAGAAGGCATAGGTTTAAGATGAGAGGGGAAGAATTTAAAATGGATCTAAGGGGCAATTTTTTCCCACTGAGGTTGGTGCGTGTATGGAGTCTTCTGTCAGGAAGTGGAGGATGTTGGTACAATTAAACCATTTGGCATCTGGATGGGTATATGAATAGGAAGGTTGTAGAGTGATATGTAAAAACAAGGACTGCAGATGCTGAAAACCAAATACTGGATTAGTGGTGCTGGAAGAGCACAGCAGTTCAGGCAGCATCCAACGA